>NW_020955254.1:267726-461719 GCF_003031625.1 Empidonax traillii
CCCCGTCCCCAGGGCTGAACAGGGCTCGGGATCGCTCAAAAGCACAAGGCTATGCTCAGAGGAGCGCAGCCAGCCCTTCATTGCGCTGCACCGCTTCCCCTCCGCTCCCCGCGCATCGTACGCTATCTGGACGAGGGCTTCACAGGCTCTAGGTGAAGCTGCTTCCCTTGGGCAATAGTGAAGGCATTGATTCCACCAAAAAAGAAATATTCACTTTCCTTTCTCTCTTCTACCCCCTCCTCCGCTCGCGGGAAGATGTCAGGGGGTTAAAATGTCCTGCTCGCCCTCTGCCTTGATCTCGGGGAGAGAGGTAAGAGTTGCTGGCACCTTTATGGGACTCAGACCTGCGGCGGCTGCGGGAAGCGTCGGCCCCCGCTAACTTTGATCGGCCTTATTCATCCCAGCTGCGCTCTATTTGTTTGTCATTTCGCCTTTTTATTCCCAGAATCGTTATTTATGGTCTGAAAAGTGAAACGCTCAGTGATTTGCCTTTACATGGACTCTTCTGCAAACAGGGGAAGACACCTCCCTCCTTCTCCCCTCCCCCTCCCTGCGAGGGGGAATGCCAAAAGAGAGGGAAAAAAACCCTGTCTCAATCATTATCAAATCAGCTTTGAATTCATTACTCCAGAGCATTAACTAATTACCAGATCAGAGAGAAGAAAAAATAAATATCCCTTTAAATAACTGAAGGTAATTATAACCCTGTTGTTGACACTAACGATTAATAATTGATCAGAAGTTATACACAATAAATTGACAATTTATCTCCCTATAAAAATGCACATACTTATTTTTATTTTATTCTAGGCATTCTTTAAGACCCCGAGCACTATCCACACAGCCTCCGTGAGAGGAGCAATTGTACTATTTTTATCAAACAACCCCCCCCCCGCCCAAATATTCAGGAGTATTTTGAAATTCTCCATCAAGGATGACACAAGCCCGAGAGGAGCAGAAGTGACTTCCTCTGCTGGCCTACGTTCCTGCCTTTCCGAAGACAGCTGGGCCGGGGTGGCACTCCTCGCCCTTTCATTTCAGTCTCTAAACCTCGAAAGGACCCAATTTAACGGTGGCCACCCCCGAGGCAGAGTGGCAGCGCCCTCCGTCCCATAGTTTTGCTCAGGGAAAATGTAGCTGTTTCGGTCAGTATTGGGTGCGAAACGGTGACATTATTCCGTGAGTCATGGCTGGAGAGTGGAGGCACGTGTCCAGGCTGCGGGAGACCGGCTGTCACCTCGGGCAGGACGTAAACGCTCTCGCAGAAGGTAAAACGTTCTCCCAGAACCCGCCTGCCACGAGGTCCCTGCCTGCGGCTCCGAGCTACCTGTGTGCCAGCCTGTGTCCCGCCGATTGCGCTTTCCCTCTGTACTTTCAGTAAAGACTCTGCTTCAGAGACGCCGAGAATAGTCAGGGATTAGATGCATGGGTGCTTTGACTATGCACCATGGATCCCTTTGTTTTTAACTTTTTTTTTTCCACCCCTCGCTTTTATTTCTTTAGAAGCTGGAAGCCTAAGATATTAGTTACTGGATTAAAAACAAAGGGGTGAACATTACATTACTTAATGTGAAATATTAGTATTAATAACAGTATTTTTTACCATCATTATTCAATTCCTACAATGGAGAGGCTCCTTTCGACCACCTGGATCGTGAGAAGCTTGACTAAGCACACGAGATATATCTGAATGCAGAAGACAACGAATCGACCTATTTATACATTCCGCTTGAGTTTATTTTGGGAGGAGGATTTAGCGGGGGGGGCTTGTTTGTTTGTTTCAAAAGGTAATAAGCAATAAAACCCTCCCGGTATCGATTACATCCCTACCACGGTTCCACAGAGGCGCTGAGTCTGAACTGCGAGATGTAATATGCGACGGAGCCAGAAACTTTCGGTGGTAACAGGATTGAGTTTTTTTTTCCCGGGAGGATGGACACGGAAGGGCCACCACGAAGCGGAGCGGAGCGGAGCGGGCCGGGCTGCTTCGCTCCGCTCCGGGTTGCCCGGCCCCCAGCCACTCCCGCTCCTTGCCGCAAGGCTGCCGCCCCACCCCGGGTCGGGAGCTAATTGATGGCCCGTTAGGGAGATGGGGGCCGTCAGGTAGGGCTGAATCGGACGGTGCACCCTACAATTGATTTTTTCACCTGAAAAATCACCTTTCCCTTCCCAAAACCTGAAGACCACCTCCGCGGGTGGAAATTCGTGAAGGCGGTCCTCTTTTTATTGTATTGGTGGGTTTGTTACTTTTTTTTTTTTTTTTCGCCTTGCAGCTTCTCTCCCTTACAGATGCTGAGGACTTCGGGGGCAAAGATGCCAATGGGGGCGGGGGGGGGGGGGGGGAAACGCAGATCCCCATTGTGCTATATATAAACTTTCCCTTAAGACGGGCCCGTTCCCCTCCAGCCACGAACTGTTGTGCAGCAGCAATTCCGATGTCTGTGTGTCTGTGTGTCTGTCCGCTGCTGGCCTGAGCTGCGCGTCACCTCCCATCCCTTCCCCCAGCCTCCAGCCAAACAAAGGTGGGCGACGCTTTTTTTTTTTTTGCTCCTAAGGCAATTGGTGAGCAGCTTCCCTGAAACAATAACTCTCTTATTGAGAACAAATGTTGACATTTGCAGGGAGTGAGTAAAAAAGCAGCCCAGGAAGTGCAAAGTGGAAAGCAACCCTCTTCCTATTTGACGACAGCGCCAATTCCCCCGGGATCCCACCTGAGATTAAAGCCTGAATTTCAATAAATCAGCTCTAATGAAACCTCTGGCCCCGAAGAGGAAAGGATTTGCCTTTCCCGCTCCGAAACGAGCACAGAAACGAGGGGAGGGAGTGGGGGGAAAGAGTAAATATAGAAAGTTGTGTGAGATTTTAATCGCAGCAGGCTGATTAGCATCGTTATGAAATAAACCATACACAAAGTGATGCATTTTATCTTTCGTCCCTCTTTCTTGCTACGCTGAAATCATCACATAGTTTGTGCCAACAATCTAGAAAGCCTACACTATCCTCCTGCTTTCAGTTTTGATTACTAAATCTCAAATGATGTTGAATATGCAGTTCTTGCCCATCAATTTCTTCCTTTAAAAAATAAGTTTTTATGCCAAATCTTTTCAGTGGTGTACATCTGCATCCATGAACTGTTTGTGAATTTCTCAGAGGATGAGAAAAGTCCACTGGGTTTTACATACATAGTGAATACTTGAAAGCGAGTTTTCCAAGTCTTTCTACTTTTCTTTCCAGAAAGAAATCCAGGTCTAAATACTAGGAAGGGTGGGTAAATTATGGAAATCTTTTATAAGTCTTTGGGCGTATAAACATCAAAGGAATGTCGTTAGCCTTTTTTAATCTCTGCCACAGCTTTTGGTTTTTACCAATTGAAATGTACACTGTGTCCAACAGAGACCTGAAACATTAAAAGTGCGTGGTGGGGGCAGATGGAGTAGGAGCAAGAGTAGGGGAAAGAAAGTTCAGGTGTCTCCCCTGACACAAAAATTCCCTCCGTGAAATCTTCCTGAAGTGCACAGTAAAGACGATCGAGGATGGTTATAGTAAATATTTGCATTTACATCATCTGCTAAATTGGAGAGAAAAAAACTGAATTACTTCTTAGCTGTTTGTCTAATTGTACTATACACTACATGCAGATACAATTGCATTGTACTTCAGTGAAAAAAAAAGGATGTTACAGAAGCAAAGAAGCATCATTCAGCAAATGACATATGAGGATGAGTAGGTCTGCAGCCACAAAGGTCTTCAGTGGCTTATATTTAACTGCATGGATCCCAGAGTTTTCTAGAATAACATTATTAATTTCTGCCCTTTCAGCTGAAAAACACACACATTTTCTCAGTCAGTTAAATGTCTTTAGGGGAGTAAGTTACAAAGGGATGAGTGGATGGGCAGAGGAAGATGGATCATGAGAATTTTGTCTACGTATTTAAGAAAAACAACTTCCTTTCCTCTTATTTATTATAATCACAACATATTTCTGGACTCCAGACTAGCACGGCTCTTTATCCAGTTAACATTCCCAAGGCTGATGCCTGAAGTATCTAAGATCACTTTCAAATGCCCTTTCTAACAAGACCTGAGCAAGAGGCCACTAATTTTCACTGAACAAAAAGCCACTGGAGAGAGATCCGTTTGTCAATATCAACTGGTCCAGCAATTTCCCATCTTCAGACACATCGGCCTATCTGAGCTGGCAGATGTTTAGACAAGATTTTATAAATTGTTCAATATCAAACCATAATGAACCCCAACTGACCATTCCAAAGCAGCTAAAAGCATTCAGGATCTCCCCTGCTGGGATCTAATAATGCTCTCACGCTGGAACATTATTAATCATGGAATAAAATAGATGAGCCTCTTGAAAAATAAGTGTATGATTGATTAAAGGGCAATCTAAGAAGCTATTATTCTTGTTTTATAACCGTAAGTTATATTCACTCGATTTATCTTTTGGGGGAAATAAATGATTGTTCGTTTCTTTCTGAAATTATATTATATGAGGATTGCCATTTTTTAACTAAAAATTAAAATTATGAGTTGGCTGATTTTATGAGCCCAATCAAAATGGATTTCTAATGTGATTGTAAAGATATGGCTTACTGATATAAAGGGAGGAAATAATAATAAAAAAAAAAAACAACACAGGTATTGGACTTTAATTTTTTTTCCCCCTTTGAATATTTTAGGCATAAGCAGAAACAAAGAAATTAGAAATAAGTCACAGTTGATTTTTTTTTCTAGAAATTGTGGATTTAAAGAACGCTAACTCAAATAAAGAGCAACTTCACACCCAATATAAATAGTTTATAGGAAACATGCATATATTCACATCACTCTCTCTACACATATTCATGTATATATACAAATGCCTATTTGCACGTATGTGTGTATTTAAAGCTTAAGTATAACGGAACAACCCAGAAGGAATTAATTTATGCAAAGCATATCTTTGCAGCGTATTTAAATTGCTTACTCATTTTATGGTCTATGCTCTGCTGGTGAAATTAGAGCTTTCCTCATTTTCTAAATAATAAATTACCATTTTGGGGGAAATGAACGAAAAACACAATGTTGTTGCAGACTAGTCTGTTTTTATTTACAATTAGAGATATAAATTAGTAAAGAATTCTCGTTAAACAACCAAAGATTGTATAACCATCAACGTTTCAAATAAAAACCGGGCAAAATTTATTTACAAAAAGTTCAGATTCCATTGCAATACAACTTGCATAAATTACTAGAAGCTTTATATCATTACAAAAATAAATATCAAATTTGTTTCCACTTTGTAAGGACTCAAGTTCTCCAATCACATCTTTATTATCTCTACTGTATACATCTTTTACAAATAATTTTACAATAAATCCTAGCACACCTATCGAATAGATACCGTGGCAATGAAGTGATCAATTCAAGATATCCTGAGAAAAACAGATCTGTTTTCAAAAGTCACACATACATTGGGGAAACTATACTATACCAGCAAACTCACATATGTCCAACAAAATTCTGGTTCAATAATTAGATTCTGAAGATTTAATAGTGCTCTGTGGTCTTCTTTTATACAGTGGCACCAGATGTGATCCGGATTTAGAGATTTGTTATATATATTAGCTCGGGGAGAGATGATGGCTTGCTGACTTTTTTCAAAGCAATTGTGACACCTACCTGTGGACCAAGGAAAAAACCAGATCATCCAAAAATCCTTGAATTACACTCTAACACCATTAAACGGTGGGAAGGGGGGGAGGGCAAGGAAGCAAGTCGAAAATTTTACTCATCTAATTTCTTCTAACAAAAAAAAGGTAATTGAAAAATATCGGCAAGGAGATTTTGTTGTTGTTTTTTTAGCTCTAAATAGCGGAAGTATTCAGAGTGCCTTTGCTAGATAGGCTAGTCACAGATAACATACCTTGCTTAAGATGCATGTCGGTCCCTAACAATTGTTCCTTTTTATATTAAATACGCAGTCACTGCATTAAGCCTCACTCAGAATGTACAATTTTAGGACGGCCACGTGAGTACAAGCACTTTGTTTTTAAATAACAATACTTTCAAAGGTGTTTTTTTTGTTTTTAAGATTTCTTTCCATAACGTTAAATAGTCCCTACGGCTTTGTCTTACACAAGCGAAGAGTATGCAAAGTGAGGGATTTGCCTAACCTGACTTGAAAATTAAGACAAACCTGAGAAAGAAAAGTCGTAATAAAAGGCTTAAAAAACCAGTAGAAAAACAGTGTCTTACTTTGTAATCAGACTCGTAAGTAATGAAGCAATAAATTAACGTTAAGCAAGTCTAGAACTGTGCAGCATGTCTCAGACTTGATGCCAAATGATCAGTGTAATAGAAAATGTTCTCACTTACTTGCATTGCTGTGTGATTGCACTTCTATAGGTATGGTTGTACTCCTACTGTGCAGACTTCAGTGGGATCTGTCAAAATATAACCGTCAGTTAGTCACAGGACACAGCCAGCTAACTAGATTATACAGTCTGTGTAGGTCCCAACCCTCACTGGGGCAGAATTTGTAGCTAGGTCGTTGAAAAAGCTGGCCAATATTTCGTAATTGCCTGTATCTCGAGTATTTTGTTAGAACAAACTGACAACTATATTAGTGCAAAACTTTTTCAGGGAAAAAAAGAAAGAAAAAACCACCCCCCCATACTCCCAGCCCCCCCCCCAAAAAAAAAACACAAACCACCCCACACACACAAAAACTAAACAAAAAACCCCACCAACCAGTTAAAAAATGTCACGGTCCACATAATTTCACGTCCAAGGTCAGCAATTATCTGAACCCAAAGCTGAAAAAAACCCGTGAGAATACTGGAAACAAAGAGAGACAAACCAGTTTGTCGGGAAAAAAAAATTACAGGCAATGACACCAGTGTTCTCTGGATAGCTTTGTGTGTAGTTTTCCTTTTTAAAAAAATGACTTTTTAAAGCTGTATCTGCAGCATGTGAGACTGATCTAAGAGTCGCCTTTTACATTTCCTCTCTCGGTTCTTAGAGACAGGTACCGATATCATGGCGACATGCCGTTTTTAATCCCCAGATTATACGAGTGCCCGTCTTCGCTCTGGCAGCGGTGGCAGCGCGCTCGCTGTTTTCTTCAGAGAAGGTTTCAGTATTTGCAGTGCATGAGGGGACGTGTACTGGTCGGGGAAGGAGAACGAGGGAGAAGGGAGAAGAAAGAGGCAGAAACAAGTCACCTACCTTTCTTAGAGTCATAGCTAGAGGGCCTGTAATGTTGTTCTAGCTGGTTAGTGATCGTTTTCAAAGAGTCACTGCTCTGTTTATGGACAGAGCTGGCGTTTAGGACAGTCTGACTTAGTCCCTCGTTTGAAGCCACTGCTGCAGAGTTGTATCTCAGGATTCCCTGGCTCTGGAGAGCGTTAAAGTTCCCATAGTTTGTATAATTGCTATAAAAAGGTGAGGTGTAATAAATATGCCTCCCCAGGAGGGAGGAGGGCGAGTAGGCAGCGCTGTGCGGGACGGAGGCGGGGGTGGCCGAGGAAAGCGGGCCAGGCTGGCAGCCTTGGCCCAGGGTCTGACTCTTGAGGTCCGAGGTGGCGATTTCGGCCAGCGACCAGAGCTTGGGCTTGCTGGCCGGCGTCGGGGGGCCGGGGGAGGCGCGGGGGCCCAGCGCCGCCTTGCTGGCGCTGCGGGCGGCGTCGGCGTGCGGGTGGCCGAGGAGCGGGGCCTCCACGGCCGCCAGCGGCGAGGACGTGGCGGGCTTGGCCGGTGGGTCGCGCTCCCCTCCGCCGCCGTCATCCTCCTCGATGTCTTCCTCCTCCTCCTCCTCCTCCTCGTCCTCTTCCTCTTCCTCGATGTCCTCGTACTTGTCCTTGCACTCCGAGCCCGACTCGCAGAGGGGGTCGCCCGCTCGGCAGGGCAGCTTCTCGCCGTCCGACTCGGCGGAGCAGGAGTGGTCCGTCAGGGAGTCGACTTGCAAGCTGATCCCTGCGGGGGCCCGCCGGGCACAGAGACGCAGTCAGGAGAGGTGGCAAAACAGAGCAGGAGAGAGGCGAGCCAGGCCGCCACCGCGGCAGGCAGGCTGGCTATAGCCATCCCGGCCTTTTCCCCTTCCGAGGAGCATCCACCCCCACGGGCTAGGTCCGCTGCGGCACCCCTCGCACCTTCCCCCTCTGTCCCCCTAAGGCGCCGTCGTCCGCCGCGGCACCTCCACCCGCCGCCCCCTGCCCGCCTCGGCCACCGGCACTGTGAGGCGACAAGCTCCCGGAGCAGCCGGGGGCAATGGGACGGGAAAGGTTTGTGGGGCTCTTTTGTTAAACGCCGTGCCCCCTCCCCTACCGCTGCCCTGCTCCTGGGGGAACTCGACGGGGCGGGATGGGGCAACACCGCCGGGGCCGCGGTCACCCCGCGCCTACCTTCGTCCTCCGCGGAGGTTTCGTTGCTCTCGGGTATCTTCTCGGGACTCTCCTTATTCCTCGGCCCATCACCTTCGTCGTCGTCCTCGTCCTCGCTCTTGTTTCGCGGGGCCCAGGTCATCTTGTTCTCCTTCTTGAGCCGCCGGCGGGCGTTGGCGAACCAGGTGGAGACCTGAGTGAGGGTCATCTTGGTGATGATGGCCAGCATGATCTTCTCGCCCTTGGTGGGGTAGGGGTTCTTGCGGTGCTCCTGCAGCCAGGCCTTCAGTGTGGCCGTGGCGTCGCGGGTGGCGTTTTTCCTGTACGCGGGGTCGTTGAGCTGGTAGGGGTAGGCAGGGCTGCCGTACGGGTGGTAGCTGATGGCTCCGGTCATCCCCGTCGTATGGGCGTCGTAAGGGGAGCCCTGGACAGAACAAAACGGTGGGGTTGGCAAGTTGTTATTGCTGATAGCCATTAGTGAGTTGTCAAGGCGAGATCGGCGGTTATATTTGTATTTCCCCGGGATGGTGTCTTGTATCCATATTCTATGAGGGGGAGAAGCAGCACCCAAAGGCCATTAAGTTATGATGCCCCCCCCCCCTTCCTCCGCCCAGCACACAGACACACGCGCTTAAAATCGGCGATGTTTTAATCTTTCTGACTAATTTCAGCTCCTTGTAATTGAATATTTCCCAATATAATTTCTGAACCGCGTAGACTTTTTAAAGGCCCTACAGGTAGTGTCTTGATATCTACATTTCTCTCAAAGGTTCAAAAGATGTTTCCTTTTTTGCTATAGAAAATACAACAAAGCCGCCACTTAGCAATTCACTGCACTAATGCATTGCAAATCCAATTTGCAAATCAGAAGATATGCACCGTTTCGAATTGTTCAAATGCGATGTAATTAGCATTTTAATTCGCTCTTTAACGTTTAAATTGCGCTTATTTAAGTCTGCATAATGCGAGAAAAGTTAAAGATATCGCTAAGAAACTCGCTAACTTTCAGCATGTCTCTGAACCCCGCAGATCGGGGAGTCATAGGCTCAACATTACCCAGTATCCTGCACAGTTCACAACCTCGCTGCAACTTCCAGCCACTCGCCTACTGCTTCTCAACAGGAAAAACAAGCGAGACCCTCAGATCTTATATCACCCTGAATAAAGACTGCACGACAATTTATGGACTGTATTTTACAGACAGAAAGCAAGTAGTTTCCCTGTCACTTTGCAGGGAAAGCAAACTACCCCGCTGCCATCCTCTTCTAGGATATCGACAACGGCTCTTGTCTCAAATTCCGGGCACAAGTCTTTGTGTGTACGGACTAGATACGTGTCTGACTCTCTGTATGCGTGTGTGTTTATTAAACTATATAACCATCTAGACGTGCAGTTTATTTATATAGTTTGTGGTTTTATTTATATACTTTATGCGCAGAATACACACAACACGCAATTGCAAATGCTCCTTAAACTAATAAGAAGAAAGTGAAATCCGAAACTGCGGCCACCACAACCATCTTGGGCTTAAGCGAAGCTCACAGATCGCAAACAGATGCTCCTTTTCATTCCCAAAATCCAGCTAAACCATTAGCACAAAACACACTGAAAGTAAATAAACCCACACAGGAATAAAGCCCTCAGCGCCTCTAAACACCGACTTAAAAAGAAAGAGAGAAAAAAGAGGGGGGGGGGAAAGAAGTAAAAGAAGCCCTCCCCTATGCTATCACAGTGAAAATAATATATATATATATTAAAAAATAAAATAAGGGAAGAGAGAGTGAAGGACGGTAGACACACACATGGAAACGGGGGGGTGGGGGGGAGAATGAAAGCATCCAACCCAACTGAGTGAGACGATCCGTATTTCCTTAATCAAGGCGCCCTCCCGGCTCCTCAAACCGCGCGGAGAGCCCGGGACCCAGGCCCGCCGGCACCGCGCTTGGATAGGTCGCGAAGCGGCGCCCCGGCCCTGGCCCACCGCTCCGCTCCGCTCCACTCGCCTCCGTTTCGCTCCGCTCGGCCCCGGCCGGGTTGCAGGGCTGCACAGCGCGATGCGCAGCCGGCGCCAGCAGCGCGGAGGAGGAGGCAGTGCGGGGCGCCCGGTTGTGCGGCGTGGTGTCGGGGTCTGATGGTGAGTGTGTGAGGAGAAAGGCTGAAGATGATGAGGATGAGAATGCGGATGCTAATGAAGAAGGAGAGGGTTTCTCTTCGGTAGTTACCATGTAGGAGGGGAATCCCGTGGCGGGGTCTGTGGAGTACTGGAGCGGGCTGGTGAAGCCTGTGGCCGCAGCCTGAGCGGTGAAAGCTGCCGATCCCGGGTAAGGGCTGAACGCCGATCCCGACGAAGACCTGGCCAGCTCCTCGCTCCTGGGGGCCGCCAGCGCCGACGCCCCGTACGCCGGGCAGGAGTACAGAGCCAACGAGCCGGGGGGCTGGTAGAGGTAACCCTGAGGATAGGACATGGCTTGCACTGGCGTGCACAGGAGCAGGGAGGGGGCTAGGGTGACCGGCCCTGCTGCTGCCGCTGCTCCTGGCGCTGCTTTCGTGCTCTCCCTCTCTCCTGCCCGCCCTCCCGCTCCCTCCCTCCCTCCCTCTTTTTCCCTCCCTCCCTCCCTCTTTTTCCCTCCCTCCCTCTCTTTCCCTCCCTCCCTCTCTCCCTCCCTCTCTCTCTCTGTCTCTCTCTTTCCCCGGTTGGCTCTGTGCAGTTATGTAGAGAATCAGAGTTGTTTTGTGCTCCCCCCCATGCGCACCAGATCAGAATAAAAACAAATAGGAGGGGGGGGAAAAAATAGACACCGCCCCCCCCCAAGGGCAAATTAATAGAGAGGCCAGAAATGTATCCGGGAGGGAAAGGGCATCTGGGAGAGATGGGAGAGGGTTAATAAAAAGAAAGTGAGAAAGGGAAAGGAACAGAAGGGGAGAGAGGGAGAGAGAGAGAAGCGAGCCCCCGAAATCAGAAAAGTGGCTGCTGCATATGGAGTTCTCCTAGTCAGCTAGCCAGCTCCCAGAGCGCCTGTGAGTCTGTATTTTGGGGGAAGTATAGAGTCTGGAGTGAAGAGTTGAGGGAAGCAGCACTCGAGTTTCTGAGGGACATTGGAAAACAGAGCTGTCCGTCACTGCCGCTCATCTGCATAGCGCGCCGGGCCCGCCCCCTCCCGCTCCGGCCCCGGCTCCGTCTCCTCCCGAGGACGGCAGGCAGGCGGGCAGCGAAGGCGGGCAGGCAACGAAAGCAGGCTTTGTAATGCAAGCCAGCCTCTTCGACTGCGAGCACGCCGCTGAAGCCAAGCGATGATACTGCTCGTCAGCTCCTCTCCGGACTCTCGGAGCCATGAACACTCTTTCACACGCCATCCAGTACACCTCCTTTCTCTCTCGTTCTGTATCCACACGAGAAGCGGAAAAGCATGTGCATGGTAGATATCTGCATCCCCTCAAGCGCTCGGCGAAGCGCTGTACTCACGCACACGCGTGTTAGATGTGTGCATTTGCACGCGTGTATGCGCGCAGGGCCAGGCGCGGGGGAACTGGGAAGTGCGCAAGGGGAGAGCGAGCGCTTGGTAAAAGTACTGCCCTATATGGTAGGGAGAAGAGCAACTTCTGCTCAAATCAGCAGATTCAGGATCGCGCTGTTCCTGGCAGCGAGAGCTTTACAGTTTTATAAGTTGCCACAAACAGTCAAGATCTAGTCATGGAATGTGTTTACATATGAAGGGGGGAAAAAAAATCCCCTCATCTTTCTTTCATTTCTGTTCCTCCTGGGCTGGTGCATGGAGAAGAGGCCTGGGTGACTCCTTCCAGGGGGCTAGCTGCCTTCTCCCCCCCTTCCTGTTCCCCCTTTTTGCAGAATAGATAAATCTCCTAGAATATGGTCTCTAAGAAATTAATTTCTTCTACCCCCTCGCTTCTGCCCTGGACACTATCAGCTTCGAGCCATTGGCAGCGCTGCTCCGGCCCGGGCGCGGGAGGGAGAGATGAAGGCACCTCTCTTCTCTTCTGAGTGCAAGCATAAATACACACATATACGTGCACTTGCATTTCCTTAATGATTAGCGGAGAGAATCCCTTCAAAAACTGGCGGCGAGCTGACCGCACTGAAGCTCTGCCCTTTGCCTCCTGGGACGAGACATTGTGCCGACGGTCCCCTGTGTCCCCACACTCGCGGTGGAGCCGGGGCTCCTCTTTCCCGGCACTCCGACAGCCCCGGGGAACGGTGTTGGGCCCTGCCCATCCCACCGAACCGCTGCCGGTGCGTCGAGGAGGGCTAGGCCGCTCCAAGCACCCTGGTCCGCACCTGCGCTCCCCAGCGCCGCTGCCGTCCGTGCGGAGCAGGATCAAGGTCCTTCCGGCAGGCAGGGACAGGGCTGCAGGTGTGGAAGCCACCGCACTTTATAGAAGCCCTTCACCTGCAACCTGCCGAGGCTGGTAAGCCCGTAATGGGCTCAACAAAATTGTTTAGGCGCCCAAAAAATAAACCACCCAAAAAACCCAAATCAACCAACCCCTCTGCCCCACCGCCCCAAAATAACTTAATCAAGCTGTGTTTTATTTTTCCAACTGATATGAATAGGCACTTATTTCGTATTTAACCAAATGAAGTCGCTTGAGGTTTACGGCCGAGTTCTTCATGGAGCACCTCAAGTAGTTTCAGTCAGGGCGGATGGAGACGACGTCAGGGAATCGGTTGGCCACCGGTAGGAGGGGAGATGGAAGTAGCTGAAAAATTGCGGGTGTGCAGGGCAGCCCATTGTTAATCAATTAAACAGCTGATAAAAAAAATACACTTGGAGAAGCTGTTTCAATAGCTTGGCGCACACAGAGGGGAAAATGCCGTGCTGGAAATACGGTCAAGCCTCGGGACGTGTATAGTGTCTGAAGCAATGGGAGCTTTCAGTTTTCTTTTTCTATCTCAGTTTTTATTTCTTTCCTTTACTTTCCTCCCCTTCTGTGAAACCCACATACCAGCTTACCCCTGCCGCTATAAGCAGCAATAGAGGTCTGGCCACCAGACATATCGGATTAATTCCTCTCCAGATCTATCAAGTGGCCTGTAGAAAGAGGCAATCCTTAAAAAAGCAAGTGAGGTGGAGGAGGTTAACACCAACAGGTATTTCTTGTCATTAACTCCCGACTTCCTGATAAGAAAGTGATAAACAACTGGTAAACTCAGTGCAACAGCTTACAGAAAAGATTCCCTGCTTAGTGATTAATGCGCATATATTACATAAAAATAGAAACTCTAAAAACAAGGGCTTTATATAAAACACATTCATATTTCAGTATTTCTATGGAATAATCGATATCATGCGACTACATCTGAATAGTCAATTTCTGTGTTCCGCAGACCGATTTCTAAGTATATGAGCTCTGCTTCTGAACGGAGCAGCAGCTGGAGAGCCGAGAATGCAAAATTAATTATAACATTATAAAGTCATACATGAATCTCTCTAAGCCAACCTGCATGCCTTGCAAAATGTGCTATACTCCCTGCATTTTTATTTGGGAAGCTTTATTTTCCCAGCAGAAGTGGTGTTTATCTTCGCGAATAAATTGCTTTTAGTTCCTCCTCTTTAATAATTAGTGGAACAATACAGATTGGGAATACAATGGCCGTTGTGTTTACATTATAACAGGGGATTAATGCTATTAAGTGAGTGTTACAGTTATGACCTGGGAAGAGCACTTAAATAAATACCGTGATCCCAGGAGAATTGATGTAATTCAGTTCAGAGTGTGTGTAGATACGCACAGACACACACGCACACACGAGAGATACAAATCTCCATATATATCTACACGCATAGACATATATTATACACGTTAAGTGTACGTGGCCGTCCGTGTAAAATGTAGGTGCTGGTTTCGCCTCCATCTGCACGCCTTTCGTCTATGGGAATATATTTTTATGATTTTGGTGTAAGGAATGTTTAAATCAGGAATATTACTCCGCTTCCTCCAGATACATAGAGCAACAGATTATATTTCTGATGTTTTAATTTATGCAGTCCAAAAATATTTTTTTATATACAGAAACAGGGTTAATTTCGCAATCAGAGATTAATGGAGCAAAACATTATCATTTCAAAGACAAGTTTTTGCGTTGATTTGATTTGCATAATTTTTGTATGGCTTCAGAAAGGACTGGATTTAGCCACTGCAAGGAGCCGGTATGCATTTTATTACGAATACACCACTAATTTGACTCTGTACAATGTGGAGAACGAATAGCTAGTGGGGTCATTTAAATATAGCTGGTGAAGGCTTTGCGACACACAAACCAGAAAACCGTGTCAATAACGTTTCTATACAGCGATCAGTATACGGGTCTGTGTTCAGCTTCTTCTCGGAGTTATCTCTGTTTGATTTGAATGCCTTTCGCAGGGAAGAGGTTTTTCATTTGCCTGGCTCCACCACCGAAATCTAATTTTCCCATAGTACTACCCGTTACTAATACAAAGCCGTCTAACTTGCAGTGTTAAACACCACAATAGTATTACACGCACTTTTTATTGGTAATAACTGGCAAATTAACATGCCTACACAGAGACATTAGGACTTTACACACTGCTGGGTTTTTTTTTATTTTAATAATCTATTCATTAGTTCAGCGTTTACCTTCCCAGAGTTTAAGCGGCGATGTCGCCTTGCCTTCTTTAATTCAGTTTGCTCCAGCAGAGCTAAGACGGTAGTATGGAGAGACCTCCTCCCCCTGCTATCGCTCATTGCTGTCCTGGGAGACAAGTTTTGCTACATCTCCTTGCACTAGTGACAGAGACTGAAGTTTTCGGGTGGGTGAAGTTGAAAGCCCGGTCTGTGGGGACAGGACTCCTGCTTCCTCTGCCCGGCGCTCGGACGCCTGCCCGGAGGCCATTCACTCCGGACCACGCTCCCCTCGGTTTTATACAAGTAAAAGAAGTAGAAGAAGAAAAATAAAATACAAGCCTCATGGGGGTGAAGGAGAGGTTTCCCTCCCCGGGAGGGCTCCCTGCGGCCCGGAGAGGCGCACACGCCTGTCACCCGCACAATGCCAATTGCCCAATTGTCGTGACACCGGTCACAGCAACTTTTCAAGCAGAGCGAAGTGGAACTTGGTGGGGTTTGGAGATGTAACACAATGCGCAGCTGAAACAGTTTCCTGTGACATAACCACACAATGGTCCGGGAATGCTTTCTCCTCTCGCTCATGAAATGGGGGACCGCCACCATCTCCCGGAGACAACGACGTTAAATAATAGACTATTGTATTTTAAAATAACAAATGACACGCGTACTGTGCAAGCGGAGTTGTCCGGTTTTCTAGTAAAAAAACTCAGTTTATAAGACTCTTTCTGAGCGAGGTGCTTTTCAGGAGCGACCTGTGAGAACAGGGTGAGACGGGGTGAGCTAGGCGAGCCGTTCTGCCTTGGAGCTGCTCACGGGGTTAAACCGAAGAGCGGTGAAAACAGCAAGTGAGAATGGGAAAGAAAGAAGTTTTCTTTGCCCATCTTCGGGATAAGATCGTTAGTTCAAGCCGCGTGTGGGAGGGGGCGCTGTGGCAATGAATTCTCCAGTGCTCCCGAGCACTTGCCGCGGAATTGTTCATGGAAGATCCTTCCCTGAGGTTTCTTTTAATATTTCAGTCGTTACTTTTATTAACAATGTTATCTAACCGTCTACCATAATACCCGCACTAAAAGCTGGACTGTTCGCATGAGTTATGGTCGCTTCTTTCCCCCTTATCCCATTTTTTCCTACTATTTTTTTTTCTTTTCAGTTCAGTAAGAGCCCACAGTGTATTTTATTTTTAAAACACATCGCAAGAAGGGTCTGCACAGGGGAGCGCCGGGAATTTAGATGAGTCTTTATAACACGCAAAAGCGCACAAATAGAAACATATGAAACGTACCCCCTGTTTGCAGCTTCTTATTGAATTAAAAAAAAAAAAAATCCCCAGGGCGCCCGTGGCTTCGACAATTTGCAGTAATAACGGGCCGAGTCTTTAACAGGATTTACCTTTCTCCTTTTGAGACGTTACTGGGGGAAATCTTTTAAAATGTAAATAAAACTAAAGCGGATCTCTAAAAAGCAGATCTGAGGATTAGAAAAGTTGCTTCCCTTAAGTCACACTGTTATTAAGATTGTTAGTAATTTTCTGCCTAGGGAAATATAAGCAAATATGTATCCGTAAGTATAAGATAAAAGAACTCCAAGGCTTTCCTGGAGCCTGCTATTTTCACCTGAAAGGCAGACAGTGTTTCTCGGGGAGAAAACAAGTGTACGATCCACAGGTGGGATAGTTCGTTCTTCTAAAAGGGAGGAGGGGGGGGGAATCCACCAAAAAACGCCGAAACCCAAAAAATCACAACGTTTAGTTTTTGAACGAGCCCCTGAGTAATAATCCAGGCGGTGGGAGCAGAGGTGCGGAAGTCCCGCCGCTGGCTTCGAGGGGCTCAGAGCGGGCGCCGGTCCCCGCGAAGCCCCGCGGAGCGGCCCGGGCGGGCGCCGCCTGAGCGGAGCCGCGGCCGCTTCTTGCAGCGCCTCTGTGCGAGCGGCACGGAGCAGCCCGCGACGGGCTAAGCCGGGCAACCCCGCTCCATCGGCGGGAGGGAGGGTATGAGGGCGGGCTGGCCCCCGAAGCTGCGGGAAGGGCCGGCGGGCGGGGGGGTGGTAAAGAGCTGGCTCGCCCCCCTCTCCTCTCCCTCCCCTCCTCCCCACCCCCGCTGCCCGGGGATGAAGCGTTCCCAGTCGCCCATTCTCCATCCCCGGCCTCGCGGGAAGCAGGCAGGCAGGCAGGCAGGCAGGCAGTGCCACGTCTTTGCCTCTGCGTTTCGTACTGGGCCAGCGCGCCTCGGGAAGGCTTCAATGCCAGCGGGAGGCTGACTGTCTTCAGCGCCTGGTACACTTGCGAAGTGGGTAATGGATAGAGTAAAGGAAAAGTGGGACGATTTAACTGTCGGGTTGCTTTATTTTAAAGGCTCGCGTTAAAATTGACTCTTTGGCAGAGGAATAGTCAACAAGTAGGTTTGGGCACTCTGTGAGTAGTCAGGCTCCAGAGAGTGCTTCACCCGGAGTAGATGTGTATAAATGGAGCTCTACCGGCTCTTCCTCATACTTGTGTCAGGGTTTAAATTGTTTTCGGTAATTCTGAAGTCAGTCTGACTTTCCCCTTCTTGTAATTGCCATCATCTGTTTGATCACCGCTTTTAACACTAGAGAGCACCTGCTCACCTGCTTTGTGCTTTTCTCTCATTCACTGTGACGTTCTTTCACCTCCATGTGTGTACACGTTTATGTGTAACCTTAATTTCAAGACCCAGAAACACATCGAGTCTTCCCACACTCTCAAAACAGAAAGTTCTACTCTCTACATTAAACAGCCTTCATGAATGATGAGACTTCTTTATATCCATGTAAAACGAGGCAGTTTCCTTTCTCAGAACAATCAGCCAGCCCCATTGTGTGTTGCCATTTGAGGCTGCTGATGTATTTCCAAAAGTAGATTTAAAAAAAAAAAAAAAAAAAAAAAGGACAGAAAACCTGTCATCATACTCGGGAAAACCATTACATCTTCACGTACTTAGCAATACCATGAGGTATTAAAACAAAATCTATTTAAAACTGATGTGTAGTTCACAAACATTCAGGCAGCTTTATGATAATTTTGAATTTTCTTCCATTAATGGAAGAGTCAGGGGCAACTGAAGTTCTTAGTTTCATAAAATTTAAATTATTTCCTTTCACTCAATATTGAACTCCCAGAGTTCATTACATTTAGTACATTTAGTAAGGAATTAGTTAAAAATGTTCTTCTTTTCTTCCGTTCCCCTTCCCCTTCCCCTTCCCCTTCCCCTTCCCCTTCCCTTCGAATTTGGAAGGAGAAGGTTCTTCATAGTACTACTTCCCCATATATAAATATTAAACAAGAACCCCCCCCCCCCAATACTGCTTTCAATAGTTACAAGTAAAACCCCACATAATGCTATTTCTAACTCATTAAGTATTGCTATCTACATTTACTCATGGGGTCTCACTTTTTCCTGCCTTTGTTCTAATGGTAGACTGCCTGTTGAGCCCAGTTTACAGCCTTACTTCATATCAAGTAAAGGAAGGGCAGATGAACCACCTGGCCTCTAGATTTCCAACCTAGAACTGTGCAGATTTTAAGTTACTTTTGTTTGGAAAAGGCTGGTCACAATTTTATCAATGAGAAATCTAAACACGTGCACATTTCTCCTCATACATCTGACCCATTTCCATCATCAGGGGCACAGAACTGAAAATTCAGAGAAGTTGTGCTTTGATTCCTTCTGAAATCAACAGGACTTTAAGAATGACATGAACTGTTGACTTTGTTCTGTGTTTGGCTATGCTCAGCACAACAGTGGGATCTTGTCATAGCTAAAATACTGCATACAGGCTGAATCTTCACTCTGGGGAAGCTTTGGAGAGATTGTATTGTTTTGCTTGTAATAAGACAGCTGAGAAAAAAAAAAAGCTTGACAGAGGTCGCAGGTCTTTTAAAACATGTATGTTAAACTAATGCCAACACAAACTAATCAACTGATTTGCTTCAGTTTTTAGAAAGACATTTAATTTTTGAAATGTAGGTTCCAGGAATTGGAAAGAACAATCTCTTCATGCTTATCAAGAGACAATGAATTCTGCTTTATGCAGCTCAGACTTAAAACACATGACCTTTTATTATATCTCTAAAAGGCAAATAGTGAAATGATCCTTTTTTCTTTTCTTGGATGTTCCCCAGTTGTTAATTAGTGAAGTCCTAGAAAGTTGTGACTTCTCTGCCCTTTTGAACATGGATTTTTGAAATTTGTTGAGAATTATGTGATTTCATTATCTCAAACACCAGACACATGCAATGTTTAAATTTTATTTTACATTCAAATATACCACCTGACTTTTTCATCTGGGACCCATTTGGTGGAGTCCACGCAGATGAAAGATAGGAAGTGATAAGAATGGGAATAAAAACATGAACTAATTAACCAGTGGCCTCCACTATGTCATATTGTATCAAATAATCTAGGATCATCACAATTATTATATTGTTCTGTTTTTTTAGTTTTTTAAAGCTGTTGGAGACCCAAAGCAAAAGTATACCACAAATTTTCCCTTTCTCTCACTCTTTTCCTCCCCTGTAACTACTCCTTTACCTTCACGAAATTGAGATTTTCTAGAAAGTAATGGTGTGCCAGATGCATCATAACTTGGTAATGCTGGACTTGCCTTTGTGACATTCAAAGGGAGTAATCTCACCAGAAGAACTTTATGAGCTGTTTCTTATTGTTTGAACTCCAGTTCAATAGTCAGACATGTCAAGTATCCTTTGATATAGGTTAGTGAGATTTCTTTATAAACTAACAAACCTTAATTCTGTAAATACACTGACTTAGGAAATTGTTCAGCCCTACTCTTGTAAGAATGTGTAAGTTTTTGGCTTTGCACAAACACAGTTAACATGAAGTATGCATTTGCAAATCAGTTAATTTCTTTTTAATTTTGTTTTGTTCTGTTTCTAACACCTCTTGTGCTTCAGTTGAATTTATGAACCTTATCAGATTTATGAACTCTATCTACTAAAAATATTTCCAAGAACTTGATTAAAATTGTGTTTAAAGAGAAGAAACATTAATTCTAACCTTTGTCAAAAGTATGGGATAAAAAGGAATCTTTTCCCTATAAATATGCTTGTTTCAAATATGCAACTGAAAAAAAGAAACACTACATTTAATATGCTGCAATTTTTTTAATTTGCTTGTTCTTATTTTACCCGATAAAAGGAATTGTCTCTTTCAGCTCTCAAAAAAAAAATTTGCTTAAAAGAATTGTTAGTCCACTAACTGATCCGTGACTTTTGCTCGGGACTAGTCTTTTATTAGACTTACTTGTTTCTACCCTTTCTCACTTTAGTTGGCCATGTATTGTCTACAAGACCTACTTTTTTTAAAGTCACTACACAGTATGTTGTCAAAGGAACATGTAAACCATGATTGCTGCTTAGTTTTCAGACTTGCAAAAACATTCATAGGAAAACTCGATGAAGTTTAAAAGAAAAAAAAAAAGAAATAAATAGTTCTTTCATCAGTATTCAAGATTATTCTTTTATTTTATGTAGGAGGTCAAGACTCCATAATACCAGGTGTAGCACAAATGCACAAAAAGATAGACAGCTTCTAACCTACACGGTAAATAGGACACGTATATATGAATACCACTGAGGAGGTATTAATGCTAACAGACTTTTCAGATCTGTTAGCAAATTTAGAAATATAAACTATGCTTTTCAACTGAAGATTTTAAGCATAAGTTACATCAGATGTCAGGCACAGAAGAATCAAAGAAAATATTAAGAAGTGAAAGCCTGTGGAAACAACTGACTTCTCTAGTCAAGAGGCAGGACCAAGAGCACAGCAGGACTGGACCAGTACAGGGAACCACTAAGCATATGTGAAACTTTACACAGAATGAGCCATGAGACAAAGCAAATTAGAGACTTCTCCCAAATCCACTGTGCCTGTATCTCATGTTAATTCTCTTGCTGGCAATTTGCTGTTCCCTCTCAAGGAGGCATAAAGACTTGTCATTGGCATGGTTATAGATTCTACCAAAAGAGGACAGGTTGCTAACTAGCTTGCTGTAGGATGTCATCAAGTAAACATTGTCAGTGTAATTACACTCAGACCCAAATTCCTCATCACGTAGCCTGGTACAACATGAAAATTCAGTAAAGCACACAAAAGCAGCAGCAGTAAGACTATTCTCTTCACTGCTTGTATTAAAAACATATTAAGAATTATTTCTTTCATGCAGCATTTGTATTTCATTTATTTCATTTGTAATATTCTATTATTGATATTTACATCAAAACTCATTTAAATTAGTTACTTAGAGTACTTCAGAGCTGAACATTTGATTTTTCTTGGTTCTTTAAAACATGCCTGGGGGTCAACAACAACAGTAGAGAAAATTCAGATGAGGAACCAAAGGCTGGATTACATACCAAGACAACCATAGAATCACAGAATGGTTTAGATTGAAAGGGTCCTTAAAGATCATCTAGTTCCAAGTTCTCTGCCATGGTCAGGGATAGCTTCCACTAGACAAGGTTGCTCAAAGTTCCATCCAACCTGGCCTTATACACTTACAGAAATGAGGCAGCCACAGCTTAGAGAAGGTAGATTGTTACTTTGGCTCATATACTTAAGTATTATATATTTTTAAACATTATGTTTTTATTGAGCTTCACAATCAAAAATTCATTTTCTATCATACAAGTTATTCTGTTTTTAGATTTTGGCAGACTAATACAGAAAAGTTCTATCAGATAAGATAAATATAATGAAAAATAGTTTCAAGCATTAGCGCACACTCTGTTTCACCCTAGGAGCTGTATACAAAATGTAAAATTCACATCAAATTCTGGGATAAAGCTCAAGAACAATACACAAATGGAGTGCACTTCACAAATCAGCTCTCTGGGTCAGCACTAGGGGTTCCAGGTAAGCATGTCAAGACAAAATGTGTCTCAGCTCACACCCCCTTAACTTCCATTTGGCAACAATAATTTCGTATGAAGGAAACTGTGATGATCACGATCCAGCCTGGAGGACCAGGGGTTCAAGCCTGTAGGCTGCACTTTGGAGGGCACTTCACTGTGTAGACTCAACCCATTGTGTGCCATGGACACTGTCTGATGGGTGTACCTCCCACAGACACATATAGGGATCACAAAACTGCCATTTGAATCATCTAGCTGGGTAAGCTGGTATGATGACAGGTCAGAAGCAAAATGCCACAAAGACTAAATTCCTGTGGTTAAGATCTGTCTGAAGAAGCTTCACCGGCAGCTTCGCCTTGATACTTGGTCGTATTTTGGCATTGCTTCAAGAATACTTCTCGGCCTCAAAGACGTTTTCAAAGTTGTTTCAAATAGTTGTTCTCTCAGAGAACAGCTATGTTGCAAATGGTATTTTACTGTAAAGGTTATTCTGGGAAATTCAGGACTGAGAATTCTTACTTTAGCACCAAGAAAATTGGTTGAAATGCTAATTAAAACCAGAATTATAAAAGACCCAGCCGAAAATAATATGATGGAGACAGATCACCATGGCTTCTGTAAAAGAAATCTGTGCCTCTGTTAGCTATTCATAGTCTTTGTTCACATAAATTGTTGGGTGTGATAACAAAAGAGTGAATACAAGAAGATTGGAACACATGATTTATTTGGACTTTCACAAAATATGATAAAGTTCATCCTGTAAATCTCATGAAATAGCTAGGTTCAGTAAATAGATGAGTTTCTTATCAACAGCTGTATCCACTTGTGAGATCTTGCTGCCCTCAGTGTGGAAAGAGCTAAGAAACTTAGGATAATTTTCAAAACCCACTTCACCTTTGTGATGGTACCTTAGCCAACAAAGCAAAGTATTCCACATAAAAGTGCAACATTGATCTATACAGTGATGTAGTAATTGTGCTTTATTATTTTTACTTAACTTTTATTGCTTAATAAGTCTGATTGTTCTTCTGAACAAAAATTATCTAGTTGTTTGGTTTTTTTCCCTAAACATGCCCTATCTCTTCAATATGTCATCGTACAAGCTTTTCAATATTTAGAATAATTTTGTTCGTCTGCCTCTGATTTTGTAAGTAACTTCAGCAACTAATTACAATTTTGGGCAAAGAAAGTCTCTGTTCAAGATCCTCATTCTTTAAACAGCAGTGCCAGAACACACAGAACACAAGATTTCCCAGAGCTGCTCCAGGAATAAAAATAAAAAGGCAAAGACTAAACTTGGTATTCCTTAATGTTAAAAAGCCTTCAAAAGATTAAAGTGAGAAAGAGAAGGAGAGAAAGAGAGAGAAAAAGAAGGAGGAAAAGAGAGAGAAGAAAGAAGAAGAAAAAGTGAGTGAGAGAGCTTTCCAGTTAATTTTGTTTTTCAGATAAAAAAAATAAAAAAGGAAGATAAGATTGATTTAACAGAAGGAAGATTTGTCCTCCAGAGAAACACTGGAAAAAACAGAAGTCCCCCATAGGAATTCATCAACACCAGAAAACTCAGTCAATTAGGAACAGAGCAAATACTTTTTTTCTCAGGGACATCAAAATCATTTTACCTGGTTTCGTTTCCAGCATCCAGATATCTGCTGTGGTTCACATTCATCCAGCATTACTAAACAGGGACAGTATAAACCTAGCCCATGTTGACACACTCACACAGTATTTTTCCCTGTGACCTAGAATGGTGCTTACCTGCTACTTTGGGAGCCTACGTAGATTCAAAAGCAAAGTAACTCTGCTCCTGAGGTGTGATACTAAAACTAATAAACTCAGCTGACAGTTGAAGATGGGGCATCTGTATGGCACAGCAGCAGGCCATATGGCTTAGCATTTCAGGTCAGCATTAGCTCAAGGCGCTCTTCCTCCAGATCAGTTTGATGTGCTTGTACATTTCTAGGAGGTCTGGAAATGTGTGAAAATACTCTGTAGGCTCTGTTTGTCCTAAAGGCCCCAAGTTTTCCTTTTCTGTTTAACCTCTCAGATCTTCCTCCTTTTTAGAAGAGTCCTTAGTCTGCAAAGGGAGTGTTGCATGTCCTTCACCTTGTCCTGAAAATAATTATGTTTCTTAAACAATTGAAATGCACCAGTGATGATGACTCTGGCTTTGTTTCCTCTCTAAATTCCAAATGAGAAACTTTCATCATGCCTATGAAATTTTACAAAATAAAAACTGCTGAAATATGTTGGGGCTCTCTGTAAAACAAGTTTTCAAAATCACTGTATCTGAAGTGAGCAGGTGAGAGTCCAAGCTAACATAATTTATTTTATAAGTAGGGAGACAATTTCTTCTAGCAGAGACTTTGATGCATATATATTCTGGGGAGGTATCTGTGTGAAAATCACAGGATGTTTTGTCCTGGAATGTCTGGTACACAGGCATCTAAGAAGGACTCGGCAAAAGGAAGAGAGAAGGAATGCAAAAGAAAATGCAAAATAATAAAGAGCAACAAAAAACATTCATGGCATATCTGTTTTCAATTTTTATTCTTAACAGGGTTTCTGGTAGGCTATTCTGGTTAAGACTAAACTAACTCTTTGGGACAACTTCTGGTCTTTATGGCCAGAAAAAACTTCAGTGCTTACATGCTTTTTAGCTCTTAGTGTTTGCTTGTTTGTGAAGCTGAATTTTTCAACTGATTTTTTTTTTCCCAATAGAAGCAGAGATATACCAACAATTTTGCATAATTGTGTTAATTTTATTGAGTGCTTCATTTTGAAAAGAACCTTGTCTTTTTTTAAAGAATCAAATACTTCCTTCTGACATTTTTTTTAAGTCACGCATTTCCATTATTTAATTTGAAATACCATTTCATTTTGAAATTTCCTTTCATTTTTTTTGAGAAAAGCAGTTTTAAATGGTTTTTGAAGCCACATAAAATATTTTGGGTTGCATCATTTTTGCAATGTTTCATGAAAAAAAGAAAACAGTTTTCAATTTGATCAAAAACAAACACTTTTTTTCTTTTTTTTCCCCTGCACTTCCAATGAACCAAAATCCATTTTGCTCCCTATTTGACCTACTGAATCGAAATGAAGAATTATTAAGGAGATGTGAACTGATATATTTTTCCTAATTTTTCATACACCTTTTAGTGGCATTTTTATGTTACAGATGAAATTTAATTAACTGTTTCACAGTATTTCTATCATTTACATATCTATAGCACTGAGAAGCAAGACTGGCGGTCACTTCTGGTTCCGCACTTTGTGAGAGGACAGATGGAGCTTTGATGATGACTGACCTAGACTTTTTTTCTTCCTGCAAGCAATCTGAAGACAGCAAGGAGTCTTTTAAACTCAAAAAGACAATTTGTATAGAATAGAAATGAGAACATTTAACTGTATAAGTAAACACTCTCTGTGAGGACAAAATATGTGTAAAAGAGGGCAAGGTTATAAACAGCAGATTCATCCCTCTTCCCCTATGTGGTGTTAGGTGGGTCCTTGCTTCCAGGTTTGGTTTCAGTCAACTCAGTGACTTTCTGGGTTTCAGCAACTCTGCACAGTCCTCTCTGATCCCTGGGAAGTTTTCTTCCTGTCACCAAGGGAGCCTGGTTGTGCATATGTTCCTCGCTCTTTTCATGAACCTCTTCATGAACAGCAGGCTCCCATCTTCTCGCTAGGGCTCTCATTCTCATCTCTTCTCTCCAGTACACCCTGAAGAAGCCTGGGAGCTCCTCCTATCCTCCTCCTCCCACCCAGTCCTCAAGCATGCTCATCTGCTCTCCAGGGAAAGGAGGAATCTGCTCCCTCCAGGGGGTCCATCTGACCTAGTCACTCCCTTTTTAAAGGAACGGAGAACAAAAAGTAAAACAGATGCTGTCCAAAATAAACCTTTTCACATGCCAGAAGAGAAAATCAGCACATCTCCCAGCCCTTGGTTCTCTCAAACCTCCATCACGCGGAGGCTTAGGCCCTCCAGCTGTTTGTTTTCTGTGTATGGAGCAATGATACTGTGTTATGGTAACTTCTGCACAAATTGGCCAAGATCCATCGGATTTTTTGATCCAAAGCTTTTACCCATTTCCAGATTGCAACTTGCTCAGTGCATTTTGCACAAGACATGAAAGCAGAGAGTGTAAATCCAAGACTGTTTGTTTCTCCCTCATGCTCATGAAAATAGCAAGGGCTATCAGTGTGTCTCAGGATGTACCTACAGACTGCCTAAAAATCCTTGTGTTACCCTGCAGGGGCTTTGAAAATCACACTGGACTTCTTTGTGGACAACTGTCTCTCTCTTATCCTCCCTTCAAACTGTGCTAATTGTTACTGCCTTGGTAGCAAGCCCAAACTGAAGTCCTCTGCAGCAGCCCGATACAGTCTGAGAGCATTTCAGTGTCTCTATAGACTCGGACCAGTAATTTATGGGAGAATTAAAGGGAGAGCAGGGTGAAGTTTAGAAACATTTGCAACATTTTTACTGCTGTATCTCACTGTCTTGCTATGCTCAGGTGTCTTATTTTCCTTCATGGAAGATTAATGGAATTGACTGATGATGGTTTCATGCAGTTTAGGGCCAGAAAGGATTATTAGATCATCTTAGCCTGACATCCCATGCATTACAAACCATAAAAGGTATATGCACATGACATGGTGCAGTGCCGTACAGAGATACCCACGCTACCTTGGAACAAATTAGCTCAGCTACAGGAAGCAATAAAGCTGCATTAGACTGGGAGCGGTGCTGAAAGTGCTACAGTTAACGTAGTCCAGGCGCGGCAGCTCCTGGCTGAGCTCTCTTCAGGACCTAAACTGTCACTACCAGACGTGGCTCAGATGCCTCTAATAAATTCCCTCTACCAAGCAAACTACTCAGATTTAAACTTTTCAGTCTTTAGGGATGCTAAGCTGTGTTTCATAGGAGAGATGACGACCATAGCATCACTGTCTAGAGGGGATTTCTCCACCAATGCTCCTCGCACAAGGAAAGCAAAACCCCATTAAATCACTGCCTGGTCAGAGGCTCGCGTGGGATGACTCACAGCAGTGCAGCCCAGCTTTGTCTGTTGGGTGACCCCTGCCACAGCCTGTCTCTACCCACAGACTGTGTGAAGGGACCTGGCAGCCCAGCTTTTTGGCTTATGGTCCTGTTTAACTCGCCTCACAGCTAGGATTTGACAGTTAAGGCAGTGTGTGGAGGCAAGATGACCTCTCTGCTTCCACTTGATTATTCTTGCTTTATATGACTGTGGATCATGTCGAGTCTATTTTTTTTTTTTTCCCATACACTTGCACTGGTATTTGAGGTGGTTAACCCACAGTATCTTTAAACTGATACTTCTGCTATAATTTTCTAAAGCAGAACTGCTTCGTACATAGGCACAATTTTCATTGTTTATTTCCAAGTATATTACTAGGTAACATATTTATCTTATTAAATGGATTTGGAGTGGGGAAGGTGGCATTTTAAGAAGATTATTTGAATAATTCTTGATGCTCCTCTTCCTTACCCACCTCACTAATCTTTGTGTTATCTGCAAAAGTTTTTAACAGAGATTTTTGTACATCTTTTAGATGACTGGCACATGTACAAAATAATATGGGTAAAAAAATCCCTGAAGGACCAGTCTGAGTTCTTTAAGTGAGATAATTTTAACCTGATCTGCCTATCTGACAACTTTGAAGTATCCCGTGCTTTGGGGAAATCCAGGTTTATTACGGTAGCACACATTGATTAGACCTGTAGTCTTGACAAAAATGGTTGATTGGCAAGATTTTTTTACCCAAGCTTATCCGTAAATAGAATACTAAATTTAAAATCTTTTAGTTAAACCATGTTAGGTGATCCTCTGTCAGAATTGTATTGGCACAGGAAATTTTTCAATACCTTGAAAATTCCCCATTTTTCAACTATTTACAAAACATTATAGTGGTTTCTCAGAAGTCTGTGATTAGTTTCTATAAGGCTTTTGCATGTAAAGTATTTTCACAAGATATGTTAGCTTAAAATGATACCATTTTAGCATATGTTTCCTCATGTCATCCTTTGAAGGTGATAAACTCTCAGTCCCTGGCACTTTACTGATTGTGACTGGTGCAGTGTTTTGTTAAACTGACCCTCCAAAAAATATGTATGGAAAATACATACCTAGTTACAGTTTATAATCTAAAATAAGCATACATAACCTAGGATTTTTCTTGGTCCTCTACATTTAAATTCCTTTTGTTATTACACGTTACTGTAGTCATAGTCATTTGAAGATATATTTAGTGCAAATTTTGGGAGGGAGAGGTGACATTTTTACGAAATTAATAGATGTAGATGGAAAAACCAGACAAGCTTTTGGACAGGAAGCCCTTTCTTCAGGTTGAGTGTATTTCAACTTGTGGCTTATAATGATTTGTTATTTACTCAGGTTTTGTATTAATATTTTATATTCTATTTTGTTTTCAATCTTCTTTTAGCTAGGACAGCTTATTCCTTAGTATAATCTGTTTTACTTTTGAACTGGACTTGCAGGTACCCAGGATTTCATTTTTTGACAGATCTTGTATTTTGCAAATACTTTCCACTTTAAATATGTGGTATACCAATAACTGTTTCTTTGCAAAATATAACAATAAAATAGTCTACAAAAACTATTTATATGTGTATTTATATATATATATATATATATATATATATATATACATAATTTGGTCATACGTTCAGAGAACATATGAACAAGGCAAATGCAATCAGATCATAATTTGATCTAATTAATCTAAGAAACAATTTGCTTTATGGTGGCAATTAACTCTTGGTTAATTTAAATAAGATCAAAAACTGAGTTATCTTTTTTGAGTTCAGGAGTTTCTGCATAAAGATATTACCATTTATTATATTTAGAAATTCTGGAAAAATTTTTGATGCATGAGATGATGAGCAAGCCTCTTCCAGGATGAAGTCACCCCTATTAAAATTTTTGGCTTTGTTACACATTAAGGACAGATGTTAAAGAACAGTACAGGCTGTTATCTACTGTTAGTAGGTTTTGTATTGTGGATTTTACAAACCAGGCAGTTGATTATTTTTTAAATTTTTTTTTATATGTAAATATTTCATGCATGAAATTTGCTCCCCATTCTGAGCTATCAGAAACAACACAGTGTCTTTGATGTGAACACCCCTTCTGTGCTTTTTTACTCTATTTTATCCTTATGGAAGAAACCGGAAGTTTGAAAAGTTATTTTAGTCATAACAACCATCTTATCATATTTCCAGTACCAAATGCAGAATATTCCTTCTCAGGCAAGAGCATCTCCAGCTGCTGTTTTTATTATCTAGGCTCCTCTCACTAATACACAAATGGTTAAAAAATGTGTTCCTTATCTGACCCCCTTTGCTTACATTATTATGTGGAGGATACCATAAAACTGGTTTCAACACTTGAGTATATCTACTAGGATTATCCTGTTACCACCCTCTGCCTTCATGGTTACATTAACAGCAACCTAATACCTTTCCTAGAGATTATTCCCTCTGCTACTGAGATGGTATCCATTAGAATCATGCAATATGTCTCTCTCCGTAGTATCTGTGTACTCTACTAAGTACATGCTCTTTCTCTTTCATACTACTACTAAAATTATTTACAAAGAAAAGGAGAGTTACTGATATAAATGGACCTTAAACTTTAGGAAACATAATTTTCAGGTTCCTGGGAAAAGGAGACATTTCTAACAGAATTGTCCCAAGGAACAAAGGAAAAGGAGAAACTTAATGATTGCTATCCCATTTTCCCATCAAAATATTTTTCATTGAGTTAATAGAACAACAAGGGAATAATTAAGTAAAAAAAAATATTCTCAGAATTCATAATGGCATAAAAGCATGTATAATCACAAAGTAAAAAAGTCTCATCATTACAGAAGCACATACAAAAACACACATTAAAGCAGGGTCACATTCAAGGAGGTGCACCTAATCCAGAAACAGGAAATACGAAAGATTTAGATTTTAGAAAGTAGTTAAAAACTATGATATTTTATTGATCTCCTGCCATACAGTAAATAAATAAATAATACTAATAAAAAAAATAAAATAACAGAAGGAGGATATATGTTCCTTCTCTCAGCTATGTAATAGCACTATGCCTTAAAAACCCATGGGAAAAATGTCTGAGGGGGGGATTCCTGAAGTAGAAGCTCTGTAACAAATACACAGATTAAAAATTCAGATCTTATGGATGATTAGGTAATGCTGAACAACTGAATTGTAGCCAAATCTACCTGTCTGTGACATGTTAAAAGGGTGCAAAATATCAGTGTATTTATTGAGTACTAGAATTGGGACGGTGATGCTCCTGTAAGAAAAAAAAAAAACCATGTTGGTCCTTACCTTCCTTCTCCATCTTTGAAGTCTGTATTTCTATTCAGTGCCCATTGCAACCTTCTGCAGTTTCACTACATCGTGCTCTAATATTATCTCCCATATCTGTGCCATCCGCACAGGGGACAGTTACAGTCAGGATCTCACACGTGGGGAGCGTAACGGCTGTGCGGACCTACCATTTCTTTTAGCATCTGCAAAAGGCAGGGCACAGGGCACAGGGCTGACTGCTTGTGCTGGCAAACACCTCTTTAAGAACACAGCAGCTGCCTCAGTTCTGAGCTCGTCGTGAATCATGATGCCATTCTAAATTTCTGCATTGGCAGGGTGGTTTTTCTTCATCCTCCAACACTGAGTTGCAGTTGTAGGCCATGGTTTCACTCTAAACAAGTAACCTTTACATTCCTTTTCTTCTGCAAACAATCAACAGAAATCTAAACATGTGCATAACAGAATATAGTAAGAACAGAGCTCTAAATTTAGAAGTCATGCATTTGGGATTTCAAAGCTGCTTCAAGTGCTGTTAGTACTTTTGGCAGCCCAGATTTATGTTAATTACATGAGGTTTTCTGGAGATGTCTCTTAGTGTCTGGACATTTTTGCATGTACTCTGTCTGTCTTGGTTTTCTGCATGCCACAGTCTTCAACTGAATGTCAAATTTTTGTTGCAGCACTGAAATAATAATTCCACACAAATTCTAAAGAGCCAGAAAGGGCTGTATTTCATAGCTTATGCAGCAGTATGGACTTGGTGTTACAAACCATGTAACATGTGACTACTGCTGAAGGAAGGAGGCACAGCTGGCAGCTGCGTGGATGAGCAAGCACATTGAATGAGGACATTTTTCAAGCACTGGTTGGGGAGAGAGAAAAATATGCAAATAATGTCTTTGGCAATGTTTATTTATTTATTTTGGAGCTCACCCCATTGTTTATCATCATGATAGTTTTTGACAGATCATGTGTTGTGGTTACTTTGTATTTCACAGGCAGATGTTCTGATATAAGGGATGCTGCCCACCCCACTTATTAATAGCAAGGGGTTGTAAACTCCCATAACTGCACAGTTTATCATATCATATGTTATACCTTGTCTAGAGGGAATTTTTCATCCCTGAAAAGATAGACAATAAACAGACAATAACTTACCATAAATTGTGACAGCCAGAATGTCTTTGCCAAGATGCAATGCGATGACCAAGCTGGGCAGACCACTTGGACTGTGCTATCCAAAAGCCACCTGATTACTGAAAGTGTGTGTTTGAATAGGGATTTGTGAATGCCCAACCAGTACAGTCATCTATGCAAACCTTCTCCTTCTTGTCCCAAGTGTTTTACTTCATTTAGTCACACGTGGGATTATGGACAACTGATCAAAGACAGGTAGTAAAAAACCTGCTTCAGTCACAAAATCAGCCTTGTTATGTCCAAACCTCATGTCAAACCTTGCATATATTCATGGAAGCTTGTGCTTCCAGGAGAACTTAACAGGAGAAGATGATAGTCTGTAGACCCTGGCCTTTTTCACACTACCATTCCCTTAAGGTCTGTGGTGACAGCAGTCAACCCTTGGCTCCACAGCCAATCACTCTTGGGGCAGGGTGCAGGGTAGGAAAATAGCATTGCCATATTTTAAGTCCAAATGGGGGGGCATTAGAGTCCAATTAGTACAGTTTGATTGATTAAAGGGAATCATGAAAGCAAAATAGAAAACTCTTATTGTCTAGAGCTGGCTCAGAGACTTTGAATGGTTGTAGAGAAAACTGAATTTTCTTGAGATGCGAGGGCCAGGACAAGGGTGGGAACTCTTGCAGTGGAAGTGGGAAGGTGAGGGGGAAAGAGCAGAATTAAATGAAGAGCCAAGGGAGAAGCCTTGGAGAGTTGAGGTTTTTTTGTTTTCTATTCCTGCCCAAGTAGGTTGTCTTCTTTGGGCAAACTGCTCCTATGGCAGGAAATGCCTTACTTGCATATGAAGCACCATTCCTCAGCAATACAGGCTCATCAGGAAATGGGAAAGGAGACAGTAGTCCCAGGACTATTTGCTGCCTCCAGGAACTGCCTACTTTGCCATGTTTATAGCTGACCCTGTTAGCCTGTGGGGAGTTCATACCATATCATACCTATACAAAGCTCTGCTTTCTACTGATGACATGCCTTCTTTAATTTAACCTGGCAGAACTAACTGTCTTAAAATTCTTCTGGCTGCAAAAAATACTGTCTGTGGCTGTCTGTGGCAGCTGATTGGAATATTCTCTTTACTCTTGAAGTACTACCTGGGGTATTGGAAGCAGATCTGAAAGACTTAGTGCTAGTAACCCCAGCAGATGCCTGAAGCACAGTGTATTCATAAGTTGAAGTTGCCTTTCCGCTAGTTCATGTGCACACCTGGAAAGGGGCATATTTTCTATCAGGGGAACTCCCATCTGCCCTACAATTCAGGTCCCATTTCTCTAAGGCAGCTAAGGAAATCACTTCCGAGGAATAATACATTAGCATGTGTTTTTAACCTGGAACAGATCTAGATCTGCTAGTAGGTATATTGTGAAACTCATGAGTGTGTGTGTAAGCAGTTTTCTGGATGTAATTTGTACAAGAAAAGCCGTGACTTGATTCTTCAGTTATGAGCCTTTGGTTCTTGGACTACAGCTTACAAGGATGATTTTACAGAAGTGGTGGAGGGCACTAAACCCACTCTCCCTCATTCACGTTGCCTCTTGCAGTTAGTATGTCTGCCCTCATGATGCCAGAGCTGGGCTGCAGCCCATCCTTCATCTCACTTCCCTTATAACCAGGCCTCTGTTTGCTCCATGCTTATTTGTACGAGACCTCCCAGTTCAGTGATTTCCTAAATGTGGTCTGGAGGCTTGTGATAGCACCAGGTACATTTATTTATACACAAAATTCTTTACAAAGCAGAGGATTAAGAACCAGATCACTGGCTCCCATTAAAAGTGGAACCCAGTTGCCACCCAACTAACCAACACTGTGTTTTTTTAAAAGAAACTCTATTTCTCTAGTTTTATAAAAAAATAGGATGTCTGGGAATTAACAGTTAAGTCTGCTCCCTCTCTGCACATAACTCTTCATAACTCAGTCTCCCTACACCTGTCTCAGACTGGCCCCCTCCCATCTTCAGTCTGCAAAAATATGTGTAAAGGTCAAAATAACAAATTGCTAGGAGATTGTTGGAAATAGAGCGTTTAAATAGGAAATGGGGTTTTATAATCTGTGTTCGCCCTGGTCCCTGTAAGGGCAGAAGGTTTTATAATAGTGAAAGCAGAAGTCGATAGAACCTTACCAGGTGGTCTGTCTCTAAACTGAAGACAAATGGGGTAAAAATAAAGCAGTTGCATAGAAATTGCAGTACAGAAATTACATGTGAATAGTTTTACAGCTAAGTAAACTGGGCAGTATTGCCACAGTGCTTTCCTTATGCTGAATCTCTCAGTCTGTGTTGCAGAGCAGAATACCTATGTAGCTGATTTCTGTCTAGCTGTGGGCAGAATTCACCCAGCTCATCCAATAAATGGCATGAAACAAATATGAACACTGGCTGCAAGAGGGGGAGAATAAAGTGTTCCCTGGCCAAGTCTTTTCCCTGAACAAACAAGTGAGTGGAATTAGAAGGTCCTTAAGTGGGTTCTTTTTATACTTTTTCAGAAGGAATCCATTGTCAGAGATGTTCCGGACCAGCTACAGATGCCATCTTGGGGCGTTGTGCAGTAGCAGACAACCAAAAGTATTAAAAGAGAAGAGATGGGAAAAGGGAAGAGATGCTTCAGTGAAAATACACATGGAAGTGAAAAGACTCCACAATATATTTTTTTTTGGACATGGAAGCTGACTTGAAAAAGTCTTGGAATCTTGGAAATTATTAGTAAACTACATATCTCATCTTAAAAACTTCTGGAGTTTGTATATCAGGGGACTTGACTAGAATAACCTCTGGAGGGACATTATAGACAAAGAAAATTGAAGAGTTTAATACTATTGGTCTCTTGCACCTTTACTCCAACAATGACTTCCTACATTTATTTTCTATATACCTCGACTGTCACACCTTTTTAGGTAGCAATTGCAACAAAGGATGTTAAGCTTGATACAGTCTAACTAAGTCCAGTTAGTGCCTCAGTTGCATGCTCCCTGCAAAACCCACTATTTATAATTTTTCAGGTGTGTTCTTATGCAGCTTTATTCAACATGAACGAGTGATATCTCAAACCTCTTCTTGAAGAAAAAGCAAATACTAAACAAATTTACCCTTAAAAAGATGGTTTGTATAATTTTTATGTGTTCATTTATTTTAAAATAAAGAATATCATCAAAGAAAAGCAGTTAATATGTTGACGTATTAATTGATTTATCATACAATAATTCTACTGCTCACAGCAAATGTATTTTGTAAACAGTCTTGCAATGCTAGCACACAAAATAAGACTCCAAATGACTACTGGGTAATTTATGGGAATGGAATATCTTAGAATGTGTAATAATTTAGCTTCTTAAGGCCTTATGTTCACAAAATCTAATGTTACATATTTCAGCAGATTTCATTCTTCTCTAGTGTCTATGGATGTAGAATAAGTCAAATAAAATCTGTATTCTATAACCTTGCTGAATAAACTCTACTATTAATCTTCTCATAAAGTAATAGATTTTTCTCTTTCTAGACATATAGAAAAAAAAGAAAGAGGAAAGTAAAGGAGAGGAAAGTAAAGAAAAGTTGTACAGAAAGAAATATGAATGTTTCATCTGTCATTCAGAAACCATTAGCTTCAAAACATACTATGTTGTCATGATTTTCAATCATTTTTTGCAATTTTAGATTGTGGCAAGATTGTTTGGATCTGTTGTCTGAGAGTTTTTATGCTTCAGTGTCCAGCCACAGAAAAATATATAATTTTCTCATTATATGACCTTGATATTGTTATATTTATATTAAATTAATAGTACTGAGGTTGCCATTATACTGTCTTTTTTTTTTTCTTACAGTTTTCTTAAAGGATATCTAACATCAGCCTTGATGATTCTCAGAATATTCAGAGGAATTCTGTAGTTTGACCCACTGACAGACTGTGTTGTCAAAGACTAAAATTTAGAGGTCACAACTCTCCAAAATTCCAACTTAGCTGTTGCCCTAGCACATTTAACAGAAAAAGCTGTATATTTATACTTAACCCTTTCAGCTGAACTGGTGTCAAAGTCCTGAAAGTTGAAAGTATGTGGTAGAATCAGTGTCACAAAATATTTTTTTGTGTGTCACTGGGTGCCTTGGAGTCATTTATGCATTTATTTCTAGATCATATTTCTTGAAAATGGCATCAATCCTGACAAACATTTTTTCACACTACCATGCCAAGTTTGAGGAAACTGTTAAGAACCTTCTATTAAAAAAGTCTTTGAAAATGAGTTTTCTGAACTTCTTTTAGGTATTTGAGAAGAATAGATCAACTAAATCTTTGTCCATGTAAGCTTTGACTCCTCGAAAGAAGTTCTACAGATTTGGCAGGCATCACTAAGCTTCACAAAAAATCTTTTCCCCAATATCTCATGTTTATCCACATGACCATTAATTAGAGGCCCATCTTCTTTATAGATTACTTTTCTTATCCGTTATACTAATTTTATCAATAGTTTCAGATTATTGATAGGAAGATTAAGTAAGAAGGAATAAGAAGTAATCAATAATATTTCCCATTTCATATTTTTTACTGAACAATTAGAAAGGTTTTTAATTCATTTAAGGAAGTTTACTTAGGCTTCAGTATTAGCTTGTTTTTTTTCATTAGATATGTGATATTTGGCCAACTGAAAAACAAATCTTCTTTATACTGCTTTAAATTCACCTTCTATTCCCCCCCATTGTTTTTGTTTGTTTGTTTGTTTGATTGATTGATTGATTTTTTTCTTTCCTGTAAAAGATGTATTATGGAAAAATGTATAAAGTAAGTTTCTGTAAGTCCATGTTCAGTAGGATCAGTTATATCATTCTTCTTAATTCATTTTTTGATCACATCATAGTGGGTACTTGATTAATCTATGGTTAGTGTCAGGTTAGAAGGCCTGGTAATTGCTATGGCCTTCCTGTTTATTTTTCTAAAATACATACAACAACAGCTTTATAGCTTTATTCCATTTTTGGGACATTCCCAAATTCCTAGAATCCCTAGAATTCCTGAAAAAAAAAACCCTTAATAATCTAAGTAGTTCTTTGGTTAGTGCTTTTTAAAAACTGCATATTTTTTAGAGTTAATGATTTTAAAATGTCTAGCTTTAACAGATGCTGTATAATATCCCAGTAATAAATTTTCCATCAGAAAGTGTTTCATCACTATAGTGCTGTTTTTCTTCCAAACACAGAAGTTTTACTTTCTTGCATTAACTCTTGGCAATTTTATCATTTCCATTTTTTAGGGTTTCTTTTCTTTTTCATAATATTGCAAGTATCCTGCCTAATTGCCAACCAAGTAGTAGCCCAATGGGATTGTGCTTTAATTTAAAGAATCCTTCAGGTGCAATGACTCCCATCAGATTTATCTCTATCGCCTAACTCACATTTCCATCCCCTGAAAGACTTATGAGAACATGATTTTAGATATTTAGGGAAAAATCGTATTAAGAGATCAAAAGTGCAATTGCTGAGGAGGGGACGTGGTGAGGAATTCTGCTTTCTGCATTCAAACAAGGTAGCATAGCAAAGAATCATCTTGTATCTTAGTAAAATCACCCCAAATGCTAGAAATGGTGCTGAGACCAGAGCTGGAGATTGCAAACAAAGGATAGCTTAAGGCTGTCCTGCAACATTCTCTCTGTCTTTCTCCTAGGGTCCCTGGGAATGGTTCAGGTGCCTAAACACAGAGTCCAGAGCCTATATGGAAGCCATACGCTGGGATATTGGATATGACATGAGAGCCACGGAAGATCCACACACTTCTGGAGCAGCAACTGAGGACCAAGGAGAATGATGGAAATCATTCACAGTGGGCTGTGTTTAGACATATTTGCGTTGTTGTCCTTTTCACAAGCTGGAAAGACGACTTAAATTAATGTGTCAGTGGTATGTATTAATTGTGTCTTTCTGGTCTTTTAGATTTGTGCTTATCCTGAGCTCTCTTAACTCAGAAGCGCAGACAAAAATTAGGACTGAAGATACAAACCAGTGCACTGTACTAAGTATCTACAGAAATCAGGTCCCAAGCATCTTAAATATGTAAAGTGTTTGGAAACTTTTCATCCTAAAAGCTATTTATAAAGTAAGTCACTAAAATGTTAAAACACATACTGATCAAAGACTCCTAGAAAAGAATAGTAGACTCTCATTCTTCTACTGACTCATATTTAATCTGTAATGTGAAGTAAATAATTTCATATGTTTGCAGACCCATTGACCTATTTGCAAACTCACAGTAGTTGTATTTGCCACTTCTGCAGAAGCCTTTTTGCTGTTTATGGATGAAAGAGTTCTGTCCATAACAAATAGTATTTTAGTTTATGGAAAAGAATTTGAGGTAAAGAAACACTGAGTAACTTTAGGCAGAGATTGCAGCTAATGCTTCTAGAGGCAGAGAATTTGCTGTCAGCAAGTCAAGACTCTGAACCTGCAATTTCTTTAGAAAAAACATGTGGTGTATATAAACTAAAGTAAAATTAAAAATTCAGTAATGTTTAAGCCCACAACAGTTAATAGAGTGATTTATTTTTAGTAATATGTCTAAGATCTAGATACGTCTAGATATATGCCTAAGACAAAGTAAGATAATCCAATGGGGATGTCAGTGCATCTTGAAAACTCTAATTTCTTATGCATTTGAACTCTTTTTTACTACAGTTATGACACACCTTCTGAAGGATCTGTGACCATTAGCAACTGCACAGTGCCATATGTCCTTATGCACATGGCTCTGATTCAAAAAAGGAAATAAGAAAAGTCTGAAGGACACACATTCTGAAATGAAACAGGCAATTCTCACAAGATGTCCGTCCACATTTTTCACATCCAAAACATTTGCACAGTTCAGAAACATTCACACTGGTATCCAGACTTGTAAACTGAGACTTCAAGGTTTTTGAAATTTGGCCATCTTTACTTAGTAAGCTTCAATCAGGAACTTTTTAATACTGACTTCCTGTTTCACTTGAATAGCAAAGACAATATGGTATTCTTTTCACATTGTCATTTAAACCACCTGCCCACCAAAAAAAGCACATACCCAGGTAGAATTTTCACAAACCTGGAAGTGAAATATTTTTGTTTAGCATTTAGATTTACTTAAAAAACGTTGTGTTCTACTCTGCAAAAAACAAGATTCCCCCATTATGAGATACTTTGATATAAGGACTGACCTTGATCCCCTCGGGTGTGCCTCAAGCAATATCTCCACTGCGTCAGGATTTTTGTGCCTAATAGCTTTTTAGGAATATTATTGAAATAGCTTTCTTTTATTACATTTCATGCATTGAGAGAATATTAGGATACAGATATTACCTTGTCTCTTTGGAAAGCACTCAAAACCGCAGACTTCTAAAACATGCTGGCTTTCCTAGTTACCATAGTGTTTATCTCATTCGAATAACAAAGCTTCAAAACCTTTAATAATACTAAAAAAAAAAAAAAAAAGGAAAGAAAGGGAAAAAAAGAGGAACTTCTGATAAAAGGATTTTGAGTCTGCTATAATAGTACAATTCAAACCAAATTGTTTTAATTCAAGTATTTAGAATGCAGTAACACATTTCAAAACCATAATGTGTTTGTAGATAACCCAATTTCTTTATGTATAGAAATCTCAAAAGAGAGATGTGAGTTTGTTACCTAGTTTTGATCATTTATTTTGTATAAGTAATGACTATAACCTAAAATACAGTGTGGGTTGTGGGTTTTTTTTATATTTCAGTAAAATATCTTCTATTCCATGTTTAGCACATGAAAAGACAGACTTTTTTTTGAAACAAATGCAGTAGCTGCAACACTTCCAGAAGGGCTTAGAGTAAGTGGATTTAATTTGGGTACTGTACAGTGACAGCAGAGCCTTTATCTACAGCTAACTGCATACCACCCCCCCCCCCCCCCCCCCCCATCCCTTGATGAAACCTAAATAGGGTGATGGGATGTCTTTGGAATAGTAGCTCTTAGGATGATCCATTGCAACAGGGAGAAACACGTCCCTACTCTGTGTCTCGCCATGTAGTAGCCTTCATAATGGTCTCACATGGGAGAAAACTATAGGGATGCGTTTTCTACCAGCCTTGTAGTTTTTAAAGGCAAACCCAACAGTCCCTCCCACTTTTTCTCCCTTTTTAAGTCCTACCAGTTTGGATGGAATATTTTGAAAGGCTTAATTTTGTCCCAAAGTCAAATAGGAGAAAAAAGTGACAGTGGTTTTTTCCTTATTTTTTCTTGTGGTGGAGATTTTTTTTCCCCACCAAAATTTTCAGATGTGCTCAGTAGCTGTGTAGCAAAGGTGAGTCTAGCAAGGATGTACATAAGCCAGGATGGTCTGTCAAAGAAAAAGAAAAAATTGGGATGTGGGATAAGTCCTTGGCTGGAGTATAATTAGCATTAGAAGACAGAAGGTATGTGTCTCTCTATTGGACTATGTATCTGGAGGTGAAGTTTTTCTAAGGGTTTACACAGCCTACCACGAGGCTGGGTCCATCTGGATGTCCATCTCCCAGGCTTTGTCACGTATCTGGGAAGGGGTAATTGCCTAAGAGAAGGAGAGAGGGAAAACTACCTCTCACACATTCAAAGGTAGAACAAAATACCAAAGATGGCATACATTGTTATCTTGCTCTAAAGAAACCTACTCTAAGCCTGTCCTGGTCCTAAAGACACCTTGAAGGTTCAATTTATCCCAAGCACAAGTCTGTAAGCAATGGATGAATGGAATTTCTTTTCAGCTCCCCTGTGTCCTGCTCAAAGGCTGACTGAAAGGACTTAGCAAAGGAGAACAGTGAGAAGTTAAAGGGGAGGGTGGAGGGGGGGGAATTGTTTCCTTGCAGCCCAAAGCTATGATGTGCAGAAGTTAAGCTGCTGCAACCAACCGCTACAGAGTCTTCAGCGTAGCAGCTCCATATGATGCAGAGACATAATAATAGTCTAACTCTCAACGTGCTTCTCCTGGCTTCCTCTCAGCACCCTTTAGGAATGACAGAAATTGTGCAATAAAATTCAAGGACACATGGAATTAAAGGCTCCCCTTGCAATTTGCCCCTTGGCACCCTTTTGGCCTCTGGATCCTTATGCCATGAGATTTAGTATTTGGCATAAAAAGATTTAAGGTTTGGGGGGGTTTACTTGAACTTGGTTAGTAGACATTTTTAAAGCTTCAGGCAGTAAATACAGACTCATTTAGATTGTTTATATGCCTGGAGTTTGAGAAAGAACTTTATCAACTGAAAAAAATACATTAAAAACATTATTAAAATACGCATTTACATAAAAAGCAAGTTTGTTCCTGTCTGGGTGCTTTGTTGCCTGAACATGGAAAAGACCACTTTAAAGTAAACAAATGAGTATTTTAGTTAAATGTTCACATTCAGAAATGTAGCAGGATAACTTGACAGCTAGGATACCCCCTGCAAACTTGCTCATAGCATTGCTCCTGGCTGCTTACTCTGACTTCTCCCACACTCTGACTGTAGTGGAAGGAATTGCAGACTCCAGACATAACTAGCATAGACCTTTTTTTCTTAATTTTTTCCTCATGACCGCAATAGGCTAAACAGCAGTCTTGCACAAATAATGGCATTGTTACTCCAAGTGAATAAAAAGAAGCTCCTATAGAGTTAAGCGTCTAAATACAAGCTAAAACATCATTACTGTACTTTCTGCAGAGAAATAAATGTCTCAGAACAAGTCACTTGCACATTTTTACCTATTCTTGTGGGATGCTGTTTCACAGCTCTGCACAGGACTGAGATGGACCTGAATCATGAGAATGTGGATGAAAGGCAGGATGTTCTCTGTGAAGACAGCTTTATTTAGGAACCTCCTCTTCAAACCACCAATTCCTACTTGTGTTTATCTTGACACAGTACAAGGTAGCATAAGGTTCAGCTGGTGCATCTCTATGTACAACACAGATAATTACATAGGTCCTAATCCTACCATTGAGCCTATGTGGATGGTTTGCACAGGAACAGCTATGTCAATTTGTAATGTCAGGTCAATAATTGTTGTAGTGTTTCAACTCTTTGTTCTGAATAAGTTAATTAGTTAATGTGGAACATGAAGAAATCATTTTTACAGTCTAAAATTTATCCTTATTTCTCCCATATGGTAAGTAGCTTTATAGCTACATTTGCTATTCTACCAGTCTCAGCAGAATTATTCGAATTTCTCACATTTCTTTGATTGCAATTGCTTTGATTGTGAGACTTGCACAATCAGGATCTAGAGAAAATGACTAAAATAAATAAGTTATTATTCAGCTCCACCATTCAGTCACATAAGGAAATTTTTCAACGAAAAAGACTTTTTTCCCCACAACTGAGAATCAACCAAGGAGCTTCACCATCAGTCAGAGAAGCTCCTCCAACTGAAAACAGTTCTCCTATCTGACAGAATACCCATCATCAAGACTCTCACATTTACCCATGATGAGGCTCATCTTGGCACCTCATGGAAATTCAAGAACAGGCCACAGTGGAAAACTAAGGTGAAGTGGGTATCTTGAATATCTTACACCAGAGTACATTCCTGTGTAGCAGACAGGAGGTGACACTACCAGGTAGGCATCTTCATCTTTGTGGACAGATTAAAACAAAGACCACTGGGAACTAGCATCCTATTCCTAATCCAGCTATGTTGGTGAACAGGTAAGTGCACTGACTCCTGATCTCTGCTACTCTCTGCTGGAGTTTCCCCATTAGTACTTGATCATCAGAATGATCACCTTCAGTCCTGAGTTGCTGGAAGAGGAGTTTCTGAGACATTCCTCAACTGCTCCAAGCATATTCACACAGGTTATGGCACACAATCAAACTAATTGTTTAAATATTATGTCTGATTTTCCTTGAGATTACCTGGGGAAGACCCGCATGATTTCCTCAACCATTTGACTGTCAATGTTAGTAACTACCTCGTGGAAGATATAGTTTGGGATGGTAATGGTTTCCATTCTTACAGTTGGATGAAGAAGACAAAGAGTGAAATCAAAGAGTAATTTTAAGAACATGAATAGGAAGTAAAAGGTGGCCAAGACATGCATCTCCATACTGTGTAATGGAGAGTGATCTAATATTAACAAGAACTGGCACATGCCCACATCATGGTGAGTTTCGAGCAATAACTCAAATTTCAGGCTTCGTACTTGCACAGGAACAACTTTAGAACTGAAAATGGAGATGCAGAAAATGAATGCAAGCCTATTGTACCATCATGGGTCTGTATCTTTCAGAACTAGTTAAAAAATTGTGCTGAAATTTTGCTAACGAAGTGCAGCACAGACACTGAATTTTCAAATGCATCTTCTGCTTTTTAGAGCAATGCAGAAAGTGACAAAATCTTAATGTAAAAAGAAGAACTGAAAGGTGGCCTTTCTAGTTCCACCTCAACACTACAGGTATATTTGCATATGGTTTCTTTTTTTTTTTTTTTTTTGGTGGGGGAGCAAGGGAAGGAGCGTTGGGGTTCTTTTTAATTTTTTTTTAAAATCACATTAAATGTATAGTGCAACTTTTATTTACTGAGCAGAAGTATTTTAATTAAATGATTTTAGTAAAAACAGCGGAACTCCTCAAGTAAAGTATAACATTCTTTGATATTAAATGAATGCATTAGATTTGCTGCTTTTCTACTACAGTCCAAGTAGAATACTATTTGATCACTAATAAAATACAATAACCATTCTACTCATGAGATTAGCCTGAGAAATCACTTGCTGTTATGGGCCGAGTTATTCTGTTAATCCGTACTCATGGGATTAACAGCGATTATATCCTTTGGGAAATCATGCAGCTTTCTAAATATATTTCTAGTTTTCTTCAGAAGTACTGGTAGGAAAACAAGAAATGAACAGAATATACAGAGTGATTTCCCATGGTCTTTGAAAAGCAATTCATCTAATTGTATTACATTTACATAACTCCTAGGCCTTTTGCTTAAAAAGTGGGCTTCCTTTAATCCATCTGTCATACTTTATTCTACTACAGGATGGAAATCACAACATGCTTCAGAGAGTTAATCATTAAAGACTATGAATTGCAGTTTTATGCACAAAAGGGCACAGGTACTGGCACAAATACACATTATATCATCTTATCACACTATCTGCTACACACTTAACTGCCTTTGATCTTATCTAATAATAGATATATTGCTGAAATAATCACCATTTAAATATATTAGGTTGTTTGACATAGGTACTACACACAAGGAAAATCAATAATGATTATACAATCACTAGATACAATGTAAACTGCATACCGCAAATGTCTTTACAGGGTTAGATAACATCATAGAAATCCTAATGAAAGTCAATAGCCATTAGTTTTTAGAAGCAGCACTTGAACTTTTGGGATCTTTTACAGTAACTAGTTCAACCTTAGGTGCAAGATTTTAAAACAAATGAAGATCAAAGAAAGAATGACAAGTAGATTTAACAAATACATCTCTGGGACTAGTAAATATTTGCTGTGCTTTTGAAAAACTAGTAAATACATATTCATCTCCTGTAGTAAGTGTAATCTATACTAGAAAGATTACCCAGAACCTTGGGTGAAAGTATTATTTTTATGGGATTTTTTTTGCGAGAATAGCTGAGCTAATAACTACCACCTGTTAACTCTCACAATTTGAAGCCAGGTCATAAAAGGTAAAGTCACTGTATGGAATTCCTTAACAAGGGTTTATTCCATAATCTAAAGTAGTTCAACCAAACAAAATTACAGGTATACAAGATATACAACTGCTATTATATGTGTGTTCAAAATCAGAATGCGTTTTGTGAATAATGCTTTCTTCAGCTCAGCCCCTCTGAAAATGACACTCTAATATTCTAGTTATACTTTCTGAAGCTACATTACTGGATAATTTCAGTCAGTGCATATTTGGCATTTAATATTAACATATTTGGCATTTAATATTAACATATTTGACATTTAATATTAAACTGAAATATAACATTAGGATTTGAAAGGTGCAAAATTTAATCCTTTTGTGTGGAAACTGCAGTGGTCACTAGAGAAATACACACCTCTTTTATCAGAAGTTGGAAATTAAAATAATTTCACATTTTGGCATAGCTAGTACGTAAGAACTTTCAGCTAAAGGTGATGCATCTACCTTTAATCAAAGATGAGTGCAATTTTATCTCTACAAAAGATAAACTGGTGGTTCTTGGTACTTTCCAGATGTAAAAGAAAGTGCCCAATATAATTATGCTGAAATAAAGGTCCTGCTGCTAACCTCACCAAAAAGATATAGAAAAGATTTTGTAGATAAGCAGGCTTTGAAAATAGTTGCAGAGCTGTAAAACAATTTTGTGTCAATTAACTGCTATTTTAAGCAACATTCAGAAGGCAATACAGTGTTTATTTTCTATCTCCAAGGCTTTGAGTCAGAGAATTTTCTAATCTCAATTTATAAGTAAACACCAAAAGAGGAAAAAAAACTTTCTCAAATATATAATCCACTCATTCCTGTCTTCTTATAAAATTAAAAGATTTTGGAGGTATATAACCAACAGTTTATAACCCTTATCTTCTATCCACTCTAACATGGCTGTCAAATTTACTGCTTAAGCTTTTCTTTGTAATCACACTATTACGCACTTCATCACCTTCCCCACCCCCATCATTCGATCTAATGGTTTTAAAGGGAAAGGAAATTACTTGTCTTCACTGCCAGCACTTGACACTTTTATGGGTCATTTGTAATGAAGCTATTCTTTGGTTTTAATGGAGACCTTGATTTGGGCCAGTGTGAATAATTGTCAAAAGGTGATTAATTAAATAATCACCACCACCCTGTAAAATGGATCAACATATTACATTACAGTGATCCAAAAGTTATTTTATTCCTGCATTAGACTTCAAATTCTATGCATTTAAACAAGCCTTAAACTGGGCAATATAATTTACTACACATTAATTATACATATCATGTGGCTAAAGTAAGTAAAAGTGTTTTACACCTTTTTTTTAACTCTTTAAAATATGCTACCAAGGCTTATTACAATGAAAGATCCTTTGAGGGAATGATATTCTTGAGTGACAATACACACACACACACACAGACACACACATACACACACACATATAGTAAATAATATTATCTTCATAAACTTTACATTTAGAAAGAACCCTGTGTTTTGGAAACACGCAGTTTTAGGTAAAACATATATTTTAAAAAACCACACACAAATTCACATTTAGCTATATCTGAACAAGAGACAAGCATATGGTTAATAGCCTATATAGGAGATGGATAGATATGTACTGTTAAATCATGAAATATTATTCTTTAGTTTAGACAGTCCTGTGCAGGTTCATGCACTACTAAACTCTTCCAAGCAATCAACTTTGTTAGAGACATGGCTTATGTTATAGCTTATTGCCTTCAGTTGCTTTTAGACAGTTGAAATACTATTAGCATTATTATTTATAATTTGCTAATGGTCTATATAAATGAAATGTCAGGATTCTGAATCCTAAATTTTTAAACTAAATAAGATAACGCATCTTTTTTCATTGCTGAACCTTTCCAGAAGAAATTAAGCTTAAAAGTATTGCTGTTTAAGGTATTAAAAGGTGCCAAGCAAAAAGCATATATAAATAGACATTGTGGAAAATGGAGAGAGAGAATTTTTTTTAACACATTTTTGCACTTGTTCCAGTGTCTACAAAATACTTCAATAGACTGACAACTGAGTCACATTTCAGACAAACATTAAATGGCACCAACATGTTAAATGATGATAGAAAAGGTAATAGTTCACAGAAATATGTAGGTGTCTGCTGTACACAAAAGGCAAATAGCTGTTTTGAACTGTGAAGACTATTTACAGGTTTAGTGTACACCTTGGATTCCTGCTGCCTACATAAGTAGAGAGACCTAAATCCACTGCATACTGGGACTAACTGATCAAAGCAGTAGTTAAATCTATCCATGAAAAATCTAAGTAGTCTTTGGAGGCAACTCTTTGAATGCAGATTAGTGATTTCATTGAAGTAGTCAATCAACTGCTTTTTTTCGGGTTGTTAAAATGTCACTGAGTGAACAGAGTAGATAAAAAAAGTGATGAACAAAAAATAGTATTTCAACTTGAACAAACTTGCTATTTGTAGACTGGATCACATGAATCTGCTTCAGTCAAGATCATTTCAGAGGTAGCTACAGGAATGAATCCCACAAAGGGACTAAGTTTAATCATCCAATCCCAGACTGTATTGATTTTGGAACTACTTGCAATGACTATATAAATAAGCCATTTCTTTGCAACTGTATCTGGAGTCGGTCATGAACCCAAAACCTTCACAACCTGGTCCAAAGTGAATTATGCCCTGCAGAAATAAATTAATAAAACTAACACAGCTAGGCTTCTCTACTAACTTATTTTCACATTTCAAGAGCTTAAAAATATAAAATCAATAATCATTTAGTCATAAGGGTAAATGAAGCGACATAACATCAAAGTATACCCTTTAGCCATTCAAGTCATTCTAGGTAATTTATCTCATCAAAAGGCACTGGTAATAATCCTTTCCACTCTGAGACAAGCCGCCACACAGCTGCTGTATTATCCTAGAGTAAACAAGTTTGGAGAAAATATTAAAAATCAATATCTGTTTCCTTCTATCAGGCCAGATGGCATCCATCATAAATCTGCCTTTGTAAAGAGTTCTTTAGATTTAGGAGCTAGAGTGTGAAAGACAACTGAATTAACAGTATAAAACTAAGGCCAGTTTAATAGGAATTGACAGCTGGATTTCCTTAAACTTACAATACTGAGGCAACTGAACAATTTGCTAAAATTCAACAGACATGGAAAACAATCCACTACATTAATGTGCTATTTAAAGGAAGCTTTGACTAATCTTAGACACTCTGAACAGTTAACATTAACTTCACAGAATCCATAACAACACAAACATGAAAGACTCCCAATTGTCATTTTTTGCATTCCTGTGGTTCTCATGCCACAAAACACAGCAATCACCTCTCCTTTGAGGGTCTGCCACACAGTCCTATTGCTGTCAAGCAGTACTTACAAAAAGTTTCGGAAAAAGGAATCTGATTACAACATCCTGAACACAATAGTTGCAATTCTCAATCAGATTTTGTAGCAGCTGTTTAAAGCAGCGTTGCATTGAAAAACAAATCTGCAAGTTCATCTCAGTCCTTTACATACCGCTTTAATACCAATAGCACCACCAAGCAGGCAACAGCTCTTTTCATCCTTCACCACAAACTAGGGTCTCCATGTGAAAAAGACTGCTGTAAAGACTGTCATATTTTATTTTTTAAGTCCTGCCAAGGGATGTTTTCCTAAGAATTGTAGAAATGGGTTATCAGGTATCCTTTTGTAAACCTGTGGAATGGGGTGCAGCATCCTAGAGAGGGCTCTTCAACACTTATAGTTCAGGCTATCCCAGCTCTCTCGCTGACACATGCACTGGTCTGTTCAATCAGCCCCTTTTATCCTCCTCTGCTGTTTTTACTTAAACATTCTTCTGTTTCTTGGGTGCATCCAGAATGTGGGACTTCTAACCCTAGACTTCAAATGTGAAAGACCCAAGAAAAACTCACCCTGTCAGTGTTCAAGGTGACATCATTGCATGTGGCTTTTGGAGTGATTTGAGACTCTATCTTCAAATAGAAACATTGCTGCAAGCCTACCCGTAGTGTGGCTAATCACCACGCCATGATACAGTTTGATGCCAACTCAATTTCAAGGTTTGAAGCCAGAGGAATCTAGGTCTCTTCTGGTTCACACATGGCACAGATATTTATTTGCTGAAGGGGCTTCAATTAGTCACTGACTGTAGTATGACTTACTTGTGACACTATATTTCAAATTTCATCAAAAACATATGCTTTTTAATCAATCCATCATTTATTCTCAGTCATCTGTGTTTTCCCAAAGTAGATGCACATGCATTTCTCTGTGTCGGAGAATGACTCAGACTTCACTACAGTACTCTTCCTTATGCCTGTACAGCCCTAGTGTGCAATAATTTACAGTCTTGGCCAGGAGCAGATGAATTATTTGGTGAGCTTTTTGTAGTTCTGTATTTGGCATTAGCTAAATGATAATTTGCATATTTCCAGTTCAGCTACAGAAAATCATAAACAGCAGGTGATAAGGCAACATACCTTCTCCCAAGAATACCTGCAAAAAGGCATAGCCTAGGCATATCTTTCCAATCTTAGGGAAAATTAATGGGTGAATACTTGGGGACCAAGAGAAGGGTTTGCAAATGGAAAACTGGAAGGTGCCTGGGACTGAGGGCAGCTCTGTTTCATATGAAATTGGGAAAACTGCTGAGATACATAGTGGCCTACTCCTTGGCCTCTGACAGTGCTCCCCAGCCTATGTTTCTTTTCTCAGGTACAGCAGATGTCATGGACAGAAATGATTATTTGCCTGGTTGCGCAGAGGAACCACTGGCTCTCCTAGAGCAGCTTTAATAGGACTCTGGCAATTTCTTCATTTTAAATAAGTCAAAAGCTTGAACTCTTCCAAATCTAAAACCCAGGTGTCCTGTTCCACAGAAAGGACTGTACATTGCAAACACCAGTGGTCCTCTCTGCCATAAAATTGCCTGGCTGGCAGAAGGAGAAACTGTCACCCATCCTTTAGTCTCAGCTCTGTATGACATGGCTTAACTTATTTGCAGAAGCCTACGGCTCGCTATCAAATAAGCATCATCCAGAGATACAAGACTTGGAGGACTTCCAGCTTTCTGAATTCTTCTTTTGCTCCCATGCTAGCTTCTCTCCTTCTCACGAAGATTCCCCTTGCTCTCTGATCCTGTTATTGGGTTCACAACACAAGTGACTTTGTAGTGAAATTTGCTAGCATAATATGTTTCAGTTAGTAGTTGAGCTTGAGGGCAAAGAGAGTCTTGTGATAGGATAACATTTTCCTATGAAATTGCACCTACAAAGAGAACTAGGACAGAGAAGTGCAAAGGTATGGGAGGAGGGAATAAGTTTGAAGATGTGCCCAAGAAAAGCAAAAGCAAAAAAACCCAAACAACCCCAAACCATGCTGGTCCTCTGAAAAAGCCTGAGTAGAGATTGGCAAGATGAGTTAGATGTTTAACACAGATCTGGTTATGTTTCAGGGAATAGGATCTGGGTATCGGATGACTGGAAAGGTCTACTTAGTCTATATTACCTAGATGATTTGAGGCAGTGTTTCTTATGCATTTCCAGTCTCTCCTTTTCAAATTTGTATCAGTATTCTCATTCACATAAAAGGATACAGAACGAAAGACTGATTGTGCCAGAAGAAGTCATTAGATTTAAGTTATTTTCCCTTACCGCAGATCTTCCATGAGATAAGATGGTTACGTTGAAGGTAATTATATAATATATGATCATTTAAATAATAAAGATGGTGAGACAAACATGTTGGTTATTTTCCCTTAAAAACTATAATCATTATACCAAGCTATATTATGTCAATGCTAAAGGCAAAGGAGTTAGGTTTTTATTAAGCAGAGTTTTGTAATTACTCTGCCTATTTTGTTTTCTCCAAATAATGTTATTATTGATGTTATCATTCCTATGAACTTAATGTTAGACAAATAAAGGTAATTACTTCAGTAAGTATTTTAAGTATTAAACACTTTATTAAGTCAAACAGAAAGATCAGACACAGCTCCTTCTAAAACAAAACTACCAAAATAATATTCCTTAGTATTTTTATTATTCTGATATATTTTGACTTTGTTAATAACACTACTAACTCACATAGTCAGGTAGGTATTGTCAGTTAAAATGTTTCTAGTAGCTCACTCTGGAGGACCTAAAGTCTTGGCTAATATAGTAACTTACAAATGACTAGTCAGGCTTCAAATGACCACTTTTAAAAAAAAAAAATGTATTCCTTGCTTTTGAAGTTAAGTTCAAGTTGTGTGAACAGAGGCCACAATATTCATCACAAAATAAAGATCTTCTGAGCAAAGAGTAAGAAATTTACTGTAAAGAAATTTACTGTTTAAACAACTACCCCACCTTATAGTTACAGTTGAGAACCATTGGCATTTGATTCGTTTTGATTGATACAGACTGAAGTACAGATGCCAACTTCAACTGGACTTCAAAAAGTGAACACAAAGTCATCCAGGTTTGATAGGAAAAAGATACACACATTGTGGGCTCTTATGCATGAGATATGGAGCAAATGATTTAAACATTATTTTTTATACACCTGCACAAAATTGCAATGGGCAGATGATCAAATGCTCAGAAAGGAAAAACACTTCTACTGAACTATCAACTGGAGATGAGTTAACAATATCCTGTGGCCCAATGGTCCTAAAATAAAAAGGCTCCTAATGGGCTTAAGACTCAGTACAACAAAATTTTACGTTCGTCACTGAGGATGGATACCTTTGCTGTAATTTGTCCTTTATAAGTATGATGTCTAGTCCCGATGAAGTCACACTATGTGCTCTCTGTGGTCAGTGGAAGAAAACAGGCATCTCCTGAGCCACTAAGATAAGCATTTTAAATAGGACAGCTGAACTGCTTTTAAGAAGCATTTTCTTCTCTCCCTTTATTGTAACAGCAGTTTAAAGTAAATAATTCAAACGTAGACATAAAATTTTATTTTTCTAAAACTCCATCAAAATGTCACCATGGAGAATTGATATTCAACCTAGAGATCAGCTAAATGTCTTTGCCACTTCTAAGCCTAACCACATCTAAGCTTAATCAAGCTCAGTTTTGTCTCCATAGGTAAAAAGATCAAGCTAATTCTAAAATGCATAAGGAAGTCATTTTCTTTGAGATGTCTTTTCCCATAGAGGCCTATGAAAAAAAAAATAGAAAAAATAATAGTATTTTTAATCCCAAATATTTACTTATATGAGCTGACAGCATTGAGCATGAAAGTTGCTCTCACACTAGAGATCACAATTTTACCAGAAGTCTTTATTCTAAGTGGACAAAACCAACAAAAACTGCAGTCAACAGCATGTTATCTTGTCAGCCTGAGACCTGAATGTCTCCCACTACAGTGTTCAAGTGATGTACTTGCTACATTGAAGAAGGCATAGACAGGAGTAGCTAGGTAATAAATTTCACAGAAAGAGTCTTTGTCATGGCAGTCATGAAAAACCTCAGTTTACCCCTTCCAGAATGATTACATTTAAATCCATGATAAGAAATTGTGCTTTTGTGAAAGAAAAACCAGCAAAACCGCATAATCTTCCACTCCAGCCCTTAAGTGGACATTATTGCTCTCAAAAAGAGTTTACAGTATTTTGTTTCCTGTGTTTTCACTTTGCTGGAAATTTAGTAATTTATCACATTACATCTAATTTTTTGAAATACAAATCTAGAATGGGTTTGTATGTGTGTTCAGTTGCTACAGATCAGAAGTGACATTTATTAAAAGTAAGCTTCTCTGCCACTCCTTTAACATTTGGACAAAAATATTTCTAAACCTTTAGGACAGACTGATATTTAGATACCTAAATGATATAGATATTAACATTAAAGCAGCTCCTGTGTATTGTGCAACCGCCTTAGTTTCAATTAAACTTCACTGTGTGAAAGAACATTGCCTACTGTAATCTACCAGCATTAATCAGTTAGTAAACTAATCAAAAGAAAAAAATCCCCTAGGGTTAAAATCAGGCACACATTTCTTCTTGTTGCAAAGAAATATTAAGTACCTATTTCTGGATAATGCCAGGAAATTTTAACACCAGTTCCCTTGATACAGGCACTTTTTACACCTCCTACTATCCAAGATTTCTTAATTTACTCACCTTAGAGCGTACTAAACCCATGGTTAATAATTTAACAGAAAAGTTTAAATTCAATTCATGTATGCACAAAAAAAAAAAAAAAGCATGTATGTGGCACATTCCTAATTTTCAAATGGAAAATAAAAAATTCATATGAACCCATAGGATAATCTGAACCTTGTTATTTTTAGAACTTTTTTAATGAGCATGAACTCTTTTGTTCTTTTGATACATATCATGAAAAATTGAACATTCTTGATTTCCATTTGTGGTGATTCTTTCATATTAGACATTTATTTACACAAATTACTGGTCTTAAATTGAATTATATTCCTGCAACACCTCTGCTCACTGAATACTTTTAAACTTTAATAGAAGTAGAAGAGCTTTTCATTTACATAGCCTACCTATATTATGAAATCAGGGCAGTAAAACAATATTGTTTTCAGATGGCAGATGGTTGTTTGATATACAAATATAATCTATAACTATACGATATGTGAACAGATGAATATTCTTAGTTCCAGAATACTTGTTAAATATTCACTTTTTAACTCGTCAGATAGACAGGCTACACTCTGTCAAAAAGATATGAAATTCCATTCCAGCATAGACATTAAGAAAAATCTTACAGTTGCTTACCCTGTTGTTTTAGCTAAGATTTCTGTTCATAATCCATTGCCTTGTATATGGGAACTGCCTCCTCTGCTATCTACAGCATGTCCAGTTGTATTGGAATTGGTCTGACTGGACCTCTGCATCTGAAGAGTATTCATCAATCTGAAATAGTCTGAAGGCTTTTGTATGGTGTTGCTGGACTAAATAAGAAGTGTTTATCCTCTAGTTGCAAAACAGGATACAAATACATTAGCAGTAAATTTGATCACCAATTACCCTACAACATGCCAAAGCCCTAGCAAGGAGTAACTAAATTATTCATCACAGTAAAGCTAAAATTGCTCTGGTTGAAAGAGCATGACAGCTTCAACATCCAAAAAGATAGTTGGTCCTTAAAATGTTTGCTGTTTTTTTCTCTTGTAATGGCAATCAGTATATTAGCTAGGCCTCACAAATACAGTTGTACACTGGAGAAAATATTTGGGCTCTGATTGGTAATTAGGTACTTGAACTGATACATCCTAGAATTTAAAGCTATTCTTATGTTGCTGAGGGGAGGAGTTTAATTTTACAGTCATAGCTGTCATAGCAGAGACCTAGAAGAAATTTTTTTTTCCCTGATAGGCCACTCTTTCTAGGTTTTGAAAAATTGCTGTTGTAATATAAACTTTCAGCCTCTGTTACAGTGACTTTCTCTTGTCTTTTCTCCCACTGTAACTCATTTTGGTTTATCTGCAACATCTGAAGTAAGTGCCAAGGTAATTAAAGTAAACTAATTTCTGCCTGAAACTATTTTACCTTTTTTTGATCTGCATCTAGCAATACATTGGGGTTTTTTTTAAGCAAATCACAAGGACCTGCATTCCACAAGAAATATTTCCTGTTGTTGTGTATGGTTAGTTAGTTGATATTTTGGTAATGGATATTTGAGATTCATGGAGTTCAAAAGTGTGATCACATCTTAATAAACTTTATAGACATCTTTCAGAGCTCTGCCAAGGGGCTTATTGTAATTGAAAAATGCACAGCCATCATAGTGCTGGTCTAAAAAAATTGTAAACTTGCCAGGTTTACGAATTTAGCAGCTCCATAATTCATGGGACTAAGTAGCAACTATTTTTTTTTAAGAGATCTATCTTAAAAAACACACTTAGTATAGTTTTGAAGCTCTATACACCAAACAAGTTGGTTCAAGGAATGACACACACATAGTTTACATAGTTTGCAAAGCCCTTAAAATAAATAGCTCTGATTCCAGGAATCTAAAAGTTAGTTAGTAACTGTTTAAATATTTATAATCATAGTTGAATGTTTGATAAGATTGGGTTGGAAAGTTGTTTTTAAAGTAAAAAAAAAACACTATTCATTCAGTTGAATGAATTTATAAACTAAAGACAAGACTATTCACGTTGCATATTAATCAATCTTGTATTTTACAAGCCCTAAACATAAATGAAAAAAAGTACTATAAATTTTGCCACAATCATGTTCTTAAGAGTCCTTGTTCATACTATTTTAGGTAAATAAACCATTAATATGTGTGCTGGGTCACCAACAGACCTAATAAAATATCCGCCACTGCCAGAAGTGAGCTAACCTCACCTCAAAGGATTCAGAAGAATGCAATAGTAAAAACTCCTGATCTAGAAAACTGTATTAAGGGGCACACTAGAGAACTCAATTAGTTTTGTTTATCAGAGAAAGCCGAGTGACTATTCACTTCTGCATTACTTGAAATTACTGTATTACTTGAAATTTTAAAATAAAGGTTGGGGACTGTAGAAAAAAAAGACATTTTCTGGTTAAATTACAATACGTGGAATTTTTGTAGGAAATCTTTAGTGGAAATCTCAGCCTTCTGTTATTTGGGAAAGTCAAAAGAGACTGCTGTAACTGCATACTCTGGTCTTTAGACTCACTTTCTTTTCTGGGATTCAGGTTTGATTTGGTGCAAAGAGTTACGAGGTCTGCTGCTCTAGAGGAGTGTACAGGATCCTAGATGATCATTTACAAACTAAATAAATGTGAAGAATACAAACACATAATTTTCTAGATCAGACTCTAGCAAAAAAGTGAAGAATGGCAAGTCTGATCATTAAGACAATTTGCAGGGAAATTTTTTGTAGATTGTCTTGCCAGTCTTTGAGCAAGAGTTCTTCCACACTAAAGAGCTGGGAAAAAAGGATTTTTGAAGCTTATATGTATCCCAGAAATTTCTTCTTACTTAGCTGTATTTGGACAATGACTGGAGCCCATGTAAACAAAGCCATCTGAACCACTGCCACATTATCTCAGATCTGCTGCAGCAATTTCTCCACAATCCACTTTTCCAATGTCTAAGGACCTAGTAACATCTTGTATGAACAGTCCCCAGTGTGAGTGCTGAGCTACAGCTGATGAGACTGCGTTACCCATTATCTTCTGTAGCAAACTCAGGATTACAGGTATTTAGACAATGTCCTGAAAACTTTTATTTAGGCATTTGAGGCCAGTTATGTGCTAGTACTAGAGAAAATAGAATTCACAGGAACAAAAGAAACCTAAGTTACCCCACTTTAACTTCAAGGAAGCAAATATGGAAACCGACACACTAGCATCATTTAGAGTAATAAATGAATCACAGCACTCTGTCCAGACACTGACTATCCCTTTGGCCCCAGCAATTACAGCAGAATAATCAGCCAGTGTTCCTACCTCCCAGGGCTCCAGGATGCTCTCTGCAAGTATTTGGATTAATTTTATCCAGGGGGGAGACTTGTATCTTGAGCTACAGCACAGTTTGGACTGCCAAAAAAGTGAAGTATGCTAGATTCTGGGTGCCTGGAGAACTTCTAAACTCAAAGCTCTTTGGGATCACTTTGGGACCACAGCCATGGTGTAATGATAGCATATGTGGCAGATTAATTCCCTCTCGTGACTTTTAGGTGAGTAGCGCAGCTGGTATCCTACTCCTGGCTCTATTCAGTGTGTGTAGTCAGTGTACAAGAATTAGGCAGTCCAAAGCAGTCAGGGAAATTAAAAAAGATGTTCAAGTAGCAGAAGTCCTTAAAACATTAAACATGGAATGGTTTAATATCAGCACAGGAGAATTTGAAACGGAGGATGGCCTTGCCAGTGTTTTGAGAGTGGAAAAAAAGACTTTTGCCAATATGAATCCCCTTTGCAATGCCACTGTCTTACACACTGGATTTGTGTGGCAAGGTTTTGGTAGCAGGGGGGCTACCAGGGTGGCTGCTGTGAGAAGCTGCTGGAAGCTTCCTCCATTTCTGGTAGAGCCAATGTCAGCCAGTGCTAGGACAAACCCACTGCTGGCCAAGGCTGGGCCGATTAGCAATGATGGTAATGACTCTGTGATAACATATTTAAGATGGAAAAAAAAAGTATTGTGCAGATGTATTGTTGCCAAAGAGTGGAGAGAGAATATGTGAAAGGAACAAGTCTGCAGACACCAAGGTCAGTGGAGAAGGAAGGGAAGTGGGTGCTCCAGGCGCTGGAGCTGAGGTTCCCCTGCAGCCCATGGTGCAGACCACGATGGGGCAGCTGTAACCCTGCAGCCCATGGAGGACCACAGGGGTGCAGAGATCCACCTGCAGCCCAAGGAGGAGCCTCATGCCAGAGCAGGTGGGTGCCCAAACAAGGACTGTGAACCTGTGAGAAACCCTCTCTGGAGCCAGATCCTGACAGGGACCTGGAGATCAGTGGAGAGAGGAGCCCACACTGGAGGTTTCCTGGTAGGACTCGTGTTGTCCCATGGTAGAGCAGGCGAGACTCATATTGGAGCAGAAAGGACTGCACCCTGTGGAAGAGTGACCCACATTGCAGTAGTTCATGGAGAACTCTTGTCTGTGGGATGGACTCATCTTGGAGAAGTTCATGAAGGATGATCTCCCATGGGAAGGACCCCATGCTGGAGGAGGGGAACAACTGTGTGAGCAGCAGCTGAAACAACCTGTGATGACCGTAGCCCCCATTCTCCATCAGCATGTGCTACTGGTGGGGAAGAGATAGAGCTCGGGAAGGAAGAAAGGGTGGGGGGAAGGTGTTTTTAGGATTTCTTTTATTTTTCATTATCCTGCTCTGATTTTGCTAGTAATAAATTCAATTAATATCCCCGTAATTTGAGTTTGTTTTGCCTGTGCTGGTATTTGGTGGGTGATCTCTCCCTGTCCTTATCTCACCAATGAACCCTTTACTATATTTTCTCTCCCCTGTCCAGTTGCAGAGGGGAACAATAGAGCAGCTTTGGTGGGTGCCTGGTGTCCAGATAAGGTCAACGCACTAAATCCTCCTTATAAAATTCACTGATCATAGAATCATCAGGCTTGGATTTCCTGCCACTTGCACTGTGTTCCCTGGATTTGCATGTGATATTCCAGTATGAGATACTGATGGAATCTGAAAATCCTGTTGATGATGGCACAAAATTCTCTTCAGTTTTGCCCCAAAGAAATACAACTAAATTTAAGGACACACTGTTGGAGATGAACATAACAAATAGCTTCTGGTACACTGAGCACAGAGTGAACGCAGGAGGGATCTTTGCCAGAGTTACTATTTTTTAGTTGCCATTTTGTTGTGTAACTCTTTTGTTGAACCTAATTAGCTTGTAGCTTAATTAATTTTCTAATCCGTTATTCCCATACTCACGCTTGATGAAACAGAGACACATCAGCTTGTCAATATACTACTGCAGGCAGTTACGAAAACAGGGTAGATGTTTTGGACAAGAGCTTAGGCATAGCCATATTAAATTTTCTCAGAATTCTAAGATAGAAATGCTAGAAATCACCATAATGATATTCACTCATCAGTTTACTTTAGAGTTTTCCCTGTTGCTTAAGGTCTGTATTGCCTTGGATCCACTTCACAAGAAAAGAAGAACTGAGATACATAGCTCCCACCAGCTTTTCAAAAAAATCCAGTTAAATATGTTGATCTCTAAACAATGTCCATAGTCCTTTTATAAGCTAGCAGTGCTAAACTAGAAGGAACAGTAAGACCAGGAATACAGTTCTGGCATGTTTAAAGTATTTCATATTAGGCTGTTTTTTTTTCTCTAAGTGATTATCTTTTTAAAATTAAGAATTTACTTGTTACCTGTTGTAGTTGATAATTTAAAAAACAACTAGATATTTGGGCTTGATTGATTAGGATTTGTTGAACAGTATTTTTGTGTTTGGAATAAGCTGGCCCTTTTTTCTCTTGAATGCTTCACTGTTGATAACTCTTGTACAGCTGTAAAGTACTCACTGGAGAACAGGCAATTTTCAAGTGTTGTTGGAATGTTTTTAGTAACTGTATTTAGTAACTGTATTTTCTAGTTTACTTTTATCTTGTGAAGATGAACTGGAAAAAGAAAACTGAAAAGGCACTACCAAAGAAGACTAACGTGACTGAAATTAGGGTCACTCATTATTTATGAGTGATATGGATGAAACTTGGCAATGCATATTGGATACTGCCATGATCAGTCAGGCCTTGTTATACATTCAGAGTTGAAGGTATATTGAAGTGTCAGAGCAAACCAAAAGCTTTCACTAAACTCAGTCATTATTTTTAATATTGACTGTTCTGTTGGTAGGCAAACTGAAACTGGAATCTTGCTGGCAAGTGCAGCAAAACACATAGCAAGTTTTTTGTACTTTCAGTATTTCTCAGAATATTTTCGCAGACATTTCCCATTTGAAAGAAATTTATGTGCCTAAAAATTGTAGTTTGTCGTGACCATATATATTACTTCTGCTGTTTCAGTATTTGAAGAAGCCTTTCAAAACATCTATTTCTTTTTCTGAATAGTTGAAGTTTGCAATGCAAACACTGTCAATGATCTCAGCAGAGGTACAGTAACTTCACTGTTTCTGACATCTGTGACCAGAAGTTTAATAGTTATGGTGCATGTCAAATAGCATGTGGTATTAGTCAAAAAGTACAAAGCACAGAGCAAAGTGGAGCACCACAGGTGTCACAGTATGATAAGCAGACAAAACATATAGGAATAAGGGGGTGAAGTCATGATTAAAAATCTCTTAGCCACTTTCCTGTTGCAGCAGGACATGGAGGTGATTGAATTCCCTCATTAAGTTACTCTGAGCACATAGATAATAACTTTAATGGCAGCTTAGACCATCTAAAGCTGTAATTTTCTCCTTCCTTTTCTTGACAAGAGTTTCTGCTCTAATGCTGTTCTTCTCTGCCAAAACAAGTGTTTATGAGTGCATAGTGAAATGGATTGAGAAAATTCTCTGTCTGCTAGCTATGTAGAGAGTCCATCTGACAGACATTCACACCAGCATGATGGAGTAGGTAACATAGGGCACAATGACAAATAGCGAAGGGTAGGAGCTGATATGGCAAGAGAGAAGGTGCGGGGGTGAATAATGAGAATCAGCAGTGTTGTGAAATATTCTTAAGATCTGCATCCTAAGATGCTGTTACAAGACTACCACATCTTAACCTCATAGAGTTACTCTGAAAATACTGCTGGCATCATGTGAACTATATGTTCCTCTGATTGGCTCACTGTTGGGATCCAGTTAGATGTTCTCCAAGCATGCTAAATGCCAGGATATTACGCAAAACAGTGCCAAAGGAGTTGGTCACTGTCTTTTACCTTACTCGTGTTAGCACTTAGCTAAGAAATGGAGGACCAAGGTGGAGGATGTTCTCTCCTTAGCAAAGCGATAGGATAAAAGTAGTTGTGTGTTTCATATTCTCTTTTTGCTACTGATGGAAAATAATTTCAGTGTTACTGTACCAGGGACTTCAGCCTGATTCTTTTTCTATAGGCCTAGCGCCACCCAAGCAGAGTGAATGAGTAGGGTGGCTGCTTACATTTGTGAGAGTTTCTGACTTGGATCAGATGAGACAGACGTAAATGAGATGTACCAACAACCTGGAACTTCTGCATTCTACCTGAGACCTTGGCACTCATGGAAGGGAGGTAGTCCCTACACAGCACTGTCTATATGAGAAGTACTTGACACCTAATGCAAGAAATCTCTTCACAGTTGCAAATGTCAAGAAAATAAATGAAATTGATGCTCTCAGACCTGAAGTTTTCCCTAGTGACTGTCTGTTCCATCTTCGTTGTGTTAGGTGAAGTAGAGCTTACCATCCAGCTTTTCTCAGACATTACAGTACGGAGCCTGGGGATCAAATACAGAGTGAAATGCAGGCACAGTGGAACTGTGGCACAACTGAAAGCTCTGGGACAGTAGTTTACAGTCATGAAAGAGAAAGTGGGGAAGTTTTACACACCCAAGCTGGGATTCTTACTATCGAGCACACTCAGTACAGTTTTTCCAAAACAACCCTTATGAAGTGTTGGCTGTTTAGTCCATTCTCCCTAGACTACTTTGGCTATGTATCTAACATATGATATGTGGAATGCAAAAGCAGTTCCAGGAGCAAGATTTGGAGCTTTGTTTTTTGTTTGGGTTTTTTTGAGTTTAGTTTGTTTGCTTTGTTTTTTGTTTTTCTTTAATTTTCCAGCTATGTTTTGAAATGTGTCTGGTCAATTCTGACAAATCAAATTATAGAATCATAAAATAGTTTGGGTTGGAAGGGATCTTAAAGATCATGTAGTTCCAACCCCTCCCCACTATGGGAAGGGACAACTTCTACTAGACCAGGTTGCTCAAAGTTCCATCCAACCTGACCTTGAATGCTTCCAGGGATGGGACATCCACAATTTCTCTGGGCAACCTGTTCTAGTGCCTCACAACCCTCACAGTAATGAATTTCTTTCTAATATGTAATCTAAGTATACCCTCCTTCAGTTTAAAGCCATTCCCCCTTATCCCACTCTTATCCCTTACATGCTCTTGTGAATAGTCCCTCTCCAGACTTCTTGTAGTCCTCCTTTAGATACTGGAAGATGCTCTAAGGTCTGCCCAGAGCCTTCTCTTTTCCAGGCTGAACAGCCCAAATTCTCACATTCTGTCTTTATAGGAGAGGTGCTGCACCCTGGGATTGATTCAGTGGCCCTCCTCTGGACTCGTTCCAACAGGTTCACGTCTTTCTTATGTTGGGAGCCCCAGAGCTGGATGCAGTACTCCAGATGGGGTCTCACAAGGTGGGAATAGATTAGAGGAGCAGAATCACCTCCCTTGACCTGCTGGCCACACTTCTTTTGATGCAGCACAGGATACAGTTGGCTTTTGCTTCTGCAAGCACACATTGCTGAGTCATGTTGAGCTTCTTATTGACCTACACCCCCAAGTACTTCTCCACAGGGCTGCTCTCAATCCATTCTCCACTAAGCCTGTGGTGGATGCTTGTGCTTGGGAATCCTTCAGCACACACTGGGACAGGCTTACCTTGTTACAGTCACACCTTGGCACACTGTCTACTGGTGTGCACATCAGGCCACCAATATTTAGAAATTATGTTAACCACAATTCTAAGTCTGCCTCTCATGCACAGTAGCAATACAAAGCCCTGAAAGCAGTTCTGATAAACGCTCCTAAATTTCATCTTTCCAAGCACATTCCTGTCTCCTTTCCACTCTTACGTTGGATGGTGTAGACGGGGTCAGAAATAACTCTATGCTGTCACTGCAGAAGACTGATATCACACAGGGAAAATTCCAAGGGAAAAAAAATCTATTCACTGAAGATGTTTTGTAACAGTTACTTTTGTGTAAAGTCTCTTAAGCAGATTTTGCTATTTCAGCTGTATACTTAACCAAGTTAGGAAATAGTAAATCCATTGATTTAAATGGGAATTAGTTTGAACCACTTACAAGACTAAGTATTCCTTAATGTCAACAACAGTTGCAAAATGAAGTTCTAAATTTACAAATGTGCAACAGCTGCCTTAATGAGACAATTTCTTGATCTATTCAGCTCTGATCAGGAGCTCCAAAAAGTAAACAGCAAACAGAGATTGTTGGTAATAATCTGCTGAAATGCTTTACCAATGCAAAATCCATTTTTTGATTCCTCAAACTTAATGCCTTTATAATCTCTGATATACCACCCTAATGTAAAAATTACAGTTACTTGATGTTCTCAAGAAAATACTAATCACAGTTCTATTTGTCATGGGTTTGCTTTGGGTCAATTTTTCTCACCCCCCACACAATTGCTATAAGTTGATAGAAGGTTTATGCAGACAAAAGAGATCTGATGTGGGGAGAATAATATTAGGATTTATTACTAGCAAGATAAAAACTAAAGAATTATATATACAAGAATTCTAACTAGGCAAAAGTGCTATGCATTTACAGAAGTATCCATCCCACTTTGAATCAATTTAAAAGGAGAAGCAGTTTCTTTTCCATTTCCAGAGCTACAGGTCTTCTAAATAATTTTGCAGCACTTCAAAGTTCCTCTTCTATTATCTCTAGGACAACAGCTCCAGTTTGTCACAGCTGGAACTGTTTCTCTCTCTCTCATTTCTGTGTTGACCTCAGGGCTGGGCTTACCCCCTCCTGGGGGACCCCGGTGTGTCCTCCATGGACTGCAAGGGCACACTTGCCTTACCATGGTCTTTCCACATTACAAGGGATAATGGCTTTTGAGTCCACCCCTGTTTCCTGTGGGGACCCTCCTCACAAGACACAGTCCTTGATGGACCTCTCTAGCATTAGTCAACCTTCAGACAACAGTTCTTCCATTTTCTGCTGTCCTTTTGGGTCACAAATTCAGCTGCACCAGCATGGATCCCTCACTGGGTCACAAGATCCTACCCAGGCCGACTTGCTTCAGCATAGGTCTGTCTCTCCATGGGCCACAGGTCTCCAGCAGGACTCTCTTTCATCTTAGGCCTCCCATGGAGTCACATCTTGTTCATGCACTCCTCTGCTTCAGTGTGGGCTCCTCCATGAGCTACAGAGGGGGGTTCCGCTCTCCAACAGTCTTCCACAGGTGGCAGGGGTTTTGAGTTTTCAGTCTTTTCCCTGCTGAAGCCAGAGAGAGAGAGAAAGGGGGGAAAAGGAGCCCCCACTTCGAGCTTCTCTTCTCCCTCCTCCAGCTGCCAGCTTTGACCTTGGAGGCTTTGCTCTCTCTCTCTGCCTGGAATTCCTTCTGCAGTATTTCTCATCCAGGCAGTCTTCCTTTAAAGTTTTTTTTTCCTCTACTCTGTTACAGGAGAGAAGGGGGCCTGGCCCACCTCGCCCAGGCCAGACGTGGCCTGAGGTGGGGGGCACATGCCCGGGCCCAACAGGGCCGGCTGCTATGCTGGCTCTTCTATTTTCTTCTGCACAACAGGTTTCTCTTCCGTTTTCTTCAATATGTAATTGGCAGAGGCATTACTAAAACTTTTGATTGGCTTTGCTCTGGGAATTCACCTGGAAAAAAATATTTTCAGCCCCAGGAGGAGCTGATCGGTAAACCCAAGACACTAATTGATGAGCTAGAGTATAGGAGGATGACAGAAGATCCCAATCACCTGCTCCTGGCATGCTTTTCCCTCTTCCCAGTTTGGCTGCAAGAAGAGCAAGATACCTGTGGTATCCATTTTTCTTTTTGGTGTCCTGATTCAACATGTATTTTTTCTTCTAGAAAATGTCACATTTTTCACAGGCTGGGATTTTCATGTTATATCCAGCTTTGGTGTCAGAACATCTGCCATATCTTACACAATAGCAAAAAAAGAATATTTCTGTCGTAGCCTCTCTTATTACAGTGATCATTTAGGCTGGAAATGTAAGGGTCACATGTCTTATATAATGTTGTAGAAATTCATGATCTGGTCATCCTGATTGTGACTTTAGCTTTAGTTACCCATGTTCAACTCAACAACCTTGTCTCAGGCCATAAAATTTAGACAGTAAACCAGCATTTGAACTTTAAAGGTACATATTAGCAACATAGAATCACTGAATTTTTAGTTTCAGTCTCACATTTCCTTCCATACTGCTCAGAGTTAAAAAAATAGTCAACATGGTTAGAAACATTTTTGTGTGCATGGGAATCAGGTGGCCACAGTGCTCAGTGGAAATTCAGTGTACAGCTGCAAAACTCACAGGAGGAAAATAAAACAAAAATAAAAGAAAAGAAGTAAAAAAAAAGAAAAGCAGTTTGTAAAGTCAGAATATCGAAAAAAAAGGTCTTTTCATGCTTATCTTAGCATAAGCTGGCATAGGAAAGTAGAATGGCATTTTATTGATTTTAGCCTTTAATATCAAACAGAATCATTGATATTACATTGATGTTCTCATAAGTAATTACTGTTTAATGCAATGATCCTATTTATTAAGTGTACTTGACACAATAAAGCATTTTAGAAGGAAAAAAGTTCATTTTTCTAAGTAAGGTAAAGTAAGCTAAAATCTATGTAGTTATTCACCCTTTGATCTTTAAGAACCTTATTTTTTAAAGACAGTATATAGTTGCAGCTTAGCTTTTGGTTGAGCAAAGCTCAAATCATGGAAAGAGTTGCTATGAAACCGTGGAAAGAGATGTTATGCATAAATAAAGCAAAAAAACAATGGAATGGGTGGTTTTCACAGCAGTGGAATTTTGTCAATGAACTGAAGCTTAGCGTTATTAAAAAATAATTAAGCACTTGAAGCATAGTCTTTTACACTTGCTAATTTTGGTGACTGTTTACATGCTACTGTTTGTTAAATGGCAAAGTTTATCGATTTGGCAAATTCAGTACCACATTGTATATTTTTATTCAGTCTGTGTTCCTACATGCAGTTCAGCATTTTTAAATGTCAACTGCAAAGTATTATTGATCTGTAATTAAAAGTCCAGAGAAAAATTAGCATAGTAGAAGTTTATGGTCATTAGTACAAGTACTGTTAGGCAATTATTTAGCTTGCTTTAACATCTCTTTTTTTCCAGTTATTGACATACAGTACAATACTCACCTACACATTTCTATTTTGTTAAAAAGGCAAGTTGAATAGCTACTGAGCAGTGGCCTTTTACAGTTTTTTTTTTTTGAAATCAGCACTTTGTGGAACTTCTCTGAAGGGTTTTCTTAAATGAAAAAATATTAAAGAAAAAATACCAAGAGTATATAAATATACTCACTATCTAGGAATATTTGTTGTCTGAAATCAGAAATTGCTTTCTCCCATATGAATACAGCTGAGAGAAAAATGGGCTTGGACTTTTCTTTCTAGCTTGAGACATAGATGCATTGATGAAGTACATACTCTGTAGCATGTATGTATTTCTTCTCTAATAATAGTTTTTTCTTCCTTAGGTACAGCACATGTCTTTTGAAAATCATCTAACACAGATTGTTTTCTTTCTGGTTCATCTCAAGATTAAGTGAATAATACTTGGAGGTGACTGGCAACTCCTCAGTGGCCTGAGCAAAAGGTCTTCCATATCCAAGTCCAGTTTCCAGTAATTAGCACAAATCAGTGACCTTGCTGGTTCCTCAGTGGAGGGGCTGAGTAATTTGAAGAGGAGACCTACTAGGATTAGGGGAGGAAGATTCTGTAGCAGCTGCTGCTATCGTGCTATCTGCTACATGAGCAGATGAGAGATGGGCTCCCAGGCCTGTGGCCTGGGTCCTCCCATGAATATTCATCTATTATTAAGAATAATTTTGAATGTATGTAGACACTTGAAAAGTTGCCTGCTTTTTGTGTGTGTGTGTGTTTTGTTTGTTTGGTTTTGGTTTTTTGGGGGGTTTGGTTTTTTTTCAGGTAAGTATCCCATAGTTCATAGATACTGGCACAATTTTATATGCATTTTAAATAGAGAAGTGACAATCATTAAACTCCAAATCAGGTCACCATCAAGCTGCATTTCCTGGAAATACCTGCTGGCTCCATATCTTTCCCATGTAGCAGTTTACCTGGTGGGATTGTGTGCCCCACCGTGTCTCTGAGTAGCTTTCCGTTGCCACTACTGTAGAAGTCAACAGAAAATGACTGAATCTGCCCTTAGGAGGGCCTGCAGATGTCTTCTTTACATGAGGCAGAGAGTCATCATGTTTCAAGGCGTAATTCTAATTTACAGGACATACCAGGTAAAATATTCCAACAGTAAAAATATAGAGCCTTTTAATATTGCACAACCTGCATGAGGAGTCTTGTGAGAGTCATGACATAAGAGTCAGACTTAAAACTTTGATGAACAATCTTTTTTTCCTATTTTTGACAACATGTGATGCTTCTGCTGAAACCTAACCTGGATATAAGTCATTATATAAAAACCTAGTTTTCACTTTTAAAGAAAAAGAAATGTCTCACCCTCTGAGTTACAAGTTTTCAAGGAAATTGTAAGGAATTACAAGGAAAGTTTAAAAAGATGGAGCTTAAAACTCAATAAAAAATAAAGCAAACAGCTGCTATATTAAAGACAATCTCATGACTGCTATGCCCCAACAACTTGTAATCAAGCGTGTTAGTGATGAGGAGAGACACATGTACAATGTATTACCATTTCAGAATTCAAAACTGCCTTAACCTGACTTTTTCTTGTTATTCACAGTATGACAACAGGGCAATATTTTTATGTAGTCAACAGGTGTTAGCAAGATAGTACTATCTTTGCTGAGTTACAGGATTTCCTAAAGGCTGCTTCCCCATTACACTAACCTATGGATAGTACTTTTTGGAAACAATAAAAATCGTTTTTATTTTTGTTTTAGAGACCATTTCACTGAGAATAGAAGACTCAGGTTTCTTGAAGAGTTCGAGGATCAGCTAATAGTAGGGGATTACTTTCATGGGCCACATCCATTTTTTTCTTTGTACTACCACTTTCATGCAAGGACTATCAGTTGTTGATTATTTTACAGACCTTGATTAGTAATGTTAAATTTTTATTGCATAGCACCTTCCAGTCTTTTTATCCATCAGAGCTGTGGCCACAAGCTATATGAGCATGATATTTACAATTAGTTAAGCTAAATAAAAATACAGATTTTCAGTTTGAAAATTAAAGATCCTAAAACCCAAACCCCAACTCCCACGTTTGTTGGTATGGACAAGGAACTGTTAAACAGTGAATAAGAAATCTGTGAAACTTTTAATTTTAAGTAAAATATTTGGCTGAAAAATGCAGTCAACTGTATGTAATAAAAACACCAAACTTTTAGTTTTCCTTTTCTGATAGCTTCAGAAAAATAGTAGAAAAATATTTTGAAAATACTATTTTGAAAGTTTAGTTGTGAAACAAAAGATTGTGCATCTTATGAAGTGTGAAATTATTTCATGGAAGTGTAGGGACTTATCCAACAACCAGAGCCACTTTTTTATGCTAGTGTAGAATCAGCTAAAATGCAAATATCTTGTCTTGCCTTGACAGAACATTTTCCAGGTGAAATTTATATTTTTTAAATATAAATTTTTGTCAAATAGAGAAAAACACAAAGAAAAACAATCCAGTTTCATTAATGTGAAGATAGTGGTTGTTTGTCTCTCTCTGTTGACAATACTGAAAGAAGAAGCACCATTTCTGTAACAGCATAACACTGAGTTTTTCTTCGTTGGTGACTGGTAATTTAACTAATAGTTGAATTGATTGGTTTTCTGTGAAACTCAGAGAAATCAGGGCAAGAGTCCCTGTGAAGTGTTCACACAACTTTTGCTTTTGCGCAGAATAAATGTTTCCTCTGATGCACGTAGGACATTTAATATACTACATATCCACCCTGGATGAGTATGGACCAGAGTGATCAGGAGAGATTCCGGACCCATGACATGCAAAACAGAAGGTCTGTCATACTTAGCATAAATCAACGCAACGTCTGGAACAGTCACTATCTCACTTAACTATTCAATGGCACTACTGTATGGAGGAGGACTGGAAAGAAAATAAAGAAACTGTGGCCCAAAACAGGTTCATCTATGTAACCGAGTTCCCTTGCTGAGACATCTCTTTAGGACAGCAGGACTACTACGTATGGGAAGTGCCATTCCCTACACACTTTTTAAGCTGTGCACTGAAAACTTACTTCTTCAGTAGCCTTAGATGCTGAGGAAGCATTTTCCCTTTAATTGACGTATTTTTGCTTTTATTTGTCCCCTCTTTGCTGTTTTGTTATTTCAGCTGAAAGTGGGTTAATGTAGTGCTTTGATTTCTTTCCAACTCATCACTGTGTAACATATTCCTTTTTGTCAATATACAAATCTTTGAAACGCTGTAAAATAATACTAAAATATGATATGGTAATATTCTTAGGGCTTCAAATTCAGAGGTATTTTTCCAGCTTTCATAGCATGAGAGATGTAACATTAAGAGGTAAGGCACGTGCAATAAATTACTGTTCCAAAATCCAAAAGTACCTAAATATTTTTTTTTTAATTCACAATATGCAAAGTGTACAATACGAATATATATCAGATCGTTTCAGATCACATTACATTCTATTTTCTTTCCTTGAGTGACATTATAAAAAAACCCCCAACACTGCAATGTTAGAGGCTTTTGTAAAGCCTTTTGAACAGTACTCTGTTACTTTGGAAAAATACACACACATGTACATACAAATACACAGAGAAAATATCATCATAAGCACTTCCACTATAATAGTAACCTTTCCATAGACTTTCCAACTTGTCTGGTCTTCCTTGAAGGTCGATTGGGTTTTCAACCCTGTTATCTGCTAGGTGTTTGATGGAGTGGTCCAGATAACAGAGGAGAGAGCAAAGGAAAAGGAATTTTTTGAAGATCAAAAGTGTCTGTTCATTTTGTTATCTGACCCTATCTGTTGTCATAGTAACAGGTTTCTTTTAAACTCTACCATCAGATGATTTGTCTCTATCTGCTATGAATTCTGCTTTGACTGAGTAGCTGCTGGTAAGGCATAATGTGGGTACTGTGTTTTCCAGTTTTCTACTGTAATATTAAGAAGTGAAAGATAGAAGATGAATTCCATTTTCCTATTGGGTCGTTCAAGATTCCTTTTTTCAGAAATATTGAACTGTCATCCTAATTTGACCAAACAGATAGTACTTCCAAAATGGTCACATAGTAGTCTCAGTTCTAGGGCTGATAGGACAGAAATGAAAATCCTGGACCAAATCCCGAGAGGAACAGTGCAATTCCTATTTAAGGCTGCAGAGTCTGAAGTTACTCATTAAATGCTCATTGACTCCTCACAAAAGCAGAAGCAGGTTGTGAATGGTTTAGTCACAAAGGGGTCCAGAAGAACCATATTCCGTGCCGGATATGCATAATGGCAGGTCACTGTAGTAGTTCCTATTTGCATGGACTATTAATTCTCTCCTCCCTTGGGTGACTTAATCATCAACTAGCATATGGAAGGAGAACACAAGATTATAGAACTTCAGCTGAGTCATCATACCTGGTTGTCTGCCATTGCAGAAATCACAGCATATTGCTCCTTTTAAAAATAGGACAAACTGATTAGATCCTCCAAAAAAAATTAAAAGCTTTTTTTTTTTTTTCTTTTCTTTTGTTCCTCTAATTTTCTCTTCTGAAAGTCTGTTCTAAAATCTCATGGCCATCATAGACAGTCCTTCGCCACCTTATTTTCATCAGGTTCTCTGCCAAGTTATTTCAGTCTCCTCCTGTGAGATGGACTCTGAAGCCAAACCAGAGATCCGTGACAGTTAGAAATAATACCTATATTAATTAGTAATTAATAGTGGTTAGTTAAATCTAAGCATACAAAAATATTTTAAACAAGAGGATACAAATATTTTGCAAAATTGTGATGGCATAGCCAGGCACAATGTATAAGCATTTTACATAAACATGTGAACAATATGACCACCAGAGGGGAAAAGAAGTATCAAGTTGAAGGTAAGAAGCACCCACACAACAAGCAGTAGGAAGGCAAAAAATAAGAACATGGGCTAACTGAGGACAACCCCTAATGAGAGGAGGGGGTAAATAGTAATAAAAATCAGACAAAAACGAGGAAAATTGGAGAAAAAGAAAATGAGTCCATTTCTGTTCCAGCTTCTCTGCCAAAAGAGCTCTTGAGACTGATCACCTTGTAATTGTGCATATTCACAGCTAATTAGTATACTCCCAGCTAAGGATACAAATGTTAAGAAATAACAGTTTACCACATGATGTGAAAATAACTAAAAATGTGTAAAAACTTTTAGCAAAAAAACATCTTATTAGTGAAAAAATTTGGTAAATTTTGTTCTAGTGTTTAAAACTAGCCTCATTTGTTATCACAATGAAGTGATCTCTAATATGTTAATATAGAGATGTATACATAGATATTCAGTCATAATAACTATCCATTCTTCCAGCCATGATAGCAACTTTTTTAACAGTTGTCGTAATAGGCCTCAAATTCTTAGTCATTCTGAAAGGCTGAAAGTTTTGAACACTTTTTCTCTATAGACTAGGGTAGGAGCAAAAGAAGTATTGTTATTTAGCTAATAATTATATGCATGTGTTGATACTCCTCCAATAGGAAATTGTTGTCCATAGATGCTTGCTCACTTCTGAGAGCATGAAACCCTAAATATAAAGAATTCATCTTTCTATAAAAAAGGTAAGAATTTTGAAATATGGCTGAGATGACTATTAAAGAAAATTGTAAGTTAGTGATTTATTAATGGTTGTTAAACCAAAGTAATTAAACAGAACTAAGCTGTACTTAAATGACTTGTCAAAGCATGGTAATGATAAATGAGCCTGTGAAGATGAAGCCTAGTATTCACAATGGAGTTTTTAGCAGTATGAAAATCTAGCCAATTTATTAGGCTGGTTTCCTAGAGAAATACATTTTCTAAAGAAGTGGATCAAAGCATCTGTCTAATGTCTTTTGAAATTGTACTAAATTTCTAGCTAGTTAAGTACAGTAATTGATATTTCAAAAAATAAGAAGTTTCCACAACATTTAAGGTGACTGAACAGAGAAAGGCCTGCAGAAATGAAAGCTATACCATGATTTCCACTATTAGAATCATAAGATCCACATGGAAATGTGTTATGGAGGTATTAATCCATTAGACACAGAGTAATTCAGCCAAAAAATAAAAGACACAAGAAACCAGGCTTCCTAACTTCTGTAGTTCATATAACGGTTACAGCTGCTATTGATACTTTCAGTTGCTAAAAATTCCTTATTTAGGATTCCTGAAGTGAAACGCCCCTGGGCTGTCAGATGGCAGGGCTGGGATTGTACCATGTGCAGCTGACTGCTCAGAGGTTTCTGAGGGACGTGCAGCAGGGAGGAGGCTTATGGATCTGCTAAGAACAACTGGAAAAAGTGAGAAAATTGTTTGGTTATGTGATATATAAAAGGCAAGTGAAAGAAGATTCTTAGAATCTCAAATAGATTACTATACATAGAGTAATTTCTAGAATTAGATATGCATTTGAGTTGGACTTTCTGACATTAAGGGCCTTTGGTATCAAGATAAGCTGAAAGACAACTGTGGCTAGCTTTCCAGTGAGCAGAAGCTCTCCTAAATGCAGGACAAACCATTAACAATTACATTTCACAAACACTAGCTGATTAGAATTGCCAAAGTAACTTTTTTCAGTCATTAGATGTGATGATGTAGATGACTAACAGTATTATTATTTTTAACTAACAGGAAATTCATAATGAGAAATGAGTGCTTTGAGTGGGTTTACAATAGCTATAGAGAATCCACACGGGAAACATGCCAGAGAGGCTGTTCTTCATTTGCTAAGAATGGATTTTAAGCAGTTAAGTGATAGGCTTTCTTAAAACATATGCACTCATGTATTTTGAGTGTCAGAAGTTAATGCGTGGATTTGAACCCAGCTTCCATTAAAGTTAGAAAGAATTTCACATCTGTATTCATATAAAGGCTGTTCACTCAATATAACCTATGTGCCTGGTTTTTCTTTGAGAATTGATTAAAATTATCAGGTTAATAGTCTTGTAACTAGAGAATTCTGGTGTTTTATTGAATATTTGTTATTTAATAATATATTCTAACAGTAATAATATTCTCTTCTGTAGGAGAGATGCCTGTAGCTTTTCTATGGTATCTGTTCTGTTCAAAGAGAAGACTGATGTCAGGCTGCCTCCAAATCTCACTTGGTCTTGTGATACACGTCACGACCTTTCTGTAATGACCTTGAGCTACATTATTTGCCTGACGTCAGCCACATGACAATGTGACATGGACAGCTGTGATATAAAATGGCAGCTGGAATGTGTGTTCTGTCATAGCCGCTATGGGTAGGAATGCAGCTACATCCTGAGAAGCAGTAGAAATCCAGATTTTCCTGTGACTTCCTAAGGTCCTGCCTTGCCATGGGGATGGAAGGTGAGATCAAGTTCTAGCATCTGAGGAGATGCTGTGAGTACAGTGGAGGAGGATGAAGGAGAAACACCTACATATAACTATTCATGCCTCCAATTTTCTACTTTTCCAGCTCAATTATTACCAGTAGATAAAGTTTTTACTTAGAAGTATGGCTCTCAATTCTACAAACGCTTATACATGTGTTTAAGAATGCATACAGTTCCATTGTGGTTTATGAAACTAGCCATGTGCTTGGAGTTATGCATGTACATAAATGTCAGGATTGCTGTCCAAGGACATAATGTACCAATAATCTGTAAGAAAAAGAAATGTCTTCTACAGAGGGCAGTTATTTCTTTCAGAAATACTTTCATGGGTTATTGTTTCTACAATAATTTTTAGAGGAGTTACTTTCTAAAAATCCTGGTTGATGGGATTTTCTTTTGAATGTTTTATGGATATATCTTCCTTCTTTATTGAGGTATTTTCTGGTGAGAATTTTAAAGTGGTTTTCAAAAGCTAGTCAGACCCAGCTTCTTCCCTTTAGAACAGGCACGGGTGGGCCCAGTTCCTTTAGATCTGCAAACTGGGGAATCTACAGGCAGGTCAGATCTCAGGAGAGGAGTTTGTCATATGGAAATGTTTAACGGTCCAGCTTACATTCTGTATAGTCTCTCTTTTATCTTTTCAGGGTTTGAACATGATCCTTTCAAAGCCAGATAACCCAGAAAAATCCTCACGACTGCTTTGCTCACTCCCTGATTCCTATAATCACAGTCCAGGAGGAATAGGTTACTATGACAATATCATTGCAATAGTTTTGTAAAGTGTTTTTAAATTTTTTTCAAGTCTATCTCAGTGCTTAAGTCCTTTCCTGCAAAATGACACTTTCTGTCATTTTTCTTATGCTACAACCAAGAAACAAAGGAACTAGGAAAATATTTTGCTATATGAAAAAGCATTGCCTCTTAGTATTTACATAAGCAGAGGAGCATAGTCAGGACATCTATTCATTTAGAAAACCTCTTCAGCTGCATGTCCAACTATATGTTGCTGAAATACCTTTAGACAATTTTTTTTTTGTTCCCATATGTCTAACATAACATCAGGATCATGTTCTTGTGATCCTTTGTTATACTGATATTATGATCATCAGGGACTATAAACACTGATCCTGTCTTCTGGTTAATTTGTGCTTTTGAAAAGATTATGTTTATTGCAAAGTATATTCAATAATCATAAGGCAGATGAGAGAGAACCATCAGGCAAAAAATACCAGCAGTTAGGACCAAAACTTTGATGGTGTCTTGGGTCTTCGTTATTAATGACTCCTTTTTGTATATTTTTGTGAGTTATGGTAATGGTTTTTTATGTGAGAAGAGCATGGATAAATTGATGCAATTTAAGGTTTTGGTTTCAGAATTTTTGTATCCTTATGTTAATAAGGTCATAGAATAATTTGTTGAAAATGTCCTAGGAAGGTCTACAGTACAACCCCTTGCTCAAAGCAGGCTAGACCAGGTTTCTAAGGGTTTATCCACCCTGGTGTTCAAATCCTCCATAGAAGAAAATTGACTAACCTCTCTTGGCAACCTGCTGCAATACTTGACTGTCCTCATGTCCCAAAAGCCTCATCAAATTTGCGCATCTTTCCGTGACTAAGATTTCTCTTCCTCAGTTTTCTCCTGAGATTTTTAGCTTGGCTCTCCTTTAGTTACTGATGTGACGGTGTAAGATCCAAAAAGACTCTCAGGCACCAGTTCACTGAAGTAAGTGGGACTTTTCTTATGATTGAAATTATGCGTCTTCTTGAGGCCTTGCTATCTCAGGGTCTAATTCTGATAGAGCTACATGGAATATTTTACAGGGTAGATAGAGTTACATATTTTGCAGATACTGGCTATAGTGATAAATTGGTTTTAAGCATTTCAGACATGAAGATGGCTGCTTTACTAGTGTTGCTACAACTTTCTCAACTCAAAGCAAAATTCCAGGTTGAAAGATGTGGTCATGCATTAACACTGCACTGATGTAAGGAGAGAAAAATATGTCTGTCTCCAAGTAAAAAAGGACTGTGCAGAGATAACTTACAATTGCAAGTGAATTTTTAAAAATATTTTGCAAATAGTTCTTCCTCAGTAATAAATGCTGCTGAGAAGCCAGTGGAGTCTTACCCTGGAAAATGCCATTATTTCTACATCTCAAGATGTGCTGTTCAGAGCTCAAATGGGGACTAGTAGGTAGTATGAACCTGGTCTCTACCTTGATTGTAATTAAGCAAGAGTGACATTTTAAATTTGGCTCATAGTGAAGACATTTTATTTTGCATACTCATGGTTGACTACTGGATGCATAAAATGCAATTTAAAAAAAAATATAAAAAATATTTATAATAAAATATAAAGCCTAATAAGTCTGTGGAAACGGTACAATATATTTTATATTACTAGATAAATCTTAAATGATCATAAAGCCTTTGAGAAACAATGGTAGAATAGAGAAGCATATTTAAATTCACAAGAATAGAATCAGATACAATATTACATTGGATTATATATTATAATATTAAGATTAGAATAAAGGCTGGATTCCAACAGCAGAGGGTGGTTGTAACATCTACAGAGACTTCAAAATCACTGAAGAGAAGCAGATAGAAAGAGATAAAGAACTGACTTTGTCTGGTGACCAACCTTCTGCTGTTGGCAGAATTTTGATTTTTGGAAAGAGACTCACTGGTCTCGGAGAACATATCTTCCCATCTCTCTTATCAGGCAATAAATATATTACCAGGATGATCAAAAATTCTCTATCCTCTGATGGTTTACATTTTTTGCCCTTTTTATTCATTTTATTGAGTAACACAGGAACTTTCCAGAATTGCTAATTTTGCTGTAACACCACAGGAAACTGGTGCTAAGCTTAGCCAGATACCTGCTAAGGATAAAATGGAGGTGGAAGCCACCATTCATACTATGCCTGGATAATTTGTAAGGTAAGCAAGGAAACTGAAATCTGGGTGTCTGGTGGATACAGGGAGATCAAGGCATATGGGAAAAAGGGCCGGAAACATATGGGGTGCAGAGACCACATGGAGAGTGGGAGAGCTGGCAGGACAGCTGGTCCCCAGATGATACTGAGATCAAATGACTGAGTACTTCAGCATGGCTTGTATAGTTAGGAAGTGTGGAGATGGAACTCTCCCTCATATACAAGAATGTGTGTGTATTGTTGCTCTAATTAAGTCTCCTTTGCTGAGCATGAATATCAGAAGAAACCAAAGTCACTGAGATGTTTTCCCCATAAAGATCAGGATTTCCTTGACCAACCTATAAAAGTCTCTGAAATACCCTAGTCCTTGGAGAAAACATGCATTTTACAGGATATGAACCTGTAGCTCATATTGGACTTATTTACTCCAGCAAAACAAGTTTATCCAGTGTATCTGTTGTATCACTGAAGACACAAATTGATCTGGACTTCATTGCACCCTAAGAAGGCGGTGATATTCGCAGAGACTTTCCAGAAGCTGTGCACTAATTACTAATACTGCTGCTATTTAATTTCTCTTGTTCTGGTTCATGACCTGTGTTTATTATGAATATGATTGATTGTTTATATTTACATATTCTATAATCACAACTATATTATAATACAGAGACAATAGAGGAGGTTGTGAGTGAGCTACTCTGTTTCAGTCCATGGTCCACTTATAGACTTTTTTCCTTTTAAAAAAAACTGCTGTGTATTCTTTAAGCTTAAATATTGCCTAGCTCTGGTTGTATTTTCAAAGATGAATTTATTCAGAAGTTCTGAAGAGAAAATAACACTACATGTGGCAGAAATCTCACTGTGCTCCTCTTCTTAGTAAGTGTTTTAAATTCTGTTGATAATATTTGGGATCATCAGGAAAATTCCTAAACTAAATCTACTCAGTGAAATATACAAAGTGAAGAAATATAGCTGGTAAGGAAAAATAAAAGGTGATCAAGCTGGAGATTTGCCTATCAAGCATATAATAGATGATACTTTGTTCTCTCCTAAACATGCTGTTATTAGTCAGCTGGATTTGTAGGCATCGTAGGTGTTGGAAAGGGGCATTTCAGAAAGATCTGAAATCACATCGTATGTTAGGTGTATCTCTAAGTGCCTGCAGAATGAAATTAAGAGCCGGGAGAAAGGGGCTTTTCCAAGCTTGCATGACAATGTAGAGAAAACTAGAGATAGATCACAAGACATCTGGACTGCCTGTCCACTGGCTCATGCTGTTTCCTCCAGAAAACTTTTCTCATGCAAATCTTAACTGCTCCATATCCAGGCCTGTGCTGGCTAAAGGCATCTGAGCAGACATCATGTTTGAACACACCCAAGCCTACCCTTTCTCCTCATCAGCCTTTCTCTCCATCCGAGAAGCAAAGTTCAGTGCAAAACTGTATCTCACACACCTCCAAGTGTCAGTAAAGCTCTCCCAGTAACTTAGCTAGAGAATAAACGTGGAAACTTTAATCTGAAAAACAGATCAGAAACATAGAGGTCACCAGAGGAAAAGGACCTGGAAAGAAAACACTCAGGTAAATCCAAGTTTGAGAGTCTCTGCCTTGCCATTACTCTAACTGCTATAAAAATATTGCCGATGGGGTGATGAGATCAGTCTGGCCACAGCTGTTGTTGTCTTTAAAAGCCAGACAGTGAAGCATATTTTTTTCTACCTTGTTGTATTTGCAGTAAAGAAAACACTTTAAATTGTACTCTTGAAATGGATGCAATGGGTGGAGGCATTCTTACCTGCAGAGAAAACAGGACCTGTAATAAGAGGATTATGAAGAAACATTTTTTATTCCATTATTTTTAACCTCATCAATGGAGGCGATTTCACACTCTTAAGAACACTCATTCTAGTATCTTCACTTCACAGTTCACAAGACCCAGGTGACTAGTCTTTGCAGGAACATTTCACATGCTATCCTGTTACAGCCTACTTGTTTGCCCTCTGGAAACCATGCTCTCAGTTGGCGGGATTCAACTCCCCCAGGAGAAGACGTGCCTGACCAATTGACATAGACAGGGCTTAGTCTGCAGGGAGGGTTGAATTTCCTTAGTATGACAATGGGCAGGGTTTTATTGGCACAGACGGTTTGTGTCAAGCATGCGAACATATGTTCCTGAGGTCTGCAGGAGGAGCAGTTGCAGATCTCTTAATACCCAGCTTGGGTTTTATGTAGACCTGCTCCTCTAGCTCAGGAATGATGGGGCTGAGTTTCCTGGGGGCCAGCTCCTCCAGAGAACAAATGGTAACCTGGCTGATCATGCACTGAAGTGTTTGCCAATAGCTTCATACCTCATAGTTTAATGTTTCTGATTTACATTGAGTTTAAAATTTCAAATAAAATGCTCTGAAACCCTCTAAAGTTAGAAAAGAAAAAAATGTGCATGTTCACAGTACAATATGCAGGCTTAATTACTTATTCTGATTTCAGCCCAAACAAATCTTTAGGCCAAATTCAATACAATATCTGAACATCTGAAATCAAAATACCTAACATTAGTTGTCAGTTTTCTAGGTTAAAATTAAAGTAAGGTTCCCAAATAAGTAAACAGACTTCTCAGTCTGGATGAAAGTTGAAAATATAAAGCAACTGTGTTCCTGAAATCCTGTCAAGTTCAGCCCTAAAGGACATAGGGACCATCATCTTCTCAGGATTGCCAGCCTGAAACCATCTGAATGACCAAAGTTAGGATTCTAAAAGTTATCTGAAAATAGAACATATATGTAAGTCTAAGCCAGTGTTTCAGGGCTACCCTTGTGGTTAATAGAAAGAAATAGACACCTTCATAGGACTATCCATGTCCTGCTAAAAGAGATATTTAGAAATAGACCAGATGAATAACACTCAGTAGATGTTTCTTACTGTTTTGTTATTCTCTCTCTTGGAGAGAAAAACCACTGCCAGGGATAAACAACTGGACTCAGAGACTTGGCTCATCTGTGCTTCAGTTTACTTATTGCTGAAGGCAGGGGTTCAAAGAACAAGAGATTTTTTCTTTAATAGACTTGATCCTATGAAATGTAAATTTGATAATTTATTTCTCTTTAGGTTCAAAGATAAGATGTTGCTCATTATATAAGTCTCAAATGTGTACAAAAAAGATAACAGCAGACAGTGAAGGATGGAAGACCAAGTCTATAATCTCTCAGAAGATGGTTACTCTGGTCTTTAAATACTCAGATGAGGTGGGCAAGGAGAAAAGAGGTGACAAATCTATGACTATCCTGAACTATGTGTGACATATCAAAAGTCAACCTCTTTTTATCTCTGTTCTGCCTTTTCACATTTTACCACCAGGAACCTTTAGATACAGGAATATCTTTGGGCTTATGCAATGTCATGATACAGAGAAGCTGTCCTCATATATAATTTCTGATCACAAGTGTAATCTTTCCAGGGTCAAGAATATGGGAAATTTACTTTAAAAAATAATAAAAGAAAAAGCTTAATTCACCCAGAAATTTTGGAAGCATTTAATGACATACTTGTTAAAGATGAATAACTTTTCAAAAAGATGTACAACAGAGAGATAGGATTGGAGGCTTGTTAGAATGATTTTATGTAATCCAAAGAGAATATATATTTCTATTGAAGAATATAAAAAATTTACAATAGGTATGCTGGGAAGAGTATCAGAACTTATGTTTTATAGTAGACATAATAAGGCTATTAACAAATATAGGCTATTACAGTCATGTTTCCTCTTAGAGTTTCCCATTGACTTCCATGGTTTCTTTCTGCAATTTACTTTTCAAAATATTACAAACAAACCTCCCGATTTTGTGCATAATTTCTTAGGAGCAACTTTTGTCTTGTACTCCAAATACCTTCAAAATTATATTTCAGGCTGTCATTAGAGAGTTAAAAGCTTGATATGTAGGAGAGATGGGATTTAGGCTGGCCTTTGATTAGTGTAGCATTTTCCTACTGACAGACTCTTCTGAGATGAGAAAAATATTCTTGAATTTTTCTGAAAGGTGTTTGAATTATTTATTTTTTCTATGAAAACACAGAGTTGTGCAATGAGGGCAAAATAGTTTTATCAGCCTTGAAATAATGCAAGCTAATACAGATTATTTCTAGTTAAGTGGAAACAACAAACCCTTAAAAATATTTCTTTGTAGATAACTTGGCAGTTATAAGAATAATTCTTTTCTCAGATGTTCACTGATGATGATTTGTACTGGTGATTTGACAATGTCATTGAATGATAATATTTCTTTATGGCACCTGCATGTCTAGGAAGTTTGGCCACTGCACACTTGCTGAGACTAAGAGAGATTTCTCATTAAATCTACTCGATATAGTAGACATATAACCAGTAAAAAATATTTGGGATTTAATGCAGATATAACCATAAGGAGATACTTCTGTTTGTATGGCTATCTTCAGTGATTAAATAATATTAGCAAAACAAAATACATTTTTTAAAAAATAAAGATAAATAATATGCTCTTTAATACAAAAATTTTACAAAATATGTTTTAGCAATTTCTGAAAAAAAAAAAAAAGATAGTGCAAAGCCAACAAATATTGTTCCTGTACAAGTATTAATTTAATTTTGTAGCATTTGAAAAAAGTCGGGATACTTTCTGGTTTGTTCTTTTTTCATAGCACCCTAATACCATTTTGGCAAGTTTGATATTTCATTTGAAGGGAAAATAATAAAGTGTTTTCTTTGTATTGATTGAAGAAGTATAGTGCTTATTTTTTGCTTGGTTTTCTAGTACTTATTCAATAGGTTAAAGGGCAATACCATCTGTTTCCTAACAGGACATTTTGTGTAAGATTTGCAAGTCCTACAGGTACCTTTAAGCATGGATAAATATGCACTCATGGTTGCAGCTGGATAGTTTTTCACCACCAAAGGATGATTATGTTGTGTGCCTTGAGACATAGGCTATAATATATTTCCTGTCCCTTTATTGCGTTTTGGAATCATAAACAATGACTGTTTGGCTCAAAGCCATTTATTCAGCCCAAAAAGACATTATTTGCACAACAAAAATCAATAAAAATGTTACTAGGTCTGGCTGGATACTTTGCTTAACTGTGATATTTGTCTGTCACTGATGGCATGCCATCTCTCGTAGGAGACTGGGGCCAAAACAGAGCTATTGATCCAGTCATCAGTGATGGATACTGGCATTTGGAACGGGCTGCTGCAGAGAATCTCGATTAAAAAATATTTCTATGTTTTGCCTGCAGCAGAGTCAAGATAACCTGAATGAGGAGATTTTCTCTTTTATATTGGGTTTCTCCTCTTGTGGTTGTTAAATGCTCTGGACCAAAGTTCATTATTGAAAGAATTAAGTCAATCTATGTTTAGCCAAAGGCTTTGACATCATATCAAGCTCTCCTGATTTAGACACAAGGTAGTTGTCCTTTTCATCACCTTAAAAGCATAGGGGGAAGCATTTTATACACACAAGTGATAGAAGTGATATGCTGGGTTGTGCTTACACTTTTTTCTATTGTAAAACATCAAATTATGTCTAAGGAAAACAAGACGAAAACTGATTCTCACGCACTGTTATATAAAGAGTGACCTACCCTTTGAGGCACTGGGTACTCTCTGCTCTTGCTTTATCAAAAGTTTAAGGTACTCAACACTTAGAAACTCCCAGTGTTTAGCCCTAAGCTATCTAATTAGGAAACATTGCTGTGACTAGCTGAGAAAATATATAGCAGCTGAAATACAGCAATGTTTTAGGCTATTATCACTGAACAGCATTTTAAAAGGCTACCTGACAGTTTCAAATAGATTTTAATATTTTAAAATCAGTTTTCTTTCACCAAATTAACTGATTTTTAAAAGCATAATAGTTCAGATTCTTCTCATTGACCTTGATTAAATATAAAGAATTTACAAGGAGGGGTGGTAAAACACAGCACAGGCTGATCAGAAACGTGGTAGACACTTCATCCTGGAAACATTCAAGGTCAGCTTGGACAACGCTCCGAACAGCATGATTTTCGGTAGGTGTCTCTGCTCAGTGCAGGGGGCTTGGAACAGGTGTTCCAACCCAAACCTTTCTATGATTCTATAGTTTTGTTTTTTTCTCAGAGGTTAGAACTTTCACACAAAGTCTGGTTATGAAAATATTCCAGAAATGACTGAAAGTAGGTAAACTTCTGAGAAATAATAGCATAATTCAAGGCACTGATGAGGATTTAGGAGTTATAGATCATTTACTCAAGTCAGCAGCTTTGTATATTGTGATGTTAGCCCTGAATAACCTATAGACAATAGCAAAACAACTCTGATTTTGACAGAACTATTTGAACTTCATGAAATTTCGCACACATTGTAGTCTTATTAAGATCATGATCATCAGAATAGTGGCCAAAGACATGCAGGAAGTTAACAATTTTTCTGTCCTTTTAGGTTGTTATAAACTCTGGGAGAAATTAAACATTTCAGTCATGTAATGGGAAATGCAAATAGAACAAAAATAGGAATTCCCTGATTGGCTTTCAATGTGGCCATTCAGTGCCTGTTGACCTGCGTTACCTATTTTGTACTTGGACATGGGAGCAGAGGACAAATTTTGTGAAATGCAGATTGCATTATGACTTACTGTACAGGTTTTCCTCTCATGCCTGCTCCAAAGAAGCAGCATCAAAAGAAAACTGATATACAACTGGTACCCTGCAACACCATCCATCTCCCCTACCACTTAAACCCACTTGCTATTATCCTGTCACAAATAATAAAAATTTTAAAATCTGATTCTCAAGTAGCATAATTTTAGAAATTGCAAACATTTTTCTTCCATATTAGCAAACTTTCTCTAGATACATACAGAGCTTTTAAAACACTGAGTACTTAATAATTTAATGAAAAAGAACAACAGTAAATTTCTTGTCTTTGTTTTCTGTCTGAAGAAGCAGTTTGGAGGTATTAATTTGTTTGACTTTTCTGTTTGAGAAACCTAATTATTAATAATAATATACATGTCAGATATGTTAAAATTGTTGCTTCTTGGTTTCCTGATATTTTTGCATATTCTTACAATGGAGTTAAGGTAAAACAGTCTATATCATCTGACCTATTTCAAAGAGAGACAATTTGGCTGGAATGAAGACTCCAGGCTTAAACATGAGGTGTACTTGGAATGCACTTCTAGGTTTGCCATCCTTCTAGAATTTCTAAAATATACTTCACTTTGAAAATTAGCCTGTATGAGTTCTGTTAGCTACCTTTGAGATAGGCTTTCCTGGACTGAAATCTTAAATTGAATTGCAATTGTTGGCAATCATATTACTAGAATTTTTTTAATTCATTCCTCATATATAGAAAATAAAAATTTACTATCATTCAGGTTCTATATCTTAATAAATTATACATTTATGTGGTCTTAGAATGCAATGCTTTCCATATTCACTTTTATCAATAATAAAAAAATTATATAAATTATGAATATGAAACTATATATATATGACATATATAGATGTTTACATATATGTTTTTACATGAGTTGTCTGTGGAAATATCTTATTATTTAGATTTTTTTTTCTATTAGGATTTTGTGCTAACTGTGTAGACTAATGTAAAAATCATGTACATTAGCTGAATTCACCTCTTCAAATGGAAATCTATTCTGGCATAATAAGTTGGTGAATTAGCCTTATCTGTACTAAAATGCTCATTGAACTGACATTCCTCTTGTAAAGAAATGAGACTGTTGATGCCATCTTGTTTTTCTAGGGTATAGCTGTGTGCTTTCAGTGAGAAGACAATTGTTTTGCAAAAACAATATTTATGACTAACAAAAGAAATAGGGTCAAATCAACAAACTACAGAAATGCATTAAATATTTTTTAATTTAATCTCATCAAACAATTGAAGTACTTTAGGCAGCTGTTGCATATAGATTAAGCTTAAGGAATCTAAATAGGGATTGTAGCACATGGTAAAGATTTCGTAAATACTTTTCTAGTCCAAAATCAATGCCATCGATTGTCATTAAAGTAGCAAGCTAAAAACAATGAAGTGGTTTCTAATTTTCAGGCTCCTGCTGGAATCTGCTCTATCTCTTCCTTTTTCCAGTTAAGAGCATCATTAAATGGTAAGAGCAAACAGCATATTGAGAGGCCAAGTGTTTTATTAATTCATCATCAGAATTATCGCAGCACATTAATATTAATAGCCTCAAATTGGATTTCATTTAGGAGGTGAAATAAATATGCTGATAGTAAAAGCCTACATAGCCAATGAATCTTTTGAAATGGCATTTAAACAGAGCAATACTCAAAACAGGTTGGATAAGTTATGCTCACTTCCTTTAGCATAGGGGCACCTTCCAGGTAAAATTTCATTCTCGTTTGGAAGTTTTAATTTCTGAAAAAGGCTTGCTTTTTCTTTTGGAAACTTGTTGCTTAAATGACTGAAACAAATGTGGATATGTATTCTTTACTTTAGCTGACATCTTTTTTGTTCCCTTTGTTGACTGTAGTAGTCATAGCTAAGAATCCTGGTTTTCAAAACAGTGTGTGACTACGTATTTAAGAGTATTGTTTTATGGTTATATTTGCTTTGATTCACTGCTAGACTATTTTTTATCTTTTTCATTATTAAATTCTCTAGATCCATATAGTTATAGACTTTGTGGCTGTTTGCAGGGAAAAGTCCTAGGTACCAAAAGAACATAAACTGTACCCCAATTGCAAGGATACCACATGGCCCAAGGAGGAGATGCTGGGAAGAGCAGAAATGAAGCTAGAGCTGTGCATGAATTTTGCACTGTAAACTGGTGAGTCAGTGGTGATAACTCAGACCTTTCCTTATCTCTTCCTTCCTGGTTTTTTTTTCCTTCCTTGCTAATCCATTTGCTCATGCTAATGGTTCTGTGTCAAACCAGAAAAAATGGCCACCCAGAAGGAAAATCCTCTCTTTTTTAAACAAACAAACAAACAAACAAACAAACAAAAAACACCCCAAACCCCACAGAACACCAAACCAAACCAAAAAAATAAAACCCCAAAGATGCCACGGCGGCATTCTGGCAGCCTATCTAATAAAGCCATTTTGCTGGAATGCCAGATAGAACCAGACTCAGATGATGCAGACAACTTCACAGAGACATGCACCACTCTGTTATTGCTGTCTGTTTGTGGCTTTAAGGACACAATTACATTTGTTGAGGACCATTATTACACAGACATGACCCAGTCACAGCAGCATTCAGTCATCCAAGGAGCCTGCCCTTGGAGCCCAAAGCAACCAGAAGGCTTCCTGACTTCAGGGTGCTTCTTATTGTTAGTGGGGAGACAGATTAGTCATTGCAGCACAGCATATGCTTAAGGGTGTAGTTAATGGAGCCACTGGATATTGAAATAGTAGTTTAGATTTCTGTTCTACACTGCTTCTCAAGAAAAGTGTTAAAACAAAATTGCACCATTGAAAACGTAATGCTGCACAGAAAACTGAAGCCATGTTCTGAGCCAAGGTAAAGAATTCATTCAATGGAGTGAGTCCTCCACTTTGTAAAGAGCATTTGTGAATGTAGACTCCCCTGAAGAAATATGGGAGACCTTGAGCATGGGTTGGAACTTGCTAATGTATCTATTCATGGGTGTATATCTCTGTCTGTATAGAGGATAGGGACAGGGAATATGTCCTCAATTATTATGTGAGAAGAGGTGGAGAACACATAACTTATGGGAGAAGAGCTGGAGAACACAGGCAGGGCAGTAACCATGAGCTATGTGTGACTCCTTCCTGCATCCATATTGTGACAGCAGGATAATGACACTGGGTGGAAATGTTAAGGGTTGGGCTTGCCTTTGCCTTGGCAAGTGAACTAACCAGAGCAAAACAGAGAATGTGGCTCAACTCTTATGCTTCTACCCTGGAATCTTTCAGTTCTCTGTGGTAGCTGGACTTCATAAAAATGTAAACACAAAGTAAATATACTCTCTGATATTTTTATATGATACAAATGTATTTCATTTAAATACTTCAGAGGAAGAAAGCAACAGTCATTTGAAGAGAAGAAAACTAGTCACATACTTTGACTTCTCCCAGGCAAAAGATGGCAAACCTGCCCTGAACAGGAGTAGTGTGCTCAGGAGTAATGCATTTGAATATTTTCCCTTCATCTTGTGAGCTCCTCTACCACTACAGCCATGCATGAAGACTGAGATGTAACTGGATGGATTTTGGCACTGCTGAGCACTGGAGAGGCAGCTCTGACATCTACGAAGTGTCCATGACACGGTGTGGCTGATTAGCCACCTTTTAGCTAAACTAACAGAAGGAATAGCTTCAGGAAGGGTTTGTCCTCAGCTCATAACAGACTAAAAGTTAGTTTTATAGCCATGGATCAGCCTCCAGTAGCTGAAGATACTGGCTGTCCCTCCAAACAAATGAGAGATAGGAAAATTTGTTATTGCTTGAGACACAGCTGCTAGTAAAAAACAGGCTCTATTTTGCATCAGCCAGAAGTTTGAATCTCTAATTTCAAGCAGCCCAGCTTTAAATGTTGTATCATCATTTTGTTGCAAGCTTAGTTCAACAGATCGCTACCAGTCTGCATAAGCAAACGGAATGGTTGTTTCCATGCATGATAAAATCCCTACTAAACAAAGAAGGGGACTCTGTGAGGGACTTTATGCTCCTCCTCCTCCCCCTTTTGCTACTAGAAATGTACAAGGAGATTACTCTTGTGGTTGTTGCTGAGGACTGAGAATTACAACACGATTTCCTGGCACTACCACACATTTGTTGTCTGTTCAATTAATTTGTCCATGTTTTGGAACCCAACTGACCTCACAGAAGGATTTTTTCTTTAATGCAACCACAATGAAGATGCTTTCTTTCATGTTTGTGAGGAGCTTAGAGACTCTGTTGAACAGAACTATGCAGGGCCTTTGAGACACTGTGATTATATAAATTTTATGTAAATTGTCCTTATTACCTCAAAATATCTGGGCTCTTCCCCACCAGTGAACAAGTCTTGAAGCCTACGGATTTTCAGAACCGATAATGAAACTGTGGATTTGAAGCATTTATCTGCCAGTCTGTATTGGCATAAGCCTCAAACATTGTTCTCAAGCTAGTGCTCCTGAAATTTATTATGAACTAAAAGAAGTTCCCAAAAGCCTGCCACTATTACTGGAGAAAGAATGTACAACAGGGACTGCCATTTAGGCCACCATTTGGAAAGGCATTTAGGAATTGCTGCCTAGAGTTGACACGTAGAATAATGAGGCTGACATTCAGAGAACCCACCCAGTAAGCAGCGGCAGAAGTGATCTAATTGTTACTACTTTCTTTTAGAATTCCAGTCCCACTCTATCTTTTCCTGGCTGTTCCCCAAAATAAATTTCTCTATTTGTAGCAAAAGTCTGGAATGGAGAAGTTATTCTGTTTAGTTTGTGAACTGGTATTTTCAAGTTTCCTTAATGACCATTATAATGGAGAGGTTATTATCACAATATGCTGGTCTCAGAGTATATTAAAGCTCTCTTAGGACCCAGTTTAGTATCTGTTACTTAGTTCAATCAGACCAAACACAGCATGTTTGAGTTGCTTCTTACTTTTTTGGTGGTCCTTTCCCATAGCACAACAGGGAACCATATACTCAGTAAGGCTGTATTAGCAGTCTCACTGCTGGTCAGAGAAACAGCAAGACATTCATATATCACATTAGTAAAATAACTATGAGTTAACAGATAAGCAGACAAGCACACACACACAAAGTCATATAAGGAGTTATATACTTGAAATTTCATTCACATTGGACTTGGACAAAGCAAGGAGAGACCGAGAGACAGTAGTGAAGGAGAAGGGGGAAAATGGTCATAATCTAATGCAAAAGGAAGCTGATAATGGACTATTTAAAGTGGGGTTATGAGTGCCTAAATATTTCCATTGATGAACTGGATGAAAGGCTGGAATATCTGTGCTGGATTTCTCATGATTGACTATGTTTTAGGATAAGTCAATTGGAATATAGCAAAGGTAGGAGAAATTTTGCCAACGAACAAGACAATTTGTCCTGGTCTTTGAGATGATCCTATTCTTAAAGGATTTTTAAACTGAATGCTCTACAATTGTTCAAGAAAAATCTCTAGATTTTAGCAGTGAATATATCTGTTCAGTATAGTATCAGAGCCAAACAAAACAAACAGTATATTTAGTTGTTTTAGGTAAAGGATATATGACATCTCAAACATTAGGCTTGTAAGAACATATATGTGCATGTATGTGTACATAAATATATATTTATATATACCTATTACACCTGTGTGCGGCTCAAATTACAGGTGCATATATAGTTATGAAAGATATCAATATTACCATTGCTTGCTTTTATTTTGGTGGGCACATGGATTCTAGAAGATATTTTCAAATATCTTTAGTCAATGTATGTTCCAGACCTCCACTACATCATTTAAAAAACCACACCAGAACTTCATTTCTAATGGTTAGAAATGTTCTTTTCATTTGCAGAGAAGATATATCCATAACTAATTTTTACAGTCTTTTGGTCTTGGACAAGCATACTTAGTTTTGACAGTCCTTTCTTTTCATTGTGTTTATCAAACAAGTATATTTATAGAAAAAAATTATATCTTGCCCTGAGTTTTGTTTCACTAGTCTCTTCTTTTAGGATTTGTTCTCTAAAACCTCTTATCTTCTGAGTAGGCTGGTTTTACATTGAAATATACTATTCTAAACATAGCTAATCAGAAGTGAGCCTCATATTCTAATGAAGTCTTAATGAAGACTTTTGCAATAGAAATAATTTTTTTTCTCTTTACTCAAAATACCCCACCTGCTGCTTCCTCAAATTGAATTGCTTGGAGATATATAGCATTTAGATTGTTTTATCATTAACAGTTATGTACAGTTCTCTTTTCCTTCTCTTAGTGAGACCCTAATCTGTAGCAAAGTTTCCTCTAATTTGTCCATAAAAGCTGTTATTTTGCACTTTGTCTTAGTAAGAAAAAGTTAATGATATTCTCCAATTCTTGCTCCAGAATCTTGGTCTTTCTAAATATGAGCAATGAACTGCAACTGTGATATATGAAAGTTTTATAAGAATATACCTTGTTCTTTCATTGAACTGATTTGTGATCATATTGACCTTCACTGTTAGATGAAGGATAAAGTTTTCAGCTTCATTACTAGGACCTACTGTAGCAATTTTTACACACCTTAGAAATGTATCCTCAAGTTGACAAAAATAACTGATGGTAAAGAAACAGGTGTGTATATATAGTTATTGGCAGAGCAAAAATAAAACATTGCAAAATGCTTGCACTGAAACATTCATACTGATGCATTCACAAAACTCAGTGAGAGAAATCCAAGGCCAATTTGAAAGCAAAAATATTTTGATAATTCTTACAATTCTATAATGTAAAGGACAGAAAGGGATCTCTTCTTGCATTGAAACACAGATATAAACAAAATGTGAGAAAGAATCCATATGCTGAAAGAAGAGTAAGATTTGAATCTCAGCAGCCGATGCCTATATAGAGGGTTTTACAATCTGTATGACCACTGAAGGAGATGAGGAAACTGATGATTGTGGTAGAGAACACAGGCACCATAGCATAAACACTTTCTTCTAGAAATAAGGTAGAAGAAATGTGTCAAGATTTATCATCAACAAGCTGATGTGATAGCATCCTCTTGTTAACTTGCTTAGGAACACAATTGCTGCCACAAATAGATTAAAAACTTTTTCAAGCAGTAGAAACAGCCTGATGTACCCGTATTTCTCTAAGTGTTTTTATTGAAGGCTTCTGGGCGATAGATTAGGAGATGAAAGTTGAAATTCCATTATCAGTAGGAGGCAAAATTGCCACATAGATTCTCTTTCTCTCTCTCTCTCTCTTTTTTTTTTTTTTTTGGCAAAGGCAGGGGTGTATGGAGATGGAATTGGAGAGGAATGTGGGAGACACTTCTAAACTGCTTCTTAATTGGTTTATTATGTCATGTATTTCTTTGCTACTATACTAAAAAATACAAATGTCAGCTTTATTTTTCTCTTGAAGTTTCACACTCATTAGATGGCTAGATAACACCTGAAAGTGCTCACTCATTGGCAGTATTCTGTGGTCTTGAAGCCATGTGACAAAGTGGACAGAGCTGACTTGTGATAAGTGGAACCACTGGACAGGTGCTGAGACCACACTATGTAACTTACTATTTTTGGGATTTTTTTCCTATCTAAAAGTCATTCATTTCAACGTGTTCTGAAATGCAGGGCTGAGCTAACATTGCACATGAGATTCTGCGTTATGACAAGATATTTATATTTGGGGCTTTACTGAACAAGCACTTGTCTCATAAGCAGCAAGGTAAGTTCTCCACCGTGCATGGAGTTACCTGCAATTTGTTAAACAGGAGGCATTTTTTCAATCTGATGAACAATTTATAAAGCATATGGAGTAGGAGGATATTAGTTCAATCAGTATTTATCCAGGTGGTTCTAACTACTAAACACATAATTTTGCATTTTCAGTCTGTATACAACAGTAATTCTAGGTACAACTGTGAAAACATTCAGACCATTTGAGTCTAAAGTAAGATTTTGTGACTTTGTACACTGAAGAGTAACCGTCAGGTCTAGTGAAGCAGAATACTCAAAGAAGGTTAATCAGCTACAATTTGCTGATTAATAACTCAGTACTAAATGTGATCAATGATAACAAAGAAAACATTTAGCCAAAAGGGAAATAAATATCTGTAGTTTTTGCAGGAGTGATTTAATGACTGAACTTTGTCAAATGCTTTTAGTATCTAGGACTAGAGTCGGGCTGTGAGTAGTACCAGGTTGTGTGATAGAGAAGGATAAATAACATTTTATACTCAAGTACCTTTGTAGAAGAGCACATATGTACAATATACAGCCAGCTGTAACAGTTAAGACTGTTCCACATGGATCTTCAGCACGTGAATTCTTATTGAAGTCTACAAGACAAACATTCAAGTTTAAATATATTTCACAGAATCACAGAATGAGTAAGGTTAAAAGGGACCACAGTGAGTCATCTCGTCCACCTCCCTGCTCAAGTAGAGTCATCCTAGAGCACATGTCCAGATGCAATATCTTCAGCAAGGGAGACTCTACAACAGCTCTGGGCAATCTGTTCCAGTGCTCAGTCATTTGCACAGAAAAAAGTTCTTCCTCATATTCAGGTGGGAACATGCAACTATTGTCCATTTCCTCACATTCATGTCTGCCTTAGGGATTTACCTATCCACATATCAATTCATCCATCAGAGGCTTCTTACAAAGCATGTAGCTTTTTTCAGAATAGTGAAGTGCAAAGCTTTTTTGACTAGTTTTAGAATTCTTTTTTTACTAGATACAGAGTATGCTAAATCTTACATCTTCCCACTTTTTCTTATTAGTTATTGGTTATAAACCATTATTTATATTTTCCGATGGTACTCTATAATTATAAAGTATAAGAACACAGTAATATAGTTGTATGTACTGGCTAAACTGATTTGCATCTTCTGAATATGATCATCACACACAATGGTTTCTTTTAGTATCATCCTGAGAAAGATTTTTTCTAGTAGAAAAATGTGATCAGATTTAAAACGAGTAAATTTCAGAGATAAAACACTTGATTTTTGTAAGAATTTCCTCTATTTGTAAATGCATCTTCCTACCTTTTACTCATTGAAAGATATGTGACACTTCACTGTGGCAGCATTTTCATGATGAAGCTTTTGACTTGTACCTGTGCTAATTTTTAAAAAATGGTCTTTTTCTTTTATAGTGTTGTAGTGCCTAACAGGGAGAATTTTGACGATGTTCTTGGTGAATAAAGATGTCATTAAAACCTGAGCTAATAGGCACTGAACCTGCACTCAGGTGATGTTTTACCTTAAAGACTTGATAGAGTCATAGCTATATCTACACAGCTGTAGCAGAGTCACAGGAACCTTAGATTTCTTGCTTTGGTGAGATGAAAAGCAGAGACTAGCAGTCTAGGCAGTGAGAAGCAAAGGGCTTGAATAAGAAATGAGAAAAATGCTAGCATATTACTGGAAGTGGAGATTGGTACTACATGGGAGCCTACAGAGCAGTGGTGTGTAAGAAGAGATCCCAGAAGACTGCTTCTTCAACCAACCAAAATTAATTGAAATAGGATTTTGCATAAAGAGAAAATTTTGTGATTACCCATTTTTTGAGTTAAGGATGATGAGTTTTCCAATCTAGATGTTTACATATGTCATGTAATTGAAAAGAAAGACATCAAATTCATGCTGTTCTGAGGTTTACAAAGCAGGAATCCTCATTATACTGATGCATTTGCAAAATATATCTTCATAAATGACTGGAAGGGATACTAAGAAAGTTTGCATATGACACAAAATTTGGAGGAGCTGTTGACTCCCTTGAAGGCAGGGAGGCCCTACAGAGAGACCTCGACAAATTAGAGGACTGAGCAATCACCAACCATATGAAGTTCAACAAGGGAAAGTGCCGGACTTTGCCCATGAGATGGGAAATGAGTGCATCTAAATAGTGGCTCTTCAGCTGGTCTGCCAGACATGCTGATTTCCTCCCTCCCAAAGGTGTGAGAGCTTTCCACGTAATGCTGCTATCTTTGTACTTCCTTATTTGTGTGCACAGGCTTGAGGTAGACCCTCTTAGCAAAATTCGACTGCTGTCAAACACTGAGATTTTACTCTACTAATTTTTCCTCCAATAATTCAGTCAGACATCTGACAGACATTTGATAGATATTAATTAAATATATGAAATAACATATTTGACAAGTGTTTCTAGTTGTTTGTCTCTCCTAGAAGGATCTAGTTCAGAAACTGTCTAAAGTACAAAGCTGTTTAGCTGAATATTAATTTAAAGTTATCTTTAAATACATGAGGCATAGCAGTTTTGTTACCAGTCAGTATAGACTTCAGGATAAAGAGAACAAGAGGATAAAGAAATATTACACCTCGGGTATTATACTTTTAAATGTAACTCAAAGAGTGCATGCATTTCAGAAGGGGAAGTTTGAGCACACAGTGTTAAAAAAAACCAACAAAACAAAACAACAAAAAACCACACCAAAACCCACACCCATACCTGTCTCCTTCTAGTCTGGAACCTGAATATGGCTACTTCTCACAACAAAGGTGTCTGAAAAAGTATCCAGCTATGGGATCAATAATTTTTGATGCTCAGAATTTTGAAAGATCTAATCTGTTATAGCAGCCCTTCATGGGTCTATTTGATATTTTGGAGGAATTACAGAAACCTAAGTTTATATAACCTAGAAATACAGATTCAAGTATAGTTTTCCATTGTTCAATATGCAGTTCCTGCAGTTCATGATTCTATAATAAAAACTACTCAATTTACAGACTGAACAAAACTCAGCAAATTGGCTCCTTAGGTTCAATTCTCCTTCAGTTGTCTCACCCAAGACACTATAAAGAACTGCCTTGTAGGCTTTGGCTGTGAATAGTATGCTCTGATCTACTCCTGCAACTTCACAATATTTGAACTTTCTCTTTCCCAGGGCACTGCAAAAACCTTTTGCTCCTGTTACTCTTGAAATAAAAAGCAGTGTTCTTTATGAATTTTTAACACAGCACACTTTTCCTGCCAGTGCTTTCAGGCAAGTCACGTCAGTATCTGGACACTTGAATTTGAAGCTCAAAGCCTGACTGCCTCTATTTGTAAACAAGTGTGAACAGCATGAGCACAGTAGTGTCACTTCCCAGTAAACTCAGTGTTAAGAAATTACAAATGTATGTACTATAGAACAGTTTGACAAAGCTGTATTGAAATACATTATTCATAGTAATCTCTTTCAAAACTTGACATTTTTGAAAGTTTTCCATTTTGTGCATCATAAAATTGTAATGTTGGTTTTGAAAATAGGGAAAACATCTACAAAAACAGTGCTGAATGTCCTTAGCCACTTGCTTTCAAAGAATCTTTTCCAAAGAAATGAATTCTGTTGCTTTTTCCTCACCTTGAGCACTGCTCATTTTTTCTCTAATTATTGCAAATTAATTACAGCTGATCTTTATCCACTGTGACATTCCCAGCCCGCATTTTTGTGTGTGTGCGCGTGTGTGGTCAGGGGAAACAATATGTGTCAAGACTGCCTTATAAAATCTGTTCTAAGCCTTTAACCTTCAGCAGAACACTGAATAATTGAGGGGTCTATGGACACTGACGTTTATGGCAAAGCAGGAAAATAGATGTCATTGATGGGGCTGTATCTCTGATCACAGTTCGTAGCCCCTTTTGTGGTGGAGTTAACATTACCTGCTTGATGTCAGGCACTGCAATGATCGCTTCCAGATGGTACCAGGCTGATGGTCCCAGGTCTCCTGTGCCAATGGTAGCTGTTTTACTGGTATGATCAACATAATTCCATCACTGTCAGTACTTATTTCTTCCCTAATCCTCCATGCTAGTCACTTACTGACTTTTCCTTTCTGTACTCTTTACTTTTGAAAGATGTTAGCACAAGGGAAAATAAAAGTGAACATTTGCCAACTTCAATCAATAAACTTCAGGCTTTGCTTCACTCCCCTTCATTCTTATAGCAGTATTTATGAATGTAGTTTGGTTTGTAAGAGCTGCCCTCTGAATACAGGGAAAGTTTATGTGCTTGAAAGCATCAGTGTGACCTAAATAGATTAATCAGTTTGCTGAGTTTTGCTAACTCCTTGAATTATGTTTCTTCTGTCAGAAGACTTTATCACACTGTGAAAAACTAAGTGGCTGTTACAAATATCTTATCTGACACAGCTGTTACAGATTTTATAGACTTCTGTTTATGTATCTTCAATATTCATTCATGACTCTTTAATTTTCAGAATATTTTCTCTGCTGGAAAAATATCTCACTCTACGAAAAAAGCTTTCCACTCTTTCTTTAAAACAAAATAAATTAATAAATTTAATTACAGTTAAAGTAATAAATTAATATTTATTTCCTTTTCTCTTCCTTCTAATTAATAAAAAACTGTTGTGAAGAGTCTGTGGAAGATACTTTCTGAATGAGAGGACACCTGGAGAAGGATGCACTCCCAGTGTCCTTACCTCTGACTTGCATTGTAAACTCCATCATAAATTCACTTTTCCAAGGAACAGTGCCTTACTCTGCAGAAAAATCAGTTTAGCTCTGAAGCAAGTGTACTGAAGTGGGGAAAGAGGTGTCTTTTTTCCCCTGTAAAACTCTGATCACCTTCCCAGTGGTATATGTCTGTACAATGATGTTTTGGTATTGCTATAGTAAAGACTTCCAGTGGTACTGTCCTTACATTTTATGACAACTACTTCCATTTGATTTTTACTGAAGACTGACAAATTTACTCTTAACATATTTTAAAAAAATGTTATGTGGAAGACTAATGATCTTTTCAATGTCAACTGCTGAAAACTCCCAAAAATGATAACTGTTAATTAATACTTTCCATAGCCTAACGTTCCTTCTGTCCAAGAGACAAGCTACTTTGGGTGCCCTGAAACCATCTGCTCAGCTTTGCAATTCCTGCTTGTTCAATTTAATAATGAAAAGTGACATGAAAATGAAAGAATCTTATCTTACTTTCTCCAGTAGTTTTAAGCAAAGAAATTCCAGTCCATGAGCAAAGTAGGATCTGTGTCATAGAACATAGCTAACATAAGCCTGTGCTAGAGGAATTGATGTGTCTTTTTGCTCCCCTCCTTTTTTTTTTTAACATCACACACATGTATTTTAACGAACACATATGTATTGAGTTTTAAAATCATAAATTGCACAACTGATAATTACATCAGAGATGCAGCCAACAGAATGGATAAGCAGCAAACCAGTTGTCATATTTCCCAGTGCTTTAAGACACACTGATGTATGCGTAGATATGCAACCTCCTTTTCAACAGTGATAATTTACAGCTTTCTGCTGCCACTCTCCAATTCTGTCAGTCAAGCTCCTGTCCCTGCTGGCCTGGCTATTCTGAGAGGAGCTGAAGTGGCAGATAGCCCATCACTATAGGATGCACAATAATTTTATGCTTCCTTTTTGAGCTGTATGGGTGTTGCTGATGTCTTCGTCAGCATAATACAGCTATATCCAAAATCTTACAGTACTAAATATATCTGTTTAGATGTAAATCTAACCTTTTAGATATACCTTAAAAATAAATATAAATCTACAGCTGCACCTGCAACTATAAAATCAGGCCTTTTTAAATATCTGCCTTTTTACATGTAGCTGTGTGTGTACTATCACACACCTGTAGTATATAGCATATCTTATAGACGATGTGTGCTGATATGTCTAAATCCTTTTGTGTGGATATATAAATATATATTACTGTGCATGTATCTAAAATAAATTATGTGTAAAGATGTATAAAACCTGTAAATTAGCCCCCAAAATCTGTAGTAGAATAGGCAGTCATACTCCAGCAAGCAAGTCCACCATAAAATCTACTACAGGATTCACAGTGTCTTCAGAAAAGGGCTCCCAAATGCAGGATGAGGAGCTGACAAGATACATGGCAGGCACTGAAGACATGGATTGCTCTGACTGTCATGGTTAAATCCAATGGGAAATGACAGAGTTTGGGCTTTTTCAGGGAGAGGAAATAAAGGGTCCTAGATATCATGAAGTCTTCGTGAATACTGGTCAACAAAGTAATATCAGGCACATTCAAGATGTGGAAAGATGTTGACCTCATTTTGTGTATCTGATATGGTCAGTGGATTAGATAGACATCTTCTTCTTCATGCACATTAAGGGTGGAAACTGAAGGGAAAGGAAAATTTTTCTTTTCTACCTGTTTTATTTTGCTAGCATGTGAGTTTTGTGGGCACTGTCTTTAACATATTTCTTGAAGAATTCCAAATGAGTAAGTGCCAAGTCTTGTACCTGAAGAGGAAAAACCTCCGGCACAGTACAAGCTGGGGTCTGACTGGCTGGAAGGCAGCTTTGCATAAAAGTACCTGGGGGATCCTAGTGAGAACCAATTTGAACATGACCTGACAATCTGCCCTTGTGGCAAAAAAAAGGGAAATGCTGTCCTGCATTAAAAGTAGTATTGTCAGCAGGTTGAGAGAGGTGATCCTTCCTTTCTACTCAGCACTGGTGAGGCAGCACCTGGAGTGTTGGGTGCAGTTCTGGGCTACAAGAGAGACATGGGCACACTGGAGAGAGTCGAACAAAGGACCACTAAGATGATGAGGAGACTGAAGCATTTTATGTATAAGGAGATGCTGCGAGAGCTGGAACTGTTTAGCTTGGAGAAGAGAAGGCTCAGTAGGGATCTCATCAATGCATATAAATACCTGAAGGGAGGTTGCAAGGAGGACGGAGCCAGCTCTTCTCAGTGGTGCCCAGCAACAGGACAAAATGGGCACAAATTGTAACACAGCAGGCTCCATCTGAACATCAAAAACTACTGCCATAGTTTGCGTTGAGAGACTGTGGAGTGTCTCACCTTGGGCATATTCAACACCCATCAGAAGCTGCTCTAGATGCCCCACCTGAGCAGGTAAATAGGGCTACATGATCTCCAGAGGTCTCTTCCAGCCTCAACCATGTGGTTCCATCACAGCTTTCATGTCAATTTACAGATGATACTAAGCTATAAAAGCCCACAAATAAATGCTGAAAGGCCTGTATATGTCCAGTAACTGTATAAAACTGCTAACTATAACTGACATTTAAGAATATAAAACCCACATAACACACGATCAATAAACACCATTCAAAATTATAATTTTGGGGCTCACTGGGTTTTACCCCAACTATTCTAAATTATTGGTTTTCCTTTTTTTTTAAAAAATATACCCATTATATGCCCAATATTGGATTGTTTGTTGTATTTTTGTTATCATACCTGTGCCATTTGTGACTCTTTTTTTTCTTTAATTTTGGGTCTGGTACTTGTTGAAATAAACACAAACATTAAGAAATAAGCATATTATTCAAGGATTTAAAAAACCCCTGACTATCAGTTTTCTGGAAGATCTCCTCAGATCAATTTTATAATATATTTTGCAAATTCAGCTGTCAATTTGGATATCAAGAAAGGATGATGTCACCTACTCTTTGCAGGATAAAATAATTTAGTTGACAGAACTTGTGCCCTAATGGTAGTTATTACTGTATTCTTTGTTATTAATTATGACTGGGATGAATCTTTGAATGAGATGAGGGATCTTCACAACCTCTTGACTATATAGAACATGAGTATAATCTCACTGACTGAAGAAGGTAAATATTTTTCTCAGAAATTTATAATCTTCTGTTGGCTATCACTTGACTTTAAGAAGCAGTCCCAGGTCTCAGTTTTTGATATCTTCAGTGTTGTGGCCAGTACATCAGAGACTGCATATTAATTCATGAGCAACTATTAAGAACAGTACAACTAACAATACCTGGGCTGAAGCTACTGAACTGGTGAGATAAACCTGAAACTCAATGGGCATAAGGAGTAAATTACATTCTTCCTTAAACTGGTCACTTCAGATCAGATTGACAGTCAATTGCTAGGGCTGGGTAGCAGTCTCACAATGGCTGCAGTCTGTGCTTGATCTTTTCTAGGCATAAATGGAGAGAGCACAGTGAAGCACAGTGGATGTGAGACCTTGTTTGCAACAGGCTGGATTAAAGATGATAAAATAAACGTAAAATCCCAATTCAAAACCGTTTTCCATCCTGTTGGTGTCACATATTGTTAAAATAGAGAAGAATTCAGTAATGAGAGATACTAGTTTCTCCACTTCTCAGATCTGTATCCCACGAGGATTAATTAAGGAATGCTATTTGAAGATGTCTGAATTGATAGCACACAGTTCCCATGTGTATTGTTCGTTTTCTTATACGGCAAGGAGAGATGGCAAGTGGCTGATGCTGAAGTGTTTGCTGTTATGTATTCATCTAGGATTCAGTAACTTTCTACTTTCATGTATTGGGCCATAGGACTGCTAGAACCTTTCCATACTTCATTCAGCAGAAGCAGCAGTGTCTGAAATAAATATAATGCATATGTGTCAAACCAAGTACATAGTCATGCTAATTTTACATCCTATAGTTGATTTTGAATAGCATATAATTTCATTTTCACTGCAGAAAAAGCTGCAACTCCAATTAACAACCTACACAGATACAAACATATTTGCACTTTCCCGGTTGTGCTATCAAAAGATCAATTTGATTTCATTCTGTACAGTGCCAATGAAAGACACAGATCTACAGCTGACAGAATTTCCCGTTATTGGTGGAAGTTTAAAGTTCTTAGCACTACAAAGCACAAAAGCTTGTAAAATTTTTCATGTCTTGTTCATTGCAAACAGTATTTGTATTCTAATTTGTGTAAATTCTTATTGAGTAATCAGTTTTCATATTAAAAATTATTATGTAGAGGTATGTGTATCTACAAATTATTTTATGTGCCAGTGGTACTACTCAGAAGATTATGTAAGCAATGATCATGAGTTTGAAGTAGACTGCAGCATTCAAATTCAAGCTACACTTGTAATCCTCGTATTCAAGGTATAGAGGATTTGGAAATTGTTTTAATCTATGACACTCATGGTCTTGTCTTCATTCTAGTGCAGAAAATACCAAACACTAAGTCATTGCATCAATAGAGAAATGGCACAGCATTGTAATCTGAATAAATAATAAGACTCTAGATTTTAATAGCCTAACTTCTTTATTGAAGAAAAAGTGAAATTATCATAATAAAATTTTTTGAAATGGGAGTTAGATGCACTACAGATAGCTGTGAGGAAAACTTAAGTGATCATCCTGTGCCTTGGAAGAACAGAGGCAGTGTGAAAGTTTTGTCCATGCTGGAAGGAGAGACAGCCAGGAAAGTTAGCTAAAAAGACAGATTTTCACTTTGCAAAATGGGTTACCATTTGCAGAAGTGGATCAGATAACTCTCCCCATCCATTTTCAGTGCTCTGTGTACTTTTTAATCATTATAGTGTGTAATCTGATAACTGGTAATTGCAGTTACAAATAAGAGAATTAATTACTTAAGTAAACCCAGTAACAGGAGGTGTTTGAAGAAAAATGAGCAATACCTTTCTCAAAATTATTGAGTACATTCTTTGTTAGTTATTCCCCCTCAGAAAAGATGATACTTTTGGTGATGGAGATTTTATGCATAATTCAAGGTAAAAATTAGTTGCACACCACCTTTTTTGCCCAACACAAAATTTTTGTTGGCCATGGACTGTGATTTGTAGCACTTGAAGGCTTCTGTAGTGGAACTAAACCATCCTCACGTTTTTGTCCCCCTAATCTCACTATCCAAATGATAAGTATTCTTGTTTAAAGAAGACTCACAGAAAAATTCACTTCTAAGCAGCTAAGGTTCGTTGTCATAATGAAATTTTAAGCTGTTATTCAATTTGCTTTGTTTTATTTCAAATTACAATGGAGTCATTCATTCTGAGTGAAATGCTGGTAAATGTAAATACATTTATCAATTAAAAATTTCATATCATCCATATCTACTGATAATAAAATCTGCATCAAGATCTCAGTTTGATTAGACAAGATTTATAGAATTTACATAAGTTAGTGTCAAACGTCACCTATTGAATGAAAGCTCCTATACTCCATATGTTCCTTCAACCAGCACAGAATTTGAGCTTCAACAACTCTTGCACTCAATAGCAAGAGCAGAAATTGTTCTTTTGTCTTCTATCTCTGAGCTATTGATTTGTCATATCTTTCAATATATAAAACAATGGAAATTGGAAGGGTTCACTTGGAAAATATTTCATTTATTCCTTTTAGTAACATGATTCTATATTTTGAATTCAGATTTTGCAATTTCTGGAGTCAATCCTATTTAAAGGACTAATTGGATCATACAGATAAGTAAAAGTTCTAACTCATCTCCTTGTCTTTTAAGTCTGTTTTTTATCTTTTCTATGACAAATAAAGAAGATGTAATTCTCTATTTGAGAAAACTCACATTCACTACTGCTGAATATGGTACTCTCCTTCTGAGCTTTGGATTCAACCAGCCCCCAGCACACTGAAAGAGTTAAAATCTCTTCCACAGTCTGGGTGGTGTTTCATATGTGGTGGGTTTTTCAAACCAAGGTAGTGGGAAGAACAATTACAGAAAGTTACCACCTGTAGCAAATGATTCTAAAATGTAAGTTCAGGCTATGTACTTATCTTGAGGTATGAGTAGTTCTAGATCATTCTATGGAAATAATGAAGTCTGAGTAGTATCTGAAAGGTGTGAATACTCTTAGATCAAATGGTGGTGTTTGTATATTGTTTTTCAAAATTACATCAGTTTAATAATATTACTTGTATTTCATCATCTTTGAGTGTAAAGACTGAAGATTGTGTTGTGAAATACTTGCTTCTGAATAGTGTATCAATATTCATAATGTCGAATGCCATTACTACTTACATGAGCAGCATTACCTTATTATGCCTCATCTGTCACTAAAACAAAATTAGAGCTTGTAGTCTTGTTACCTCTAAAGCAGGTATGTGCTCCTCGTTGCCCTGCATTTTTCAGTTCTCTCAAACTCATTTTAATCCACCCCTGAATGTGTTTTTTAAATAAAGATGAAGAGCAACAGCTACAATGTAAGTGATGTGAGTGTTTGCGCTGACATGGACCTTAAGTGGATTTTCAGGCATTAGATTCTATGGGATGTTTAATCATTTTGTCTGTCTAATGTAAATATTTTCCTGTATTTTTAAACAGTTCTGTCTTTTTTAGTAGGTTTCATAAATGGAATATTTCTTTCCCTCCTTAGGTTAAGTCAGCTGACTGCTTTCTACTTAGTTTTGAACACAATAGTACTAACTCATAAAATTAATTCCCATTTTGTGGGATTGTCAGAAATGAGGATTGCTCTGACCCCTGTTTGAACTCATCAGCTGAAATGAAGTTGTTCAGTGAGCTGGAGAAGACAAAGCTGAGTTCCAAGAAATTAATCAACTCCATCAGCCTCTCCGATAGGCCTGAAAATGGCACACATCAGACTGACCCTGAGCAGCTCTGGATTCCCTCCGTAAATGAAAGTCATCATTCCTGGCAAGGAAGATACTAAATTATAGGCTTTTAAATTTAATTTTCAGTTTACTTGTGTTTTCGATTAGTGTGCCATGTTTCATAAAGATGGTAGTACCTTTAAGTAGTAAATGCCCTTCATCTACCAGCTCAATCCCTGTTGTAATAAAAAGGTAAATTTGAACTAAAAACTGTTAGCAAATGAAAAGTGGTTGCTTTTTTTTCCCCCCTTTTTTTCTTTTCTTTCTCAGTGACACCTTAAGCAACAATACCAAATTATTTTCTTCATACCAAAATCAATAACAGGCTTGGAAATAAAAAGTAGCCCCACAGCCCGAGGCCACAGATTTTCATGACAGGCTACTAAAACTATCTTTCAGTAGCCTGAAGGTCTACCAGCTAATCATTCACTTTCCTTTCACTATTTAGTTGTCGGATATCTCTCCGGGCTAGTAAAACTTAAAGGCTATGTGACAAATTGTCAGCTAAAGAAACGCTGTCCATTTTTATCTTTGTGGAACTTCAATCTTTAGCACGTAGGCTGGAAAGTTCACAGTGCTTTGGAAGGAGGGCAGAAATTAAAATGCTAACAAGTCTTAAATCTTTAAATGCTGTCTTATTTTATTAAATGCAAAGCATAAAAGCCATTGTTGTGTACCTTTCCAGATCAGTAGCAGTAAAAATCCCATTTTTTTCTGTAGAGGCAAGGTGGATAAATAAGAGAAAAAAAAGTTTAAGAGTTTTAGTTCAGGTCTTAAAGATGAGGGCAAATGACAGTTTAGGTTGAATGCCTTAGTTTGGTCCCTCCTCTCTCTTGTACATATGCATGAAAATATAACCGATAAGTAACTATAAACATAAGAAATATATAAATATTTTATTAAATTATATATAATACATATGATAAACAAAATTATGTATAATTATATAAATAAGTCATATAAATATAGGTAACTGTAGCAATTCCCAGCAACCATATAAGTGACATCTATCTGTCGCAGAGCTGTGTGGATATCGGAAGATGATGAATGCTGTTAACTCTCCTCAAAGTTCTCTTTTGTACGTGTTTTTCTTTAACAAACTCGGCATATCTATTTAGTCAAGAAATTAAAATTTCATTTCTAACTTTTTAAAGAGTCAAGCAACTTTAATGACTCCCAAATAACAAATCTAGCAACTGTGTAACATTATCAGCAGTAATTTCCCATGAACATACTTGGGAGATATTTAGTAAACTAGATTGACTATCATCTTCTTAGTATTCGAGGCTAACCATGTGTTTCTAGACATGTGCTTGCATAGTCTTTCAAGCACATGGCTTGAGGCAAAATATGCAGCTTTACTTCTTTACTAGTCTTCAGCATTCCTGGTATTTCCCTTTTCCCTCTTTACCTCTATTCCCTCCAAATTGTCCTGGAACAGTTTTTGCAGATAAACGAAACTAAAGCTATCATATATATAAATATCATAATCTATGCTAAACCTTTACATCATCTTAAACAGATTACATCAATATAAGTCTTTAGATCATCTTAAGTACCTCAGACTTACTAATTCGTACTCTAAGAGGCATTTATCTGCACAGGTGTACAGATAAGCAGTGACTAAGGTGGGGGCAAGACAGTTAACCCTAGTCTGAAGTTGCTCAAGTGCTTTCCCATGGTGGATATGTGTTAAATTTTAGTGATTAACCTTTTATGGCCCCCAAATATTCTGCCATAGTGGATAAGTGTACATTAGTTTAGTTTAGTAAAGAAATGAGCCTGCTCAAGCTTAATTATTACTTATTGGTTTGGTTTTATATCTGACAAGCAAGTTTTGAGGTATTTCGATTCTGTCATTACACAGGAGAAACAGCTTTTTTAGAAGTTTTTCACTGTGAACAGGAAAGTGCACTCACATATATTGTTTGTATATACTGTACGCACAAACATACACAAAGGGAAAAGGGGATTTGCACTGTTTGTCCACTGTTCCCTTAATGCAGGCACAGCCAGAAGTAAACTCCGAGTCACAGTTCTTTTGCATTTCCACACTACCAGTCACCTTAAGAAATGATTTTGCTGCTGGTGAAAATTATCAGAGCAAAGTTGTGATGATTGCTTTATTATAAAACCAGAAAAGAAGACTATAGGTGATCTGAACATTTAAGACTAGTAAATGCAACCAACACTTTTAACATCCTTTAAAGAGCATTTTTGGAGGCTTGAACACCTATATTCTGAACAGAAAATAGCACAGACATACATATCAAGCAATAAGATTTAAACAGACACAGAGTTCTTGTAAAAGCTGTCTAAACCCCTAAGTTTTCTTGTCAAGGCAGGAATCAGCCAGCCTCATGATTTTCCTCACCAGCTGTGCTAGCTGGAGACTGACTGACACTTAGGTGTGAACATCCAAATTTGCCTAGCAGTCACTGTGGTGCGCCATCTGCTCCTTGGGAAGCCAGTCCCTGGAGAAGTCTCAGCTTGGACTACAGCAAAGGTCCAACAACATGTGTGTGTTCATGCACACACCTGCCTCAGACACATACATGTGTAAACATGTAGAACTATCACTTTCAATGGAGCCTTAAGCTGAAGTTAAGATCTCTATAAAACCCAATAGTGACAGTGGGTCGTTTAGAAAGAAGAGCCACAAACCATCTGTTCTACTTCATCTGTGTCTCAGTAGATACAACGCTCTCGACCAGAGCACCCCAGCTTTGCTCTTTTTATACCAAGACCAATCATATGCCCAAAGATGAGCACTGTGGGTAGCTAAAGGAATCTGGCCTTGCATACTGCAAGGGGTGTAAGGGACAATATTCATGTAACTATTTCACCTTCACTGATTCTCTGTGGTGTTACAGTTTTTGGGTTGTTTTCCATGTTGTTTTTTTTTTTTTTTCTTTTTAATGACAAAGTAGTCTGAGCTATTGGACTCTTTCCCATGAACAGGGATAATGGTTCTTCTGGAGCACTGAGGATACTCAGGAGATGCTGCTGACCCTCAGTGCTCAACTGAGTCCATATGCACACTCCCTGAAAAGTAGACAGGCTAAAAATTCCAAAGTCAGTTAGGTGTCCAACCTTTAGCTCTGATAAGCTCACTACTGGAGAAAGAATGAATTAGTGGTATAAACTGTTGAACTTTATTTAAGGAGCAGAGTGTTATGCAAACAGTTGGCCATTAAAGTTTATATTAACACCTGCTAATACTTCCATTTTAACTCTTACAGACCTACTCAGAAATAAATTCAAAATGGAACTGCAGGCAGTCAGATGTTTAACAGAAACTGGATTAATCACAAATGTCTCTCTATTATATATTTCCATCTGCAGTTCCATAACAAGGCGACAATATATGTGTTCTGAAAAACATCCTTATTATTTTCCCCGGAGTATAGTCTGCAACACCTTGGAAATCAAGATCTATCTACACATGTATGCAGATGTTCAGCTCCAGTCTCTCCTCTGTTTTGATAAATTATATTTCTAGGTTGTGCCCATCTCTCCCTATGAAGGCATCATTTGTTTTCTTCCCCTTGCTTGTGCTGGGCCTCCGTACAGGCATCCACAACGACACACACTAGCGGAAACAAGGTGAGAACACCAGTGCAGACCTCTTCTGCTCTGTGTCAGTTATGTCATTATTGGCACTTGATCTAGTGGCATGCATTTGTTTAATGAAGCATGGTTGTTTTAACCTTCAAGACTGTCCCTCTCTGAGAAGCATCGGTTCTCTCCTAGAAATTGAGTCATGTCACAGTAACGTGCCAGTTATTATTGTAATAAAAACTGTCCCCCCACAGCAAAGAGTAATTTGATAGCCTCCTATAGCTATCTGTACATGTTACTCTTCACATTAAATGTTAACCTCTTACTAGAATGTACTAAATATTGGTTCATTGGAAAATGATGAAAAAAATCCAGTCCTGAACTTCTAAATTTGTTTTTCTTACACTTATGCAAGACTTGATTCAATACAGAAATGAGGCCTCAAAGTTTAATAATTATAGTAGGAATTTTCTTAGCAGAGTTCGGACCTAAAATATTAGTAGGAACGAGCTTCGCTGCTTAATATTACCTTGAAAATACTAGCCTTAACAAAGATGTGATTTACATTAGCTAGTCTGAAAAATTACATATATAACTAGAAGTTGGGACCTCAGTAACTTGTCATTAAGTATAGAGGAACAGCCCTACACAGTTAGATATTATAATATAAATTCTTTTGTATGTTAATATCAGAGACTTACTGCAAACATCAAAATCAAGAAAGAATTTAATTCAATAAAAAAAAAAACAACTTGTTTGGGGCTAACTATTATTATATTTCAAGAGTTCCTTTCCTTCTTTTTCTTGAATTTTGCTAATCATAGGGTGACTATTACTCTTACAACTAAATTTTACTCTTAGTGTTTGATTCCGAAACAGCTGCTTGTGCCCCTGAAAGAGGAATTCAGCTAAGCTTTATTTAATACTTCATTTGTATACTCTGGCAAGTTAGAGATGGCTTGACTAGTTAGCTTGACTATTAACATAATTCAAAAGATCTTGTGAAAACAGTAGTCTTTATAGGAGCTGTTAGTGCTATAGGGAATATGGGCTTGGAAACAATGCGAACGTTCAGATATTTACTTAAATTTCTTTGTAATCAAGATATTATGGACAGAAAGATTAAAAACTGTAAAAACATAAATAAATGGTTGACTACTTCTCTGTGCACTTTCTTGAGTTTGATGCATTTTCCGAACAGGTTTTTAAACAAAGGCTTTGTGATACATGAATACTACTTTTTGTGGTTATGATGAAAGCTCAGTGTTACTAAAACTTCAAAGGCAATGATTCAGTGTGATTTTTTCTTATTTGAACACCGGTGATAACCTTTGTCTAAAACACTAGGCTGGAACACTTATATTGTTAAACACTTGTGCTGCACTGACCTTTCTCAGGATTGTTTGCAGTTGGATATTTCAACACACCATACCTGCAATTGTATTGACTGGAGTATTTTGCCTGTCAGGATTAAGTTAATGTTGTTATCTTTGGCTATAATGAGTTTTGAGCCTGCTGATGCCTGCCTGCAAATGCAACTGTAATTACTTTACAGTAAGACGTGATGATTTGCTAAGTCTCTTGATAGGCTCTTTAGTCAGATTTAGTGTAAAATATAGGTGAAAAAGTTTTTTGTGCTCTGACATTCTGCATTGCAATTTATGTTTTCACAACCTTATCTCTGATATATATGAGAAATTTCTCTAATTTCCTGGAAATTTTAACACTCTTTCCTCCCAAAGTAGGGAAAAAAGAATAAAGAAGAAATAAATGGTTTTGTGATTTCAATTTTTCCATCTTATTTTTAAAATTACTGGGAACTTCTAGGTTTCATGTAAAAATATTCATATCCTTGTAACTGAGCCCAGTTGCACAAATAATTGACACATCATCTTCAAGTACTTACAGCAAGATCTACCAGTGATCTCACGCTTCCTCACGTTTCCTCTTCCAAATCATATGGGTGCGACAAGAAAGCAGGCCAGTACAGAAAAGCTGACAGTACACATTGGCTGTCCCATGGCTGATGTACAAGCTGTGTCTCCTGCCCAGCCATGAATGCAAAACTCTTGTAAAAATTCCTATAATTTGAATCTCAGTGTAATACTCTTTCTACTTTTGACAAATGCAGTCCTACCTTATTTATACTTGTTCAGAACAACTCCTTAAAAATTGCTTTCTTTGGCAGATACTTAACTTAGAGTTCTGGTGCTGTAAACAGTTGCCCTTTGCTTGTCACACCAAGGATCAAGCTTCTAGTTTGCAATCGGTGTAGCTACTGGAACTTGGCTGCATCTTACTTATTATCATTCTGAAGTTCATGGGAGATGGGCCAAGATGGGTACTGGAATACAGTGACCAGTGTCATCCCAGAGGTCTGGAAGGACACATTTATCCATGGGAGAGTGACATGTTGGGAAACAATGGGAGGGGAAAAAAGGAGCACTACGCTGTAACCCCCCTGAAAAAAAAAAATCACCTGTTGACACTGAGTTTGGTAAACATGAAAATATTTTTAAACTGAAATGCAAATTTGATCCCTTTGAGAAACAAATAATAAATTTAGAGATGCTTAAGAAATAATAATAAAAAATGTCCTGGCTTAGAATGAAAAAGCTGAAACTTAGAAATGTCATAAAAGTGCAAATAATGTGGTTTAAGACTACTGCTTCTTCTATTTAGACTTAGAACTTTGATATGTACAATTATACATTGTCCAAAATTTCAGTGTAGTTTGTACAAGTTATTAATGCCAAGCTTCCTAAATGAAAAGATTATTGTAAAGAAATTTTGGGTTTTGTTTGGAGAGAATATTGTTGCTATATTTTATGCAAAATTGACTGATTATAATTAATCTCTTTTACATTGAAGGCAATCCACTGGGATGCATTGGGCTGGGTTCACAATTTCTTTGCCAATGATAACCATTTTGGTTTTGGAGATAGGACAGGAAAGTGTGTTCTCAGGAGAGGAGCTGTGGTACCAGTCAGCTGAACAGAACTGAGTTTTCATTTTACTTCTAGTTCTATGGACTACAGCTGTTGGATTCAGCTCACCTGCATTTCGACACTACATTATAGACATCTGGTTGGTTTTCTAGTCTCTCCTTATGAGGGCGAATATTTAGGGTAGTTCTTCTCCTCTACTAAATGTAACTGGAATCTAATGATTACAAGTAAAGTAGAAATCTGAGTTCAGGGGAATGCTACATGATACGAGCAAATTGTGCACCAATGTCACCTCTGGCTAATATGTATGTCACGAATGCATTCACAGATGTATTAAAAAATAAGAAACAAGCAATTATATAATGAAGTCATTTACAGTAAAAAGAAGGGAAAAAACATTAAAAATGCATCACTACTTATATAGTATTGCACAAAAAGCAGATACAGTACATATCTCTACTAATAATTATCCTCCCAAAGTTTATACTTCATTTGGAAAAAACAGATTTAAAAAGATATTAAAGGGAAGAAAGAACTGAAATTCTAAATTCAAAAAGATATAAACCATAAGGTAACAGAAGAAGAACGGTCTCTTAGCTGAGTGAACATCAGCCATGACTTATCACACTTTGTCTTGCCAGTGTTCATAAGCATCACAGCTAAGGTGAGGTAACTCACATATTAGTAGAAAAGTAGAAGCACATCCTTGAGTTTTAGATTCATCTCATTAAGCCAAAATACGTGTAACTAAGTGTTTAAGGAAAGGCTCCTTGATTCGATCTTGTCTCCTATAAATGTTGAAGTGCCTGAGCTGGAATACCACAGAGCAGAGTCTGCATATAACAGAAATTACATTTGCTATTACCCTAATTCCATATGGATACTTACAGGAAAGTCCATCAGGTTTCAGCCAAGGAAGGCTCTACAGTGGCTTTGTTTGCGGGAAGACAGTGAAATATGCTAACATGTTATGACCTAAATACTTCTCTCAGGTTGACCAAAAACACAAAGATATTCAATGAAACAATTTTTAAAAGATATTTTTTAAAACACCTTTTGCTGACTATAATATCTAATGAAATAAATATGCAGTATAAATTAAAGGAATTTTCTGAAAACTTGCTACAGGGTTTTGAAGACAGATTTAGCGGAGTGCTCAGCAAACATGCAAGGTGCTGCGTGTCACTGAAAGAAAAAATATGGAGCAAATGGAAATTTTGGGCAGAAGGAATATACAAATCCCCTCATGATTATGAACTTTCCCTTCAGCTAGTTGCACATCTTACAACAAGAGCTGATTGTATCGTAATATTTTCAGAAACATTATAACCACAGTTCTTCCTCCCTACCTGTAGAGCCAGCTCTTAGTCTCCATCTACTGCTGAACTTGTTCCACTGTTACTCACACCATTGTTAAAGTGCATGCTAAAAATTGTAGATTATTTCTGTTCACTGCACACTACATTGTTTTACCATGGAAAATATTTTATTTATAAGGAAAATAAATTGTCAGAGTTAAAAAACACAGTGCATTTTGTTCTAGGCAACACATTGCTTTTATCACACAAATAATTTATTGATTCTGCTCCCAGATGAGTTCTGTGCCGACCTTTCCAGGTATACTGAATATTGGTGCATAATTCATCTTGTTGGGAAAATGTATTTATTTTAGCCATTAAAATATGCTGTCATAACCTTTGTGTTGAGGAGCAAGTTTGTTGTTTTAATTCTAAGACATATTTTCACAAAGGGGTATATGGAAAACAGAACTTCCTATCTTAAAGCCTTTTATTCTGATGAAGAGAAATGAATTTGAATCCAAACCTGTCATATAATCTCTGGTAATGGATTGGATCCAAAACCAAAGCAGTCTTATTTCCTGACTGCAGGGCAGATAAAACCCCATTCTAGTTCAAAATCTGCCTCCATGAATTGTCAGCCCAGAATGGCAGACCCATCTTCAGAACAGCTCTCTACATTTTAGTAACACCTAACATGAGCTCGAAAAACCTTCAAATATGGCTTCATAGCATTACTGTCTTATGCAACCAGATCAGCCACTACATCAGCACATCTCTGTGTGGATATCTGCTTTTCAGGTTCCATAAAAGAAGAGTCTGAAGGACTGTATGTAGCGATAAAGCTGCACCAACATATTTTTATAATTTTAAAATATAATTTGGTTTTAGTAACATAACACTACTGGAATTTCAAGCCATGAGATAAAACTCACCTGTTATAGGTGCTAGAGCAGTAAAACCACTTCCAGTAATGAAATACGTTTTGACTATAATGCAAATAAAGTTTCATGCAGGTGTTAGGTTTGAAATGCTTCCTTTGTATATTTTCAAATGTGTGTCTAATAACTTATTTTGAAATAACCAGTTCAAATTTTTTCTTCTAAGTATCCTGAAATTTGCATGTAAAAGAATGGTTCATTATAATAACTTCAGAAAAAGAGTGTGCAAGCCTGTGGCTTACACTTCTGGAAGAAATAAATCTCTGAAAATAAAGTTTCATCTGGGGATTTTTTTTCTGAACAGCAAGCACTTAATGTCTGGTGTCCATTTTTTGTAGTTTTCAAGTCATTTTACAGACTGCTCAAAATCTGACCTCATGTGTGGTATTTCTGCACTCAAACAGTGTTGTTGAAGATATTATTTATTAGTTTGTTGGGTTTTTTAAGGAGAGGGAGAAAAATCTCAAAGCAGAAGAATGCTCAGGGTTGGAAGATGAGCAGGACTTGCAAACCTTTTCCACTTTAAAAGTTGCTCCAGGAGTTTAACATCACTTTGTGTTTTGTTGATTTTCAATACACCTTCTGTTTAGACAGTTGCCTGAATACATGTTTATATGAACTCAGAAGAGAAAAACCCTCCCATAAAATGTGGCACTTGTAAAAAAGGCAAGACTATTAATTGGAATAGGCCTACCTCTACAATTCTTCTCTCTACTATAATTAATTTGGGCACTTTCTGGCATTTGCTGCATGAGATTTTGAAAATGAACAATGTTTATGTCTGTATATATTCATGTTCAGTTTAGTCAACTTCTTAAACAGATGGCAGAAAAAAAGAATGTAATAAAAAATTTCATAATTATGATTTTTTTTTCTTGAAATGCAGACAAAAAATGAGGCATTCCCCCCACAAAAAAAGTGAAAATGTTATGAGAAAGATCTTAATGCCAGTATTTCTCCTGCTCTCTCTCTCTGGCCCATTTATTTAATATTTATTATTTAACAGTAATATTTAATTATTTATGTGATGTGGAATAGCATCAACAAGAGAGACTGGGAGAAAAAAATAACCAACCTGACTTTGCAGAGTAGGCATTATTATACTTGCCCATGATGTGGATGATGGAAGATGGAGGAGTTTATATTCCAAAACACGGAAAGCAAAACTTGAAGCTCCTCTCTTCCTATCAAGTTTGTATCAGGAAATAAAGTTATTTCAGGACACAAACTCTCTAGCATCATTTTTCTTTCAAAATTTTCAGGGGATGGTAGTAAAATCCACTGCTGCAATTTCTTAAGATAAAAATGGCATGTCAATACTGAGAATAGAGATGACTCCCTTTAGCCTGGAACATCAACTTAGGCATCTCAATAGGCAGCTGCAGGCATCTTGACAAGGTGATACAGAGCACTTACTTTTGATATATATTCTCTATCTGATCAGTGCTGAATTTCAGTTGTTTCAAAGGATTATACTGGAGGCCTATGGACTATAGGGTATGACTTGAGCCTATGTGCTGAAAACAGAGATGTCTTTGGATATCTGCACCTCTCTAGAGCAGGTACCTCAGAAAGAACCAGGTGAAATATTTCTGTTATTTCCAGTTTGTCAGTGCATGGACTTTTAGAAAGAAAGATGCTAAAGGGAAGACAGTCCTTCTGTTCAGTTTCTTCCCTGGTCTATAGGGATACAAAATCCATGCCACAAACTTTATGGCAGGATAGTCTGACCTGGTTTACTTTCTTTCAGTTGCAGCCAGCATCCCCTAAATTTATTTGAGAATTATATTTACATATTTCTTTAGTTCCATGATTGTTTTTCATGATCCTCTATTCCCCATTTCCCCTTCTGATTACTGCAAAAGTGTTGTGTATAATTTTTTTTTCTGAAGACTTTAAAAACTATTACAAAAAAATTTTGATTTTTTTTCCTTTTTTTTTTTTATTTCTGTGTGATTAATACTTATTTTTTTCAGAATCAGATTTCACTGTTAGTTTTCAATTCTTTCGAGTAACTTTATTTTAAATCTTCACCATAAATCATCATAATTCTCAGAGATAAGTCTCCCCTGACTACCTTCTAGAAGAGTTTTTCCTGAGTCTTTGTCTTGTTTGAGTTTAGGTGGATCTTGAAAAATGTGTATCAAATCAGACCAGTTCTAGCATACCATTGCATTTAAGAAGTTCAGAATTGAATCACCCCTAGAAGACACTTTCCTCTCTCCATTTTCTGTGGGGCTCATCTAGGTCTCCACATTTCAAGAATCTGAACTGTAACCTCGGTGAGATGTCTACAGCAAGCTAAAGTTGCTAATGTATGTATGCTTTAATTGACAAATGATCTGAAGTTGGTGTATGCACTTGTAGGAACAGGCCCAGTCAAGATGAGGATATATATTTGTTTGAATCTGACCGCAGAATGAGGACGTGCTCTAATTATAATGTTCACACAGCTGCTGTGCTTCAAAACAATTCCAGGCCCCAATCTTGGAAAAAGGTTTGTTGTGAGGTACTCTTTGGCCTTGCAGAGTTTTATTGACTTCAACGAGCCTAAGAGTATGTATTGGTGCCAAGCACTGCAGCTGCAATAATTAATTAAGACTGAGTCGTCTAAGAGTGGGAAAAGGTGCAATCTTTCTAAATCTTAAAAGACTTGCTTTGCTGTCATGTGAAGAGCTAAAACTTTATAACATGTGAACTCATGACCACCATTTTAATGGTCAGTACACGATGTACCCAACGGTACGTGTGCCTCAATGCCAGGACAGTGTTAGCCCATCACTGAAGCAGTTTACAATTCCATTACTTATTCCCATTTTAAGTATGTACACAGTGATGGCTTGGACTTGAATATATGCACCTTGTGCAAAATTATTTACATAGTTATTATTTGAAAAAGGAGGGGATTCCTTTGGATTTCTTGGACTGTAGGAAGCTGTTGGGATTAAAATACTGTTAAGGAAAGCCATCTCAGAACCTATCTCTATCCTCCTCTTCACTTATTATTTTTATTTTTTATTTTTTTTAATATCTAATTTTTTTAGTTTTTTTTTTTTCCTGAAGCTTTCTTCTCATATGTCATTTATCTGAAGTACTTCCATATAATCATTTGTCAGCATCCTTTTCTACCATTGTCCTACTCTTGGACCAGCACTGCTGGAAATACTGGTTATGTAGTAAAATTTCGCTCCCCCTTGTGGGAAAAAGGAGATGGGAAGCAGCAACAGGCAGAGATGACTCTGAGAGGCAGGTAGACAGAAAACAATACTTTTATTATTATTATATTTCACAATATAATATGTTTGCTGTTAACAAAATTAAAAAAAACCCAAAGATTTGAAGTTGGTTTTCTAGGCCTCACCATAAAGGCTAAGAACATAACATTTCCAAATTGAAAACTGACACTCCAGAACACATGTTAGTAACAAGAGTTAAATTCCATGGCCAAGGAATCACTCAGTCTTGCTGATACATCTGCCTTGTTAGTAATAAATCTCCAGGATTCATTAGCTAAATCTGCTCCCAGCTACATCCCCTGTGGTTAAAGTTCCTTTACTTCTCATAGGCTTGGTCAGAACAAGTCTGATCAGGACATGGGCAAGAAAGTTTCAAGAGAAATTCAGGATACTTAAAGATATGCCTTCTTTGCAAAACAATACTGTAACCATGTCAGCTGGAGTGGTAGAAAAGAGTATTCTGCTGCTAGAAAGGATAGCCTGCCAGGCTGCATGCTAAACTGGTTTGTTATTTAATCTCAATCTTTAAGTGCTTGTAGCATGAGGAACTTAAAATGTGTGTTCCCATTGTACTGGGCAAGTACAGAGCACTATCACTGTTCTCACTCTGAATGGTTTGCAAATGGAACTAAGGATGAGCATTAACAAATTGATATAGAAGAACACACAAATAAGAGGAATGATAAGATGATAAAAACAACAACAATTTCAAAATTATTTCAGAATTTCAGAGCTCCAGCTATTTGACCACTTTTTTTTTTTTTTTCTTGGCTCTGTTTGACTGTGAGGCACTCTACAAATGCTATTCAAACAGATTATTATTCTGTGTAACATCTAAATCTTTTTGGCATTCCATCAGAATGAAAAACATTACAGAAGCACAATATTATTAAAATGAATTTTTCAGCTTACTGCATACGCTATTCCTATCACAGTATCTGGAAAGAGGAGATCTGCCAGGTAGTTTAGCAAGTGTAAATTACAGTTGACAAGTATAATTGATACTCCTGGGCTGTCTTTTCTTTGTGGTCAACTGGGAATTTTGGAGCAACATAAGTTTTTATAGATCCTTCAGCTAAATTGAAAATCCAAATGTAGAATGCTGTACCAAGAACTGTATGTGAATTTGAGGAAATTCTTGAAAACAAATTAATCCCAGAGTAAGTGAATTTACTGTAAGGTAAAACCAGAGTAAGGTTTTACTGTCCTATAGATCTAATGTACTGCAAGATCTTTTTAGATAGAGCATTTTTTCTTTTAAGTAAGGTACAATAAGCACTGTGGCTGAGAATTATGGAATGATATTGCATATATGAAGCATTTCATATCCCACTTCATCCAAAGGGTGGTTGGACTCTGGGTTGACACTCCCTGGAGAAATGGTCACAGCGCCAAGCCTGCCAGAGTTTAGACAATGCTGTCAGGCACTTGGGGTGATTCTTGGGGCTGTCTTGTGCAGGAGTTGGATTTTGATGAACCTTGTTGGTCTCTTCAGGATATTCTATGGTTCTATGATTCTACGACTTCTTAGGGAAGTGGAAAGCATTTAAGAAAAACTTGTGTGCTCTAAATCTTACTTCACTGAAAGTATTTTCCTGGAGTGCTTGTGAATGCATGATGATGTCATATATAGGAAATCTTAGTGTTTTGTCTATACAAATGGTCTTGCAGGCTGGTGCCTAGGGCTATCCTTGCATGTTTTACTAGATGGTCATGGTGTATATACTCAGACCTTTGGTCATACATGAAGGAGAAGCTTGAAAGCCCCAACCAGTTGCTCCACCTCTGCAAAATCATGGGAATTAAAAGAGACAGTGTTTAAGTGCTGGTTTTGGATAGGTTTTAAGGATTGTTTTTCATTGGTATCTAACTTCCATCCTCTGAGTGGAAGTCTTAGGTCCTGTCCTCTGGATTTTAGATTCTTGTCTCAGAGTCCCGTTTAAAAATCTCAGATCTTTTAGATCTGTTACCTGTGTTTATCAGAACTCCTTTGGTATATGAAAATTAAGGAAATTTCTTATTTCTTATTTTCCCCTAAATAATTTCTCTTATAATTAGAGAGCCAGGACATCAACTGAAGAGTTCACAAGTCTTCTGAAAATAATTGATTATATTTTAAAGTAAGGCAAAGAATGAAGACGATTGTTTAACTCTTGGGTTTGTGCAACATTTTTAATGTTCATTGAAAATCCTCTTAGTTGACATTCAAAATGGCTCATTTTAAGACTCTTTGCACTTTATCCTAATGATTTGGGATAGAAATCTTTTAGCAGTTATTTTAGATGCTTGCTTGGTCATACATGAAGCAGTGATAACATTTCTTTGAAAAACAAATCCATGGCATATAAAGAAAGTTGCAAAATTAAAAGGGTATGTTCTGTTCTTCCTTCTCTTGGAAGAAATCTGCAGAGACTTTGGTCTTAGCCATGTTGCCCTATTACTTGACATAACATCAGTATTTTGCAATGCATTTCTAAGAATTTATAGAAGGGCATAAATAATGATTTTTAAGGGCCTTTGTCAGTTTTAATGCACACAGTAACATTTAAAAATCTAATCCAATTAGTTGATCTAGAGATTGCTTCTCTGATATTCAGAACTGTTTCTTTGGATATTTAAATCAATCAAAAAGCATTCTCAGTGCTGTCTTCCAGTTAGTTTATTTCTTCCCATCCTGATCTCAGCTAGAATTTAGGAAATTTGTGGAGTTATATTAAAGTTATCAATGGGAAGATGTAAAACAAAAGATGGATCTGCTACTTCAGACGTGTTTTTACATTATTAAAGATGGCAGTGCAAATAAAATTAACCAGCATAAAAAACCTCTGAACACTCTATAGGTAACCTGTAGGAACAAGAAATTTCCCACAAAAACTTCAGCTGTGTGGGCAAGTTCTAATTTTTGTTATGTCAGAGAAGCTTTAGTTCTTGGGAAGACTGTTCCCCTTCCAGAATCATATTAAAAAATGTGTGAGGACATACTATAAACACATTATAGACATATTAGGTTATCTAGAAGAGGATTGTCAGAAAAACTCATCACTGGGACAATTTTCCTCTTCATAACTTCAGAGGCAGCACAATTGGAGCAAGAGCAAGGGAGTTAGAAAATGTCTTTTTCTTTAATATTTATTTATTTTTTTTTAGTAGGACAAAAACAATCTCTATTTTAATGGTGTCTGAAAATCCAGAGGCATCCAGGCACTTCAGGAATGCAAAAATACAATTACAGTAAAACAAATGTCTCACCAAGGAGACTGCAGTTAACTGAAGCCACCTCGAACTTCCAAATGGTGCTAGTGCATAATTTGACATAGGATAGGAGCACAGCAATCCAGTGTAACTGTAGCAAAGACAGAAAGCATAGCAGCAAGGTCTCTACTTGAAAGAAACTACCATAGTGTTAGGTTCAGGCAGATCAAGAGGAAAAGTCAACATGCCTGGTCATTATTTTCCTGGACACTGTTTCATGACCCTCTAGAACATGTATTTGATGTACTTGAGAAGTAAAAAGGAATATTAATATATTAATAGAAGTAAAAGGAATAATAATAGATTAATAGAAGTAAAAGGAATATTAATAGATTTCTTCCCACCTCTGTGTGAAGAAACACGACACACAACACTGGTCCCATGACCTTTACTGAATACAGCAAATTAAAAATTAGAACTCTTCTGGACATCTTCTAAGACAACCTCTGGAATATCAGAAAAGTAACCACCTTGAAAACTGTGGGCTGAACAATTTTCTCCTCATTTAAATTGCTGACTAAACAAAATATCTGCTTTTCAAGTAGAGCACATATAGCTCTGCTTTAGATAATTTGAAACTCCATGTCTTGATGAAAGTCCTGAAGCTCCTGGAGTTTTTAATTTCAAACTTTTGAAAACCATCAGTTTTCTATTTACATTCTGGAGGAACTGGGAAAATGGTGCCATCTCTTCTCTAGTTATTTCCAAGACTCATCTTTGTCTTCTGGGACAAGCCTGGGAGAGGATTTGCTATCCGTCTGGAAGATCCTGGTGGCAGGCTATGTGTAGAAGATGTCCACTTGTAACAAGTTTATTAATACTTGATAATTATCCCTTATGTCAGCCCATCACTACACAAAAAGCTAGAGTAAAAGCATGTCAGGAATCTATTAGTGAAATATTTCCATTATTAATTTCTTAAAAGACTTTCCTCTCATGGGAGTTATACCTGAATAAATGCTAAAAATGGCAATGCCATCACTATGACATCCTAAGGAAACATCTACCTCAAATCCCACCATACTGTTCTGGGGAAGACTGACACCAACAGGGGTCAGGTTTTGTCCTGAATAGTGAAGAGAGATGTTTTTTTCTGTTTTCTTTTTCTTTGAAGACAGGCTAGAGCTATCTGAGTCCATCAAGATGGTCAGGAAACCTCATGAAAACAGCACATCAAGAAATTACTTCCCCTCTTCTACTGTAACACTGCTCCTGAGCAGTCAGAGATGCTAATCCAAATTAGTGTTAGCACCAATTTGGTTCTGGGCTGTGGTGCATGGTGTAGTTTTACATCTGATTTCTTTCCTCTGTCATGTCATAAATAGAGCCTGTTCTGAGAGAAAGAAGAACCTGAGTGTGACATGAGCAGTGACTTCAAGCTTTTGTAGAAAGTAAATACAGGAACTGACTAAAGGGTTGTGAACAATATACTCATTTGTTAAGTCTAATTTGAGAATAGTTGCAATATCAGGCACAGAAATCTCTTTCTACATTTTGCTTTTTGTACAAATGAAAACGACAGTACTAAATTTTTTCAATGAAGAGTAAAAGGAACAGTCTCCCTTCATATAATGCATTTAAATACCAATTGCCTGCCACTTTTCAGCAACCTAACATTGTTAAATTGCCTTTTAATCACTCTGTTTGATATTTGATATGTAGCGTTAAAATGTTTATATTGCAAATTGTACAGTAAACCTTCAGTTTAGGAGCAAATTAATAGTCTGGAACCGTGAGAATCTGACTATATCTGAATATTGATGATCTCACTTTCTGAGTCTCTCTGGGATTGGGGGTGTGAGGTGTTGATCATTGCTTCTCACTGATAAGCAAAATATTTCCAGAGCGTGAAGAATTCTGTGGTGTGTGAGAAGGATAAACCATAATCTGCATCAACACACTAACTTCTCCTCTGCCATTTGCATTGAAAATCAGGTAGAAGTTATGCTAAGCTCTCTATTATAGCCTCATGTATGTGAAAGGTCTTCCCCTTCATTTGAATAAGGCCTCTTATGCATGTGAAAAAAAGCACATTTAAAAGGAAGGTTCCTTTAATTAGGGTGGCATTTAGAATCCTTAAATGTTCACTTTTTGTGATGCTAAACTGTAGAGTATTTTCAAATATGTTGTAGTAGTCCTTTTCATTAGGCACTTTTATTTTTATTTATTTTTAAAAGGAAATGACATGCTCTACAATATGAAGTGAAGGAGTAGATTAATATGACTAGCTAGATTAAGGAAAATTTAAATCAGAGTGTTTGATGAAATGTAGGAAAATGTTTAAATATAGGATTAGACTTACAATATAGAAAGCAGTCAGGGAGATCAAAAGAACTCTGTTCAGAAAGTCCTATTAAAAAGAGAGGAAAAAATCTATTGAGTCAATTCTTATAGCTAAATGATTAAAGTGTTTTTAATATATTACATTCAATCTGACTTAAAAATAAAAATAAACAGTACAGAATGTGCATAGTAGAGATTGTATTCATTTTTTATAAAGACCAAGTGACTGGGCCTATATGAAGCTGTCATAAAACACATATAAGAGACTATGGAATTTAACTTAAAAGGAGTTCCCTGGAGAATAATTTTACATCTACCATACAGCTTTATGGAGAGAGAAGTTAACTGATTGGCATCTGTATGAATATGGATTTCTTTAAATCCGTATTTGATTTTCTACTCCTTAAAAATATCAAATGCAACCTAATAACTACATCTTAAGCAAACCTTTGGAAGAACATGCTTAATCCTCTAGAGAGTCAAAAGAAATGCCTCTAACTTTGGTATTGTACAACTAACCAAGATCATAGGAGACACTTCCATAGTTGTCAATCTTCTGCATCTCAGCAATCTAGGTTTGTTTTGTCTTGTTTTGTTTTTAATTAATGTTAGACTGGGTTTTTGAGTCATGGTTAATGCTCAGTGTTGACAGGATCTTGCATGCTTCTTCTATCGCCCATTGGAAAACTTTACAAGAAACGTACAGTGAATAATTTAGATTGCAATGTACTTTTCAAATTATACTAAAGTTTTTTTCTTATCTTGATAATATGAGACTTTAGCGGGTTTTCATTATATAGAATAAACAAATAGTTGACACATAAATATTGTACAGCTGTATGTGCAGTGTACATCACCTGTAAAATGCACTTCCCATCATACTGATCTATTTCTGTTTTAGCACTTTAAGAAGCAAAAATAAGAAAGGAACTTGAATGTACTATACAGCCCCTCAATGCCCACAGGAACCACAGAATTCTTTCTGAATTGATTTCCTAGTCTTTCATTTACTCAAATAAATACCATTACAGAAGTTATGAGCTTCAATCAAAATGCACACAAATTTGTATTTCAAAGTCCTATTTTAATTTGGCATGATTATTCATTTGTCAATATAGACTTCTTACTTTTCCTAGTTTCCTCTATCTCCAGGTGAATTTTTCTTTTACAGTTGTAGCATATAACTGTAAAAGAAAAAGAGGTAATTTCATTATGGCTCTCATTCCCATCAGTCCTTCCCAATGACATTCACAGCCATTCTTTCCAGATACCATCTACAGTAAAACTGGTGGTAATTTGAATATTTGTGTGTGGAATGGACTCTTTTCCAGCTGCAAACAGGCCAAACAGATGGTAATTTGTTGATTAGTCAACAGTAAAGGTGATACCTTCATCCCTTAGTTTAGTAACTATGAAATACAGGAGGGAATATTTTCCCAAATACATACATATTTTGAAAATATCATTGATGTAAAGGGGTGGTTACAGTTTTCAATTTTTACCTAATAAATTTCAAGCAGGATTAATTTACTGTTTTTTTCTTGCTATAGCATTACAAAGGCATGGTCAACTGACTAGTTTATAAGCGCACTCTGACAGTGTTTCAGGGCAGCATTCAGAATCTGGGATATCCTGCAATGAGAGACTGACACCCTTATGTCAGTAGAATCTCCAGTTGTTCCTGCAGCAGCTTTACTTCCACAGATAAGAGTGAATGGTGACAATACTTGTATATAGAGCCACCACTACTGTACAACACTATTTGGCACTGGTGAGGCCAGACCTTGAGTCCTGTGTTCAGTTCTGGGCCCCACACTTCAAGAAACGCATTGAGGTGCTGGAACAAGTCCAGAGAAGGGCAGTGAAGCTCATGAGGGTCTGGAGTGCATGTCCTGTGAGGAGCAGCTGAGGAAACTGGGATTTTTTAGCCTGGAGGAGGCCCAGGGGTGAAGTTATTGTGCTTTACAACTGCCTGAAAGGATGTTATAGAAGGTGGAGGTTGGCCTCTTATCCCAGGCAACTAGCAATAGGATGAGGGGACAGAGTCTCAAGTTGCACCAGAGGAGGTTTAAATTGGGCATTAGGAATAATTTCTTCACAGAAAGGGTGATTAAACATTGGAACAATTGGACTGCCCAGGGAGGCAGTAAAGTCATTGTCCCTGGAGGTGTTCAAGGAAAGACTGGACGTGACACTTAGTGCCATGGTCTGCTTGACATGGTGGTGTTTAGTCATTGGTTGGACTGGATGACCTCAGAGGTCTTTTCTGATGTAATTAATTCAATGATTCAGTGATTCAATAATTTTTAGTGCCCTTTGGTACTGCTGTGAGCACAGGTTGACCTTGCATCTACAGTCCAACAGCTGGTGGTTGCTACCCTGCAGCAGAATGGGAGACAGTCTGCCTGCAAGGAAAACAGAAGCAACAGCCTAAGGTGGAAAGGAGGGAAGAAAAATCTTAGAGGCCCAGAGTATTCAGGAGCTCAAGACTGGAAGAAATTAAGGTGAAAAAAAAATCTGGTAACAGCTCCTCAAAACCATAGTTGATAATGGAAGACCTCATAAAACAAGATAGTGGCAGGAAAAAAAATGCTAGCAGTGAAGACTGTGCACCTAGCAAGCCTGAAAGACCACACAAACCTCTGAAGAAGTCACCGTGTTCTTGGTTTGCAGTAAGTAAACATAATCCATCTCTGTCTTACCAGCTGTTTCTTTCTGGTGTAAACCCAAAGGCTGGCTTGTTCTGTACTTCTATTTCTGAGGTCTTAATATTAATTTTATCATTTTCTATTGCACATCTATAGAACTTTTGCTTTATGCTTTCTGTCCTGGCAGCTGGGAAGAGTCTTGCAATTCAGGTTTTCATGCATTCCCTCCTGCAATAAGACAAAGCATAAAAATTAACATTGATATTGAATATATTTGGCATCTAATTACAGTCAGAGAGATCTGAGCTGAACGTGACATATGAATGTCACTGCATTAACTTCAAGCAGGCTTTTCAGTGACTTCCTAACTTTCCATATTGACAAACATTCTTGAAAAACATGTTTAATCAATTCTTTTTTTTTTTCTCTGAAAAAGTATTGGGGAGAGGTGCTGATATCATAATGTGCAGTAAATAATATTTTAGTGACAGTAAAGAAGATAGTAATTTGTAGAACTAGAAACTGGAAAGAAGCTGCTGGATACCCAGGGATTAGGTCTGGGACAGAATGTTTCCATACTGGCATTAATGACTTGATACAAAAAAAAAAGAAGAAATTATATTACAAAGCAATATGGAAATGTAATCTAAAAAGAATCAGATGATCCCAAAGAAAGACACAGCAGAAATTGAAAATTTGAACTATTGATTTTTTTTCTGTACAAATATGATCATTTGATATAACAGACAAGGTATTTCTGAACACAATAAATGATTCCAATTATCCATTTTGAAGATGAATTACACCAATAAAATTCATAGGACGGCTACAGTAATCAGGAGAACGGAAAGAACAACTAATGAAAATTTAAAGAAATGGGGCTTCATATTTTGACAAAATAAGAGGTAAGAGGATATAAAATGGACTGATGCAATCCATATCTGTGCCAGAAGGAGGATAGAAGAGCAGAAGATAGACTGCAAAAAAAGATCATAGAGTGATGAATTACATAATCCTAAATGCAGTTTTGGTCAAAGAACTGCAAGGCCATGAACAAGATTAGGACATTAACAAGATTAGGAAATAGGAGGAAGTATTTTAATTACCATAGAGGAAGCAATGGAGGAGAAGTGAGCTTGATGACCTGAAAGTCCTTTCCTCCCTCATTCCTTTGCTAAGGGGCATTATTTTTCAGTGAAAACAAGTGTCTGCTGCAGCTACTATCCTAGATTAATTTACACATTGTTAATTAATTTTCTTAGACATTCTGGCCCTTATCACACAACAGTGGGATTTTGTGAGTTTATGCATATAAACTTAATGGCAGAGGCAACAAGTGAATACCTAATGTCAGTGTATGAGATCTGTGTACTATGCAACCTCATTTGTACACTGTAAAAAAGCATGTGCATCTGAATCACCAATAGATGACTCCTGTGTGAATCCTTACAGTCTGCAAGGTAACTTTGTCTACTTTCATCTTACAGTGTGTTAACATTGCTGATATGGCAAATTATTACAGACTAGAAAGGATGCATTAAATTCACACCTGTTGCACATTACAAAAGAAGTTTTCCATATAAATTCATACTGAAGTTATAAGGAATCTACCTATAGGCTCTGCAAGCGAAGGGAACTTCCTCTGAGGAAAGACCTTCTATCATCACAAGCAAAAGGATTCCATCAAGGAAATCACGCTGGCATACTTGGCATGTTAAGACCTGACTTCCTAAACTTTGCCTTCCCTTTACAGATAAGTCCTAGTTATGAAAGTCCAATTCTGGTGTTCAACAAGTAAAGCTTAAAAATTTATAGGCTGATTCACTTTTCTATCAGATCAGTATGAAACAGGGGTCACAACATGGTATAGCCATTGCAATTCAAACAGTAGACATGGTATGCAGCTAATGAGCTTTCAGAAAAATTGGATAAAAACTTACATTGAATCTTAAAACTATGAAGATTATTCATAGAAGTTGGTCAAAACCTTTTACACTGTCCCGTTGTAAAAGTCACAGGGTCATTCTACAAAGTTAGTGGTTGACAGACGCAAAATGAATGAAAGATTGAATTTAGCACAGCTCTTAGCAATTTCAGGAGCCTTATTTTGAATGATACTTCTGAGCTGTAATAACAACACATGGAAAACTCTCTTCGCTATCTACCACACTGAACCCAGCAGGGTGGAACATGCAGGTAAGAAAGAAATTCTTCAAAGGAAGCATTGGTTCTCAGGAGGTGTATATGCTAGCTGCGTTCCTGTACAAAACCTGAACTCTACCTGCCTAAAAAGTAAACAAAAACATGTTAATTTTAAACAAAACTACACTTATCCATATCCCCCCAAGTGTAAATATGTGTTAAAACATCTCTAAAAATAGAGTTCAAAGACAAATGCCTTTCCTATGGGGATCAATGAGAGAGAATTTCTTTTCATCTCAGTAAAACCTCAATTCAAAAGGAAGGCTGCAGCCTTTGGGGAAATACCTAAAAACAGTGTTAAGATGTTTCAAAAACTGTTTTCCCCAGTTTTGAAACAAGCTCACCTGAGTTTAAATTTCTGAAGTATGACAGATCTTGTTAAGCAATTTAGAAAACAAAAGCAAAAGTAACAATACAAACCCAGTAAAACTCTCAGATGTCTGTTTTCTTTCTATGCCTAAAAGCAAATATATGCCTTCAGCATTCTTTTACTCCAAAAAAAAAACTTCTAATAGGGAATAAACCCCATTGTTTAAGGCACTGCCCGAAGTGGCTATGAAAAGCTTCAGCATACCATCTACACTCTTGGGAAAGTTTCTCTGTGAAGTCAAATCTCCTCCCCTGGCTCTAGACAAAGAACTACAAGTAATGCAACCAACACAGTCAATGTACACTGAAATGACAGAAATCCTCACCAGTAGGAGCACTTTAAATTGCATGCTTTGTTGGCATTAGAGTTAAACCTTTATGAGCCAGACCCACACTCAGAGCTAGCACCATGTGTGAAGTTTTATTCAATGTTCTAGAAAACACATATAGTAACTGAGGAAGATTTGGCATTGATAAGTATGAGCTACAGCAAATGTTGCCTATGCATTTGCTGCTCATTAGCTCCCAAAAACATAACCTCATGAAGAAAATTTTTGTCATAACTAAATAAGTTCATTTCAGTGTATGAATACTTTTTAGACATTACCAAAAGATTTTGCCTTGTACACACCTGTAGATCACCATTACAAGGTCCTTAGCATTTTGCTGAAACCAAAGGTCAGTTTCTTAAACCCATTATATCACTGATTTTAGTGTAGACTTCAGGATCTGTCATTGCATTCTGGCTTTCTGTTATACCAGGCACCGAATAAATATGAAAAAAATGCATGATCCCTGTTTTGAACAGCTTCCACGCTAAGTAACTCTAAGACCTGCACTTCACTTTTAACATAAGCCTCACAAATACAAAAACATTTAAAAGGACGAATTAGTTTTGTCTAACAATACTTCATCATTCTCTCTCACATACAAGTTTTGTGACAAGCAGATTAATGAAGACTTAGGTTAATATGGCAGAATAGTTTATAGTGTGTAGCACTGGGCTTTATGTTAGTCATATCTGACTCAAGAAATACTGTAATTACAATTTAGGTCCAAAATCTATCTGCTTCTGGCTTGATATTCTTCAAGAGAAGAAGACAAAAGACTTGTCTGCATGTGTGTGGGTTTATGGAAGAAAGTCAAGTTTCCAGGTAGCTACTTCCAAAGTAAGGGTAATCCACACAGAAAAGCCTGAATGACTTTGTCCCCTACACAAATTTAATGCTTCCAGCTCTTGCTGATTAGATGGTGTGCTTGCTCACATTCTGTCTTCTAAAATCCATGAGTCAATGCCAGAAAATTTGTATAAGCTTTTACTAAATTACTTTTTAATGTGAAATGTATGGGGGGAAAAAAGCAAGATTTCACACTAAAATTATCGAAGGTGAAGAAGAAGGAAATCTGTATTTTCCTAAAATGTCCTTGATTAAAATGTAGACTTATTTTCTTTTGAAGAAGAGAGGAATTTGATTTTGATTTTAAGCCTCCTGAAGTGCCCATGTGTGTATCTTAACTGTAAGATATGAAAATGAAATACAGGACAGAAGATCTAAACCAGAAAAGAATTTTAAAGCAAGATAATAATATTTCAAGAAGATATATGTTCCAGCAACTTTAAAGAGAATATTTAATTTTCTATAAAAATTATTCATTGTACTTTTTCAAAACCTCAACCTTTAAAATGGCTGAAGCTTATGTAATGATTTAAGCTATTCAGTATTTGAGATAAGTACGGACAATTTTTTCCTTGACAGGTATTATGTTGAAAGTGTAAAGGAGAAAATTGCCAGGACCTATAATGCACATGGTTGATTTTAAGTATATGGAAGTAATTAAACATATATGTATATGGAAAGGAAGTGAAAGAGAAAAGAAATGGTCCTATAAAGAGGATAACAGATGGTTTGATCTGACCAGAAAGCTAGCTAGGATTTCTTTGCCATCACTTTTTGATAATTTCTAGGAATTATTTTCTTAGTTCATTTGGCTTGTGGATACTAATTGTCTGATTTTATACATCTCTTACTGAATGTTTTACTTAATTAAAAGGTAAGACAAGACATGTGTTGACTATCTTTGATATTTATAAATAACTAGACATGATATAGAATGAAGTTACTAAATTAGAAGAAAAGAAAATAAGTGATAAGAAGGCAATGCCACTTGTTAAATTTACTCTTTTCCATTTTTCTGGATGATATATCACAGAAAGGTTGTCTGAGCTGTCATTGTGGCATCACTAAGAGGATGTACACAACATTTTCCATTCAAATTACCTTTCAAATCAATCATCCTCATCAGGCTGCTATCTTCATCTGATGGCTGTAGGACAAATATTTTGGCTTATAGCTAGGAAATGTTAGCATTTGAAAGAGCTCAGAGAAAGAAGGTTCAATGGATAACTTTGATAAATTGTGTTCAGGAAGTGCAGTAAATAATATGATTGTTGAAATACTCCATGCAACTGACTTGTAATATCTGAAATTTTCTGAAATAAAAAGGCTGCTCTATACTTTCTTTTTTTTCTCCAAAACTGAGCAAAAAATGTGTCCCCAAAAAACCTAGAACAAATATTTATTGGGTTTTTCCAGAGATGTATTATTCAAAAATGCACTAACATGACACACCCTTGTATTGGTTGTAGAACTGTCTTCTGAGTCCTAAATTACTTGGTTTATCTGAAAGACTGTGAATTTTCCCACTACTGTGTGTGTGTTTGTGTATGTGTAAAAAAACATGAGGCAAATAGCTGGGACAGCATGAAGGTTTGTGTTATGTTCCCGTCAGATTAAACTATAAATCAGAAGCCTGGGTATTTTAAAAACACATTAAATAGTCCCTGTGCCCTTAGTACTGCATAATTGTAAGTTAAATAGCAGCTTCAAATATTTTCTGTGGTATTCTCATTTTTTATACAGTAGCTTTTTAAATGTGATAAATGATACTCAGCTTCGAATGCATTGTAAATACTGCATGTATATTACCAATACACATTTTAGAATTTTCTAATCTTGCTTTAGCACATATGGTATTATCAATTACTTGCAGTATTTTAATATAATGTAACATTACTTTAAAATGACATACAATTTATACTGGATGTCACTAGCCCCTAGACTACCTTGGCACATATTTATATATTTCAGCTACAATTTATCACTTTGTGAAATATACTTTGCGTAATTGAAAATAATGACACAAAAATCATCTACGCTTACACACTGGTAGTCTGATATACTATCCTGATAGCTTAGTGTACTATATGAAGTCAGTCTACAGAGCCATGCCTTTGAAATATGATTTAAAACAGAATTTATAATGTCGCAGAATTACATAAAACTGTGTGAAATTGTGCAGATAATCATTTAAATCTCCCTACATGAAAAGATAATTGCTCCAGAAATTAGCTGTACCTGGGGTTCATTCATTTGGTCATGGCTAGTTTCTTATATAGTGATGATTTGATATTACAGCTAATTAAGATCAGGTCAGAGTTGCTGAAGGTCAGACATTAATGCACAGGATCATTGAAATGATAATTATAAACAGATTAGGAAGCTATGGTCTTTTATAAGGGGTTATTAGATAATTACTGTGAGAGTGTACGGCTTACTGTAATAATGGATTATCGACTACTTACAGCGTTTTAAGGGTGAGAGTATATTACTTCCTCAAGGACTAAGAGGAATAATGTTGTTGGAACTCAGGGCTCTGTAAATAAAATAGCACCAATTGCTTTTCAATTTTCTTCTAGAGAATATGTTCCCTCATTGGAATAAACTGTATCATTTTATCTCAATGAGACCTTAAATAAGAAAGGTCTTTAATTTTTTCCCTTTTGTAGATGAAAGAAGAAAATGAATTTTAAATATAAATGTTTTATTCTATTTTAAATACATGGCTAAGGCTGCCAGAAGCTTTACAAACAGCAACTGAATGGGAACAATAAATATTTTACAATGATTTAGGGAATACAGAAAAGATTAACCTGAAACTTACTGATGTAACCATTGCACAATTATTGCTATGGCTTTTATTCTAACATACCCTTTCACAAATAAAAAGAGCAAAATAAATAACTAAATAATAAAATAATTATTGTCTAGCTGTAGCATACCTTGATTTACTACTGGTTGAACTCCATTTCATTTGGAACTCTGTGCATCAGAGCATGACCTATAAATCAGTAAAGGGGAACAGAGCTTGAAAAAAGCTTCTGGAAAGATAGCATCATTTAAGTGCTGTAGAAGACACTCACAGACAGGTTCCAAAAGCAGCCAGTGTAAAGGAAAAGAGAAATAATTTGTGCCACCTATAGTAACAGTGACTGTATGATCAAAAAAGTAAAACAAGCATGAGGGACACCCGTGTGGTCTCCTTTGAAAAGAAGACTGTTTTTATTGTGTAGTAACTCTAAGCAGAACAAAAGGGATAACCTTTGGAGACAAAGTACTTTATTCTCCTGGACAAAAACTGTCATATATAAAACAGTGTTGAGTCGTAGATGGAAAAGGATATATTTAGCTCAGTCTTTTCCACAGAGGGAGGAATCAGACATACGAGTGTGTGTGTCTTCCCAGATGAGTCCCACATCTGGTTATAGAGAAGGAAAGGCTACAAGCTGAGTGTTACTGGTAGTGGGGGAAGAAGACCATTTTATGCCTGTAGAACCCTGAAAATATTTTGCACCTACAATTCAATAAAAACAGCACAAAGAACAGAAATGGGGCTTTCCTTGCCCACAACTATAAGAAGAGATCTCCACCATCTGATTCTTCTCAGATCTTTCACCATCAATGGCAATATGAGTTTTTTTATTTCCTACTATGCCTTAGGATATGCTGCAATACTGAGCCAGTATTTCAGCATAGAAGACAGGAAAGTCCCCTCTCTGTATCTTGGAAAAAAAGCAAGCTGGGAGGACCTTTAAGTTATTGGTTTTTTTACCTAGAAGACAAAGGCATTCTAGACTTTTCTTACAGAGGCCAGAATCCAACACTTCTGCCTTAAAAAATGTCAGCCCTTGTTACATATGAATGAATCCCTGACCTCCTTCAAGTTTAAGCATCAAACTAGAAAAAAAAGCCATTATCTTCCCATTTTTTCCTTCTAAGAAGAATGCAAATATCATTTATACATGAATCACAGGACCCTCAGGGTTGGAAGGGATCTTCAAGAATCATTTAATCTAACAGTCAACCTAGCATTACCATAACCAATCCTAAACCATATCCCCAAGTGCCATGAATTATATAAATAAAAGACAATAAAATAAAGGGAAGCATTAGTACTCATTTAACAATTAGCCTAATTTTGTTATACAGGCCCAAACTTCCCCACTAACACATATTTATATCAAAAATGCTCACGATGAATCAATTTTCATTTGCATATGTTTCGGGTCAGCCTGTCCTCTATCTTCTCAGTCCATGGATATAAAACTTTCAGCATTGTCACATAAACACAAGACTTAGATAAATCTTTTGGGCCATGTCCTCAATCTTCTATTGAGAATCTTGGGGGTTCTTGGAGCAACAGACAAAGGAAAAGTCTCTGCAATATAATACAGGTACAAAAGCACTTCTCCTGGATTATGGAGAGCACATCACTTTTCCCTTCTCATCTCTTAATGTGCTAGAAAATCTGGCACCCCAGTCCAATTTTAACAGAATAACTCTTAAAACTGAAGAAGTTCTTCATGACAAGATTTGCTTGTCTATATGTGAAAGAATGGGGTGCATTAAGGCCTCAATGATAACATCCTGTGCTATGTTCTTTGCACAAAAGGATAATGTGTCTGTTACAGAATAGCTATATTTATTATATTTAATACTGAACAATGGATACTGATGTCCTATTATCTTTGAATGCTGCTGCACAATGAATATTTTACACATTTTCTTACTACACAATGTGTCTACTTCCCATCTGAAAGTTATTTTAAGCTTCCACTAAATTTGCGCTATTGTTGAAAGTGGTGACATACTGGTTTTTTCCCCTAGCTACCACAGCTGAAATACTTTATAACTTACAGACTGTCATTTGCTTACTGCATATCAATTGATTATAGGTGCTGAATTGTGATGGATATCCATGTGATACCAGCAAAAATCCACGCTATTTTTAGTTAGATTTTTTTTGTGTGTGTAATTCTATAGCTAAATTTAAACAGCTACAGTGTAAAATTCTGTCTTTTCTTTAAAGGAATCAGAACAAAAAAGATATCTGATCTTTATCATGTTGGTTTTTTTAGGCATTATTACAAACACATTTTAAAACAAAGGCACTTTACCTAAAAGAAGGAATCTCATTATACTAGATATGTTAGATGAAGCTTTCTGTGTGTGAGTCACAGGAGTTTAATTGAAGAGGGACTTTTGTTTGTTGCTATTCAATCACTGAGTCTACACTTTGTACAATGGAGGTGTTGAAAGAAGATTTACACAATCATAATGTTATACCATCTCTTTGTTCAGCTTTTGTGGAAGAAAATTACATACATCTCAACAGTTCTCGGAAGATTAAATCTGCAGTTTAAATTTGCTATTTGAACCTTGTATTCAAAACAGCATTCCACAATTAGTAAGCCATGCTGTGTGGCCTGGGGTTAAACTAAGCAGGAGACAAGGTAAGGGGTGCCTATGACCAGTGTTTTCAGGTAGGGTGTGTAAATAATGGTGCTTTGATATTGCAGTTCTCAGCCTACATAGGATTCATTCATATGTGTCCATTTTTGACAGTTATGCAGGTCAGAAAAGATTCCTTTCCGTGGGTGAGTAGTGGCACCACTTAGAAAGAGAATTACCGCCTGTCAAAGAAAAGAAAATCCTGGATGTTCGGATCTTCCCTGTCTTTCTTGCCTTGCATGAATGGTATTAAGATGGCTATGGAGAGAGAAAAAAACAACTCTTTTAGAAGCTAAAAAAAAACCTAAAAAAATATTAAATGCTGAATGTTCACCACAACTTGCAGGCCCTAAAATACTGTTACTATACGTCAGTTTTATCTGTTTATAGCCAGTGAAGGCTAGAGTACACTTTACCTGAAACATGAGCAAAGTAGGGGTGGAGGAAGAGGGAGGCAGAAGCAGGAGTAGAGGGGCACTTGCAGACAGTGAAATCTTAAAACACATTCAGGAGCTGCACATTACACTGACTGTTTCTTGAGGATCTCGCAAGATCCAATCAAAATCTGAGAAAAATTATACATTTGATGCCTTTAGGGGTTTTATTACAATGTTGAAGTGTTTTTCCTCTCTCAGCAATAGTAAAACACAAGTAACCCTAAAGACAAAGTGTCTGCATGAATTTGTATATATGTCTTTGTTAATATATATACGTAAAAAAATATATTTTATATATATATATAAACTGTATATAAATAAAATGTTTTTTTCTGAGCACTAAAAGGCTAGAGAGAGTTTAGAGTCTGAGAGAATAGAAAATAATAAGCAATTTCTCTATGCCCACAGCTTCCCCAGGAAGCAATTCCAAAGCAATGACTTTGCATACTCTTTTTTTTTTTTTTTTTTTTTTTTCCCCCCTGTAGGATAATGTAAGTCACAGGTGGGTTTAAAGCACAGGTTGAAAAGGTTTACCTTTTCTCCTTGGGACCCAACAGGATACTTGCACCCACTAGCTATTGTACTACAACAAATAATGTTGACACTTCAAAGCATTCAAAACACACGAGTAAGACCCTCAAGAAATAAGATTTCAAATTAATCTCCTTTTGGAATTTTTCTTTGATTTTTTTTTTTCTAAGAGCTACCTTTGTAGCTTTTGCACATACATTTCCACTGCATGAGGCTGAGAAGATTTTTTTCTGTTGCTAAAAATGAAATTCATAAAGTACTGTATTGGAAGTTGGAGTATGGATGAACAAATGCAGACTGAGCTCTAGGGCAAGAACAGGACAGAAGTGAAAGGGTGCAAGAAATGAGATATAGGAAGAGAAGTAAAAGTTGAAACAGGCTGGAAATGCAAAATAAAAGAGAAAAAACATTTTGGGAAGTGCGGAACAATATACTTAAGTCAGGTGAACAACATATACTTGCACTTGCAAATATTCTTCAGGAACCTACAGCTTTATACTGTTGTTTGGCAGCAGTCTAACCTATCAAGCCAAATGTTATCTGTCTGCGTACCACCACCTATTCGTCTTTCTCTGGCAACAGAAGCCCCATCACACTTCCATGCTAGCATATTGTACCTTTGCTCAAGAGATGGTTTGTGTCTCTTGTAATGTTTTTAGAATTTTCCCCTCCACTGGAGAAATGTTATCTTGTCAAAACAGCTACCATATTTTTGTTAACATAAATGTAATGAATTTTAGGATGGTTAAAATTATTAATATTCAAAAAGAAAATAAAAAAATTCTTTCAAAATTACTATTGTTGACAAATTTACATTAATTCACTATTAAGAAGATTAAATATTTCTAGTTTGATGCAAAAATGAAACACTAAAATTATTTTAATTCACTCCATCTCAGTTATTGTTTGGAAGTTAAGTTTCAATTTTTCAAATACATATAAGATGGGAGACTTTTAAATCTAAGAAATTCTCAGAGGATAAAAATTTTTTTCTGCCTATTCCTTAAAGTATTAAGTCAACAAGTCCAGAGCAAAGAAAATTTGGAACAATAGTCCAAAAAGGCAGATAATAAATATCTGATAAAATCCTGATTGTATGAAGGCATTGTGAGGTGAAGATCCTAGCAGGATCTCCATTGAAAACATGAAGGACGTACTATGTTCTGCTTTCCAAAGGAAAAAACCACCAGTGTTTCCCATCTCTTATCTAACCTTTTTCTCCTATGGAAAAAAGGAAATTAAATTCTTATTAGATGCCCTACTTTTTTAATTTTTAGTAGATGACCAAATAAAAGAACCAAGCAAAAACCCTCAGGTTTTTTTTAGTTTAGTTTTTTTTTAGTTTCGGTTTTCGTCTTCCTTAATCTTCTGGTTTATTCTTCAGCAAGAGTGGGAAATGAAAAAATAAATTGGTAACATATTCTATTACTAACTTTGTGCAAACACACTTATCTGCATACTCTGAAAAACAGTGTAAGGATTTTTAAAGTCCATCCATGCTTTGGTATCTCTCTGCTCAAAAACTGAAGCACAGATAAGAGATAAAGAAATATTCAATCCTCAGTGCTGTTCAGAGTTTACATCTAAGGAGGATGTATACTTCCCTTAATGACATTGTGAAAAGTGAGAGGAATGTACAAAAGAATGATTCTACTTTCAGAAAAAAGTTCCATTCACCCAAATTTTACAATTGTCCTGGCTGAGACTTAGAGTGGGGAAGGCAGAAAGATACATCCTCACCACTGATGCTAAGTAACTGGGAGAGATCTCAAATACAGTGAGACCAGGAAGAAATTCCCTGCTGTAAGGATGATTCAGAGGAGAGTTGTGTTCAGAGAGTTTATGGATCACTAGATTCCTCAGGCACAAATTTTGTACCTGAAGGTGATGGATGTAACCTTCACTTGCTTCTGTAGCAATTTCCCTATTATTTTTTCTAGTGCATACCTACCTATACCAGCTAGTAGTTGCAGTTGTAGCAGCCATTTCTTTTGTTCTTTTGTGGCTATGGCATGCTCATCAAGAGGGTGCCTCCTTTCCTTTAAAACAGATGCTTTTTGTTCATCTCTTTCTGACTAACCTTGGGGCTTTGGAGTATATAAAAACTGTAAATTACTGTGATGTTTCACTTTTTTTCTCTTTCTAAGGCCATAAAACTATATTTTGGGGTAATCATCACACAAAAATGTTCAGTTTCCCTGGAATGGAATTCATTATTGTCAATTCATTCAGTAGTAGATAAGAATTTCTTTTCCTTTCTTTAAATTGCTAGAAGAAGATGTTATATTTTCACCTCTTGATTTTCATTCATTACAAACTGAGTTCCAAATATATTTATAAGTAAATCCTATGCCTATCTAGAAATGTCTAGGTATTTTGATAAAATAAGAGATTGATTCTCCTTCCTTGGCTTGACTAAATCAGTGCTCACAGCTCAGTGTAACAAATCCTAAGGTTAACCTCAACAGAAGTCAATCAATACATCTTTATTATTCTGTGTATGTGTGTAAAACATCAAAGACTAACTGACAAGAGACGGCTAACATTTCATTTCTAGGACAAGAACCTGTGAAATCTTACTGTGTGGTTAATGGCTGAATCTTAAATAATTTTAATCTCTTCTCATATTTCAGTGTCTGAAGAGCTCAAAAAGTTGAAGTACATATATGAGGTGAAATAGAAAAGAATATGAGTGCAGAAAAAAAAACCCAAAACAAACAACATAAAAATGGGTACATTAATAGAATTATTATAGCCATCTTTCACTATGAGAATCTTCATTATACATATTGCCTTTTGTGAACATGTGCTTCTAGGTAATATTTATATTGTTCAGGTTGGTTGATTTTCTTATTTGATGAAGTGTATACTTCAGAAACATCCCTAGTTAGTTCAGAGGCAGAAGTCAGTCTTCCACACCTACAATAAATTCCCACAGTACATTGTGCATATATGTACAGTTGAAAGAACAGTTTTACAAATATATGAAATGTTGTTTACAAATTTTGCCACTTCAAATGGGACATAAATGAAAAATCTTGTGTAATAAAATATACACCAACTGTCTATGTTAATTTGGTATGTCACTAGTATGATTTCATAAGACAGTTACTCAATAAAGAAGTTGATTTAATTAGAATATTATCACATGATAAAAACCAAAGGGTTGTTCTTTCAATCACACTTAAGTATTTACAGAGCATTGCTATCTTGTATTTTCCCTAATTCACTTTTCAAACTGTACATAAACATTCAAAATAACATTGTTCAACTGTTTTTTATTATATGAAACTAAAGTTAATGTGAAAATAATTTTTTAAAAACTTGTTTTTAAAGATTGAGAATACTGTAGACACAATGTCAGCTCTTTGTTACCTTTCCCACAAAGACTTCTAACATTACCCTTTAATATTTGCATTATATAATATCTGAAGTCAAATCACTTTTAGATTTAGGAGGATGAAGTACCTGGTCTAGTTCTATGTATGCCCCAATCCAGTGTTTACACACCTCTAAAATTAGGTGCCATGAAGATATGATGTGCTTTTATCAAAAATGGTGTAGGAGATACATGCTAATGCATTAAAAAAAAAAAATCAAACTCATGACCAGCATCCATTTTAGACGAGGGAGGCTCACCACCTACACAGATCTAAGTATGATCCAAACTGCTCTCAATCCTCATATCTGTCCAGGATGCTTGAGGTGAAAGGTAGGTGGGAAGGGAAAAAAATCACCAAAGATGAGGAAAGTAGGACTGCTTTAATAAATTTACTGTCTATATTTGAAGCAGTAGTTGCCCATTAGGTAAAGAGGCATTTTACTAAAGAGTTTTCTGTGTAAGTCAGGTAAAAACACAACTTTAAGAGAAGTTGTGGTGAGTTAACCTTGGCTAACAGCAAGCTCCCATCCATCTGCTCTCTCTCACTCCCACCCCAGTGGGGTGGCACAAGGAGAAAATAAGAAGAAGGTGAGTAAGTAAACTCATGAGTCAAGGTAAAGACAGAGATATTGTTTCTCAGTTACTCTCACTGGTAAAATAGACCTGACCCAGGGAAAATGCATATATTGACAATTAAAACAAAAATTTCTGGTAGTAAAATAAAAACAAAATCAAAAATACAAACATTGAAACACCATTGTTGCTGTACCATTTCTCAGACTCAACTTCACACCTTCAGTCGAGACTCCTTTACCCTCCACAGACCTGCCCCAAGCTGCTCAAGGGGACCAAGGATGGGTGTTGGAGTCAGCACATAATGGTTTCTTTCTTCTGGTCTTTCTTCTTCATGTTTTCCTTGGCTAGACCATGTGCTGTCCACAGGCCACAGCTCCTGGTAAGAATATTCACCTCTCCAGGGCAGGTCCTCCACAGTTTGCGATTAATAGGCTGATGCCATAGAACATGTCCTCTTCCTCTTCCTTCTTATTTGATCTGGGTTTTCCCACTGCTGCTTCTCACTCTGTTTGTGAGTGTTCCCTCCTGCACCTCCAGGATCTTTTGGGCTTTCCTAAATACACTTTGCCAGAGGTGCTACCAGTTTGGGTGTGGGGCTCAGCTGTGCCCTGCAATGGGTCTGTTGGAGCCAACTAGAACTGGCTGAAAGCATCTGTGTTCAGCAAAGGGCAGCCCTGACCTCTTCTCACAGAAGCTGCCCTTGTAACAGGGACCAAGATACCCATTCAGCCTTGTTCAGTGGTAAATATCACAAACCAGAACAGAGTCTTGAAACCGAAAAACTTGCTAGTGCCAGCAAGGTATGCCCTGATTCTCAGAGTAGCATCAATGGCTATGTGGAATTTTTTTCAGAGCACCTGTCATCAGAAGATGAATACAGCAGTCACTTTTGAGCAATTGGATCTCTAAAGCCTGATCATTAGATGAGAAGAAGCTCACACAAAATCTAGCAGCCTTGGTGTCAAAGGAATGGAAATTGACAAAAAGAAATTTTAAAATGGACTTGAAGAGTGATCTAGGTAACCAGAGGTCTAGAAAAAGGATAAACAAAGGTGACAAAGTTTCACAAGGTCTTGTGATACTGAATTACAGTAGCAAAATTATAAAGGAAATACTGATAAATGGTGGGTAAATTATATGAGGAACATAAGCCTAACTGTACACAGAGAGTGAAGGACCTGAAATTATTACCATGGAAGAAGAAAGTCTTAGAATTATTGCTTTAAAGAGTTAGTACTTTAAAACCATCAGTTTAAGGTTCAGTTCATCTGACAAATAGATGCCTAAAATATGAAGGATTATTAGAAACAGAAGAGACAACACATGAAACCACAGCATAAATCTAGTGATCTCACTTTTTAAAATATTGCATCCAGATCTAGTTCTAGTTCTAGACACCATATCACAAAGTAAAAGGAAACCATCAATGCTTTATTGCAGGAAGGATGATTCTGTGAATGCTGGATGCCTCAGTTTTTGAAGCTGAGGACATACGGGAGGAATTTTAGAAAAGATATCCTTATCCATTTACAAAAGAGCCTTGCACAATACAAGCTTGGATTTGTGTGTGTGTTTTATTTATTTTTTATTTACATATATCCATCTAAAACTCTAATTATAAGTCTTGCTTAATTAATTTCTTTTCTCTTTTATGAATTCATTCTTGTGGGAAAAAAGAATAAGTACGATATTTGAAAAATTAAAGCCAATTATGCTTTTAGAAATCCTAAATCGAAATAAAATGGCTTGTAAAATCTATCTTGAAGAACCAGAGTTTCAAGACTGGGCCTGGGGAAGGTCTTCTGCAACCTTGAGAGACACTTTACAAAAATGTGATTCAAGGTCATTAAGGAACCTGATGGTGCACAGATCCATTGGACCTGATAAGCTACATCTGTGGATCCTGAGGGAGTTTGACTCACCATCCATCATAAAAGTTGGGGGAAATCTGGGAAGATCCCACTGACTGGAAAAGTGGCAACATAATCCCTGTTTTTAAAAGGGGAAGTAAGGAAGTTCCGGGGAAGTACAAGCTAGTCAGTCTCAACTCTGTGCTCAGCAAGATCATGGAGCAGATCCTCCCAGAAACTATGCTAAGGCACGTGTCAAATAAGGAGGTGAGTGCTAACAATCAAAATGGCTTCACCAAAGGCACTGTGCCTGAAAAATTTAGTGACCTTTTATGATGGGATTACAGTACTGGTGGATAAGGGACAAGCAACTAACATCTACCCGGACTTGTGCAAAGCACTTGACACTGTCCTGCACAACATCCTTCTCTCTAGAGAGACATGGATATGATGGATGGGCCACTCAGTGGACAAAGAATTGTCTGGATGATCACATCAAAGAGTTGCTGTCAATGGCTTGATATTCAAGTGGAGACCAGCGAACAAGTGATGTTCCTCAGGGGTTGGTGCTGAGACCGGTGCTGCTTAATGTTTCTTTTGGTGACATGGACAGTGGGATTGAGTGCACCCTCAACAAGTTTCCTGGTGTCACCAAGCTGTGCGGTATGGTCAACACACTGGAGGGAAGGAATGCCATCCAGAGGGACTTTGACAGGCTTGAGAGGTGGGCCTATTCAAACCTCATGAAGCTTGACAAGGCCAAGTGCGAGGTTCTGAACTGGTGTCAGGACAATCCAAGCACAGATAGAGGCTGTTCAGAGGATGGACTGAGAGCAGCCTTGAGGAAAAAGACATGGGGGTGCTGATGAGTGAGCAGCTCCACATGATCCCGCAGGTTGCACTTGCAGCCCAAAACCGTACCCTGGGCTTCATCAAAAGAAGCACGGCCAGCAACGCCAAACCTGGCAAAAGAATACCTTTTCGGACGCACAAGAAAATCTGACTCCCTAGAAGGAAACGCAAGGCTCAAACGAGGATAAGGTCCATGCCCACTCACTGGACCGTCCCTTTCGGGCCTGTGAGCGGATCCCCGGTGAGGTGTGCGCTGCAGTGCCGGTGCTGGGCAGTAGAGGGCACTGCTTCGTTGTGCTGCAGTGCAGGGAGCGGCTCCCCCGAGCGCCTGGGGCTTCCCGGTGTGCCCTGCCCCTGGGGCCATGCTGGACTGCTCGGCCTTCGCCCTCCGCAGTCCTCTGCATCACCAGAAGTTGACGCATGCTTCCATTGGGCAGGACAAATTGATGATAGGGAAGAAACCCCTCTGTCTCCCTCGTCAGTACGTACTGCTTGCGCACTTCCAAGGTGTGCCTACAGTCTGTTACAGTGCTGAGATCAGTGCTGCAAAACAACAAGCTAGTACTTTGTAACAGAGCTTTTTGAGGAATGAGTGTTGCTGCTTTTACATTGTCTTGGAGCAGAAACCAGCATGTACTCTGCGCTCATTCTTGCAGGTGTTAAATATTGTTTCATTCACGTTCATTTTTTTCCCTCCCTTGTCTAAAGGACTGACTTTAGTTGAATGCTTTAAGCTTTGTCAACATAGACCTGGTCTGAGAAACTGTTGCAAGGAAGCTGATTCTCCTATGCAGCTTCGGAAGCTGAAATGGTCGTAGAACATGCCATATGATATGATGTTACAGTAACATCAGGCATTTGGAATAGTTATTGCTTGAATCGGACCTATTGTAACTGTTGCAACTTGACAGAAATTAGAAAAGTTTGGACTTTAGAGCAAAGGCTGAGGAAACTGGCATTGATTCTACTTTTGTAAGGCTATAAGGTGGAGATACTCTTAATATGCAAGAAAAATTGTTCTGGTGATGAAAATCTACACAAAACCTGACAAATCTTATGATCTCACAAGAGAAATGCAAACTTTGGGGAAAGGATAGATGTCATCTTCTGGCATTATCATACATCTCAATCTAAAATATATGACGTGGCCTGGAGAATGGGTTCTGTTTTGAACATGAATAGTTGCAGTCATGCACTGTTAATGATTTTGCTACACTGGTGAAAAAAAAAAAACCCAAAGCAATCTCCCAAAATCCCACATGTGCACACCAAATCAAGCTACTGAAGCAATATGTGATAGTGTCTCTTTATCTGCTATATCTGTCCTGTAAAGTAGTATCAAATGCATGCTGGCATTTAATTCTGTCTAAAAATCATAGGTTTCTGTGGGGTTTTGTGTGAGAACAAAGACCTTAAACAATAAGTACTCTAATAAGTGTAAAAAATGCTGTGTATATATGTATTTTGCAACCAGTACTTTTGAAGACTGATCTCCATGATTCTCACCAGGCAGCCTGGACTCCAGAATTGCCTAGAGGACATTACCATACTTGGAAAGGTTGCTGGTGGTCATGAGGTGCATATTCAAGCATCAGTTCAACTAGGTTGAAACAAAATGTCCTTATGTCTCCACAAAGAAACAGGCATACCTTCTGCAAGGGTAAGGGAGAGCCAAGAATAGTTTCAAACAAAAAAAGAACCTGGTCCAAATGATTTATCTGCAATAACATTCATTTAATAAATATCTGTGAAAATTCAGGGTGATTGAATTGTGGCCTTCTGGTCCCCCAAGGGAGCCTACAAGAAAGAAAGAAAGAGACTTTTTACAAGAACATGTAGTGACAGGACAAGGGAGAATGGCTTCAAATTGAGAGTAGGTCTAGATTACCTGTTAGGAAAAACTCTTTACTGTGAAGGTGGTGAGGCACTGGAACATGTTGCCCAGAAAAGTTGTGTATGCCTCATCCCTAGAAGTATTCAAGGCCAGGCTGGAGGAGGCTCTGAGCAACCTGACCTAGTGAAAGTTGCCCCTGACCACGGAATAGAGGTTAAAACTAAATGGTTGTTAAAGTCCCCTCTGACCCAAGACATTCTATGATTCTATAAATGTCTTGCCTGGGAACTATATGGAAACTATATTCAAATTACACTGATTTGGAGTTGCTGCAAGCAGGACCCTCATACCCATCCTGGACTGTTGTCAACTAATTTTTGATGGAAAAAAAAAAAAAATCTTTGAACATGATCACTGACGATTTTACGTTATTTGATTCTGTGTTAAACATACATATTATGACTGAAAGATCATATTGCTAAAGGGTTTTTTTCACCAGTAATCATAGGCATTATAAGAGGATCATTATGTTTTGTTTTCCAGGCTTTTCCAAAGCCTCTTCTCAGATCAAGTCAGTGTTGTTTTCCAAATACTTATGAAAAAAAAAAAAAAAAAAAAAAAAGTAAACCTTTACTACAGACTTTCCTTCATTTGGCATTGACGTTTTAAGCAAAGTTCTAGAAGAAGTCTACTAGACCATTGGTTCTACTAGGTCTTTGCTCAAAGCAGCAGTTTGGAAGGTGCCAAATGAATTTCTATATGGAAAGAGATGTGCTAAATATTGCTAGGTTATGGATGCCTAAGGCTAGAACATGAGTCCAGATGGCTGAAGTTCAACAGATGCCACAGAATTACAGAACTTGCATAATTATGTGATGTCAAGTGTGGGAAATCAGAGTGACGTTTGTCTGCGCAAGTATGAAAGCCTGAGCATTTTACAAGAAGAAAAATAAATGAAGTTCCCAGTCTTTTACAGTTGTGCTAAAAAAGAAAAAGACTATGTTCTACATCTGTATCCCATTGATCAGATATCTATGGAATGTTTCTTGCAGATACATGCAAGAAATTTCAGAATATCTATTAAATATATATATATAATTAACTATTAATTAGATATATCTAATATTAAAGATATAGTCATCTCTGATATAATGGTTTCTGAAGATTGATGTCATAACTAGAAACATACCAAAAAGGCTATATAGTCATATTCGACTCTTAAAATACAGTACAGCATTGCATAATCATAGGGTTCCATGTGAATATTCTTTTAGTAGAGAATGAATGAAAATAATAGTGCTTGTACTGCTTGTACTGTGAAAAAATCTATGTCAAAGATTTTGGACCTTAAGATGTGTCAAGTGGCACAGTGTGAAATAAAAAGCTAAATATCATTTACATTTGGTGCCACCACCTTCAGAAATAACATTTGTAATGAGAAACAATGGTCACATGCAATGATGGTATCCCGAGAGATTGATCCTGTGGTCATATCAAGTCCTCAGTGCACACAGACATTTGGCAGGGAAGCAGCCAGTGGTTCATTCAAATTCCATGGGGGTAAAAATTCCAAGAGGCTCTGAGAGCCTCAGGCAGAGTGCCTGAACAGATGAAACCAGCTGATCCATAGGATGCATCACGATGAGAACTGCTGGACTCTTTACAACAGCAGTGCTGATGTCTGAAGGTGCCTCAGAGTAATTGAATCTTATTGTGTGGGTAACAGTTTGCTCCTTTTTAGCAAAAAACCAGCACCATTTCTGATTCCTTTAACCAAAAAGTTGCCTCTATTAAGATAATAAAAAAATTATTTGGAGAGACTAATTTTGAGAGGCTCTGGTGGGATGCCCTGCACTGAGTAGTCAGATTGCTGATCAACTTCAGCATCTAGCCCTGCTAGAATATTCCTAGGCTCTGATTATTGCATGGCACACATAGCTCAACATAGAACTCTATTTTGAACTTTCACCAGTGTATTTTTCAGTAATATGGGTTTATACCTTGATGAAAATGAGATAATTATATCCTTTTAATCTTTGTGATATGTTTTACATTTTGTTCCTTGTGAAGTTTGTGCAGTTTCATCTCAAAAATGCTCCATTTTCTCTGCTAACATTTTTCTACAGGAACATCTCCAGCTTCTCTAAAACTTCCTCTGTCCATTTGAGACCCTGCTTTTTTTTCATATTTTTTTTTGGTTGGATAGAAAGGGGATGAAATTATTTGTCTTTAGTGACTAGTTATAATTCTAAACTAAATATTCTAAATATTAAGAGGGTGAGAGATGATGAAAAAAACTTATCACAGGTAATCAGATCAAAAGTAGTTTACTATACAGGCAGGATATCTGAAATATGTTTTTTCAATGTCTTTATAAAAAAGAATGAAAATTCAGTAATATTGATGTAATCTTCTCTCTAGAAAACAGGTTTTATCAGTGATGCTGGATTTGTTCTTTAGGCAGTAGCCATTACATTTGGAATCAATGATTAAATATCTTGACTTTTGCCATTAGTTATAATAAAACAAATATGTATGGATTTTTTTTTTTTTTTTACAGTGAACACTTTAGAGGACATGAGTTAAACACATGTGCAGCTCCAGACTGGATGAACATAATCCAAGCGTAAAACAGCACATTGTCTCTGAAGTCTCATGTGTCCTCACTTTAAACTTTCCAGCTGGGTCTGAAAAACCTTGCTAAAAAAGAACTTTTGTATACAAATAATTTGAAGAAAAGTGAAGATCTTTTTTTTACCTGACCTTGTCACAATTTAAAAACATTTTTAAAAATACAGGAAATTATGATGGCAGAACATAACACTATAAATCATGTGTTTTGATAAAAATGAAGACCCTTTGATATTAATAAAATAAGAATCACAGTTGTGGAGAAGTAGGCCCTCTAGCTGACAAAAAGTAATGTCTGACTAGAACTTTTCACAATTCAGTTATTTTAATGGAACAAAAAATCAGGCTGTCATTTAAAAGTTAGAAAAGATGATTGCTTTTTTAATTCCCATCTTTTCTTTCTTTGTGTGTCAGTCTCTTCCTTCCCCAAGAAAACTGTTTTTCATTGTTTGCTTTCTGGTTTTTGGAACTGTAATTGGATATATATTTGTCAGTCATGAATGTTTATGTTGCACATGTTTATTGTATGGCTAATGGTTTTGCTTAGATTCTGCAGTGATTTTTTCCCAAGGCTGAATCCCCTTCCTTATTTTTCTACCATGTTTTAATATTTACTGAAGAAACTTATGAGAATACTATACCTAAATATGCATGGCAAGTCAAACAGCTGCTAAGAGTGGGACAGCCAAGAAACCTGGATAGAGAACACCCAGCATCCATTATTTTTTGATAAAACATTTTTTGTGATTTTATGATGCTTTCAGTACTTCTGAATATCTGAAGAATTTATCAGATGTCAAGTCTGCCTATTACAAAGGAAGGAAGATAGACAACTGCTTGAAAAAAGCAGTTGTCACGAATGGCATAAGATTTAGTAGCAAATCAAAATGTATTAATTTCTCCATAAATGTGTTAGTTTAAATAACTTCCATAAAACTACTCTAACTAAAAAAGCAGTTATTAAAAAGACAGAGCCAGACTCTTCTCAGGCATGCAGAGCAAAAATGAGCCAAATCACAAATTGTAGCAAGGGAAATACTGACTGCATAGGAGGAAAAGACAATTCACAATGAAGGTAGTTCAGCAGTGGAAACAGATTTTTCTAAACCTGACTTGAAAAGACTATGAGCAGCATGAACTGACTCTGAAGTTAACCTTCCCACATGGTCTCTAGAAGTCTCTTCCAGCTTCTTCTCTGATATATATACACAAGCATAGTGACATAAGTGTGTATATATGTGTGTATATATGTAGGTATTCTATAAAATATCTAATACAATATGTTTTCTGCTGAAATTTTCAATAAGGAAAAGAAAAAGTAGCATCTTCTGCCCAGAGTATTTCCAACTGCTAACAAGAAGAACACCCCAAGGAAAACAGACACCCAACCAAGAGACTAAAGTCATAAAAAAGCTATAAGACACTTCAGAACCATATCTACATCAGTTACGGAAAATATCCTTCTAATTTTTTTTTTTTAATTGTTCTGTTAAGGAATCACATGAAAATGAAACAGACAAACAAACTCTCTTTTTTTTTTTTTTTGTATTTGTAGAAAAAGGAAAGCAGCTTTGAACAAGGTAGGACCTAGAAAAACAGTCTATCCTGTTTCATAGCCAAAACTGAAATTAAGTGATATTCAGTGATCTATCCTTTCCTTTTTAATTGCAGGCACTAAAGGATATTTAGCTGAATTATTCTAGAGTATAAATGTATTTTGTCAATTCAGAAGATTTTTAACGAGCAGCTTAATACCCAAAATTAGATTTCCTTTCCTATTTAATTCCTCCCTTCCAAATTAAAAAAAAAAAAAAAAAATCTGGGAAATGTTTTTGGATTTCATCAAGTTGGAAACTTTAACTTGAGGCTTAAAATCATGCTTTACAGTTCAGAAGATCAAAGTTGTGCAATTCATGTTGTGAAACCTTCTCTTCACTAATTTTTAATGGACCAGAAATTTTTACAGCAATTTTTTGAGAAGTACTCTGGCTGAATCTCATGCTTCTGCTCCTGGAAGAGCAGCATTACTGCAAGAAAGGTTTAAAGCAAGCTGGATGACTGGATGAAAGAATGATTTCCTGTTCTGAAGTTGCCTTATTGAAACAAGCTACTCACACAATCTTACTCCTAGAAGCAATAAAAATACCATAATTCAAAAATATAGAAACTATTAATTTACAAGCACTTAAGACTGACTCTTGAACAAAAGTTCCTGTATAGTCATGCTGGTAGTATATAATTCTGCACCTCATACAAGAGTAATGCCTCATTACCCAAGTCATACCCTGGGTGAAGACCACCTGAACGATGTTAGAGTTAGGCAACACAGAGGTGGAAAGAGAAAAATATTTAGTAATATAAATCACAACTAAGGCCATCTGTCCTGCAATTGTCAAGGCAGTAGACTGCCTCAGGCTCCTCCTGGGCCCTTCATCACTACCAGCTACCTGAACAGTAACAGCTGCTGCACTTTCTTTCATCTGTGGATAGTGAGGAGGCAGTATTCCAGCTTGTCAGCTGCTAGTGTGCCCACAGTGAGTCATATATTCTTTATCTTTTGAATCAGAGTATTACAGTAACACACTTCACATGGGAATACATTCCTATATATAGAAAAAATTTCAATGTTGTAACATTTAAATACAGTAGATGCACTTCAACAAGCAACTTTTTTTCTTTGATTAAACATTGACTGTTCCTCTGTTATCAAATCAAATTTCAGATCTTGGTTCTTGGCCTTCAAAGCCCTCAAGAGAATGGATAAATTAAGAAATATAAACATTATAATCATAATAGGCTGGAAGGTTGCATGGAGAAATCATCTAATCCATCTTGCCTGCCAGAAGGCATAATCAACAAGGCCAATATCACCTCAGGTATATATTGGTCCAAGCTATTTTTAAATATCTCCAAAGGAGAAGTTTCACAGACTCCTCAGAAAATCTGTTCCCATGCTTCACTAACTTTGATCACTATAAAAAAAAATATTCATATTAGTAACCTAAATCTTCCCCGTTCCAATTGAAACCCATTATTTCCTCTCCTATCCAACTTGAACATAAAAACCAGATTTTTCTTTTCCTTCCTGCATCAGCCTTTTGCATTTTGAAGACTTTCATGCCTATCTTCAATCTCTTCTTTAGGTTGAACAACCTTGTCTCATCAATATTTGCATATAAGCCTTCTTATCCATCTCAGTACTGCCTTTCAAACTCTTTTCAACTGGTTCAAAACTAAACACAGTGGTGCAACTAAAGCTTTATATTAACTTCTGAATAGAGCAATTAAAAAGATTACAAAAAATACAGAAAAATAACATTGTCTATGCAGCTTAATTCTGATTGAGTATTAGAAAGGTAATACTTTCAAAAGGCAGATGAAACTATGTTATGAAAGTTGAGATACAAGGTAATAATAACAGGAACAAACTTAGAAGGACATATTAAATGTTCCGAAGTGTTTAGTGAAAGGGCAAAATAAGACATGGCAGAGATAGGTATCAACCTAAGAAGGGCCATAACTGTATTGACCCTCACCCACTGAAAGGGGAAGAGGGAGCACCTGAAGTAACAAGAATAAAGGGTTAGGAGTGTGCTCTAGCCATGCTGAGTTTCAGGCGATGTGTAAGTATTCATAGAAGATATTAGAGAGATCATTGCAACAGGAACTGTGAACTGGACCAAGAGATCTAAGACTTGTTTCTGAAACCTACAAACGTGGCCATCAATTCCATTTACCAGATCCTTCACATCCTGCCAACAGAGGTAGAAGAAAGAAGAATTTAATTACATTCCAAAAACCAACATGGCCTAATTCCTATCGAGACCTGTAAAAGGGTACATGTCTGTCTTTGTCCAGAACACTCCATGGACTGAACCTTCCCTCCCTCCCTCCCTCCCTCCTGAGAAATTAATGTTTACTGTGAACAGTCTTACTGCAGACCAAAGGTGATGGTGATAATTTTAAATAAGGTGGTCTATCATTCTGAAAGTTCTGTCAGCTCAGAGACAGTTATTAGCTCTTTGAAAGAAAACTAACCAATACCCTCTCCCTCCACCCCCAAAAAATCCTCCTATTCAATATGTACTCTTTTCTATGCAAAAAGCTGAATCTGTTAGCCCTATGTTAAATGTACCATCTACTGGCTTTAGGTCATGCATTTAGATTGTCAAGTAAAGAAGATTTTCTATAAGCAAGTAATACAAATACATACAGACTGTGGGGGTCTTCCACATGTGAATGAAGTGTCTGTTCAAGTCTTAAGACCCCTTCTAACAGTGACTCAGGGCTCTTATCCCATAATGATAATTACATTTAATTGCCACTGTTATCTATTTAGTCAATTCACCTGAAAACAAAGGCAATGGAGAAAAGGTGGAGGGGTGAGAGAGGAGAAGCAGGAATTAGGAACTGTTTCAGAAAAGGAGAGGAATGGAGGAAACGGAAGGGCAGGTAACATGGTAGAAGAGAAAGTGAATGGTAGAAATAGCAGTGACTTCAAACTTTAAATTGAATTCTACTGAGTAGCCAAACATCTGTTTGTATAGACTCAAAAAATTAGAGAACTTAGTCCGAAGGAAAATCTGTTTGTATTACAATAAATTGAAAAGTAGTCACTGACATTTTGAAGAAATCTTTTTCAAAAATGCCATGTCACATTGCAGTGACACAGCAATTCTGCTATGTAATATTAATGAAAAATTATTATTTTCTAGAATAAACAATCATATGGGGGACAAATCCTGTTCATTCATCATCTCTTAGAGTTTTGGCAGTGTTATTGAAAATGCTTGGGAATGATAATTTAGGTCTTTTAATAATTTTCCCACTCCTATATCCTTTTGGAGATTACCATCTGAAAAAGTAAGTCCAGACCGAGCAGAGCATGTATTTCTGCCTAGATAGTTGTGAATCTTCCAGCATGTCCTCCATTTTGGAATTTTTTGACCTGGAGCTGAATGAACTTATGGGTAACAGATCTTGGAGAAAGTGATGTGTGCCTGCAATTGGTAATCTCACTTGATGTCTCCCCACTTATCTGGGCAACACTGCTTTACCAATCCTTCTCGTTTCACATTTGTTGTTCGTTACATTGTTTTAAGGTCATGATCCTGTTCTTTATTAGTTACCTCTCTGTGGATTCCTTACTTGTAATTTATTAATTTGGAGTAAAAACTAAAAATCTTTTACCTCAGTCTTCACAGAGTTTTCTGCACACCTCTACTATCCTGCCCTGTAGCTTTGCAATCTCACTGCACACTTCTGAGGTGAGTGAGCTAGAGATATAAACTGTGTAAAAGTTCTTTAGTAGTCTACATAACTCAGACAAAATATTTTCTGTTTCGTTCCTTTCATTTTAATCTTTAAATTTGCTTGCTTTTCTAAACACCTCAGTGTATTGGCCCAAAGGTTTTCAGAAGACTAAGTGCAGAACATTCAGGATTTTATGAGTGGTAACATACAGTTTAGAGCCCACTGGTGCATGTGAACAGTGAGGATTATTTTCCCATGTACATTATTTTGACTTTACCAACACTGATATGGTATATTATTTTATTTCCCAGTCATTCAGTATAGTGGCATTGTCCTGCAGTGTTGTCCACAAAGTATTCTCTCTCCTACAATATTAACATGTTATAAAATGGAGCCCCCAGGACTTGAGTGTTAACCTATTCCAGTGTTAATGCCACCCCTTTTTAATTAATTGCTTTCTATCTTTCTATCTATCCACGGGAACTTAGTTTCATTAAAAACCCTTACTGAAAAATCTTGTCAGAAATTTCCTGAAAAGACAGTTTCAAGTAAATATTTTCCACTTAGTCATTGATTTTTTGAAAAAACTCCAAAAATATATTTACAAGAAGCAAATTATGTCTTCCACTTCATGTTCACACTTATCCATAGATTTATTAAGTTTATCTTTTTATTATAGTTTCTACCATTTTCTCCAGAATGAAAATCTAGCTTTATAATCTGAAGTTTCACAGTTCAGTCTAAGAAACTTTCTGTGAACTGAAACTTTATTTCCCACTACCTCTAGTACCAAGGACATTTTATATTTTAACTGAATCACTTATTGCAGTGCATCTTTTTCATATTTTAGTCTCTTTGAAACTCCTAGGTGAGTACCATCTGGTCCTTGCAATTTGCTACAACTCATGTTATTGATTTGTTCTTCATAAAAATGTAAGAATGACTGCACGATGTCAGACCAAAGGTCTATCTGCCTCAGTATCATTCTTGGACAACACCAGATGTCTAGGGAAGATTACAAGACAGAAAGGTGTTATGACAGGTCCTCTAAATTCTACCCTGGCCTTCAATCATTTGTAGTTCAGAGACTGTGCAAGATCAAATTTTCAGTTTATTTTAAAACTGTTAATGAATTTTTCTTCTGCAAACATTACTAGTGGAAGAAAAGGCTGGTCTAACTTTTCACACTGCCAGACCCCATGGCAGAGGTACCATATACTGTGCACAAAGAACCAGATCCCTTTGTTCTGTTTCAGGGTTTTAACTTCTTGCAAGGAAACCTAATCCCTTTTCAGCATCTCCATGAACTTTACAGACACTCACTAAGTTCACAGACTTCTATCTTATCCATCCTTGATTATCACTTTTCCAACTGAAGCATTGTAACTTTTCCTTGCACGGAATTCTTTCTATATACTTCTACAATATTGCTGGCTCACTGTGGTGGGATGTTTTTATGGTCAGCAAGCAATCTCCAAGCTACATGCAAATATTATAACTTTTCAAAAACTTTCTATTTTCCCACTTTCCTTACACCTGATCCCACCAGCAGGTGAATGTGTGATTACAACCTATCAGCTACTGCAGAGTAGATATTTGGTAGTAAAATTTTGAATGGTACCACAGTCAGTGCTGGGAGTAAGGTAAGTATCTCTCTTCTCTTGGATTTTCTAATGAACTGCTCCAAAGAGGTACTTTCACTATCTCTGAATGAGATACTGGAATGTCATCTTTATCATGCCCAAACCCAGTATTTAGCCAGGCTATATATGACTAAAATCTGCACTCATTCTTGAGTTTTCTTCTGCTGCATCCTTTCTGATTTACCTTTTTGTGTTCCAAATCACTGTGACTGCCATGATTTGCAGAGGAACAGGGAAATTATTAACATAACCCTAGTATTAGCCACTTTCTATTATCCAGTCATAGGTACTGAACACTCCTGATGAATAGTTACCTTATGCCCTTTCTTATTTGGCACTGTTTATACTACAGTGCCACCAGTATGGTCAAATTCTTGAATAACTGGTAGCTCATAATTATTTTCTTATTACTTTACATCATATTTGTTATATGACTCTTAAGGCAATGTCTTAACTTAAAAATAGGCATTCTAGTAGAATAGTTTTGCTTTTGGGAATCATCTCTTCCCTTGGACCCAATGAAGTGACTCTGCAGGGGTCTGTTGAACTATATTGAAAATTAGATTCATTGCAGTCAGGGTAAATGTCATATGATGTAGACATTACACTTCTGGGAATGCATTCTTCATCTGTCCTTCCCTACCTTTATAGATGCATTTTCTTGCTCTCTTTGATTTGTCAACTATGAAGACAGCAAATAACACTGATCAGGAACTGACAACCTAAGAAACAGACTACGATGAAACAGTTACCGGTTCAGTCACTGCCTTTCCTATTTTACTTGCTGGAATTTCTGGGAAAACAAAACTCAAAGAAGAAAGAAAGTTTTTCTGCCTATTTCTGGAAGATACTGATTTAATCCAATTGCTCTCTACAGCTAACATCTATCTCGTCTTCCTTGAGCAAGGGTGAAGGTTTTGTTGTCCATTCATTTCATCACATTGAGAAAGGAGGGGAAGAGAAAATTTGATCATCAGTCTAAACAAAGGTTGGGCATAGTCCATAATAGTCCACAAAAGCTCTCATGAAAAAAAGATGCAAAGCCCATGTTTGTAAACATAGATTAAAAAAAAAGACTGGTTTAGTCTTGAATTAGTAAAGCTTTTACTCAACAAGCGGGTGAAAACTAGACATTAACCTTGTATCACCTTCTTTTTGAACAATCAAAAACTGACTTGAAAAAAAAATTAGGGATAGAGAAACTATCAGGGCATGTAAACTAGTGTGAAAAAGCTAACAAGTAATTTAGAAAAAGAAAGAATGAAGAGAGATACTGAGTAGTGAGTTGTGTAATGAAGATAGATTGTTTGGTTCTTCTAATTTAGTCTCGTAATGTGAGAACAAGAAGACACTCAATTACTCTGAGTGTTAGCAAATTTAAAAGTGATAAAGGAAACAATTCTTTATGCTGTGAATAGTAAATCTTTGGAACTCAAATACTCTAACATTCAGTTACCTGAGCAGTTTAGATTGTTTGGAACTGGGCCTTACTGAATGAGAACAAGCAAGGCTTTGGTTGATGTTTTGAAATAGGAGGACATAAAGAAATAGCATCACTATATCTCAAATGCCTTTTAGAATGTTAGAGAGCATTTGCAATTTGATGTGTTGTGTCTACGAATATGCTCTATAATGGACTGAAGTGTTGGACATTCACAGAAAGTTCTATCAGCTTTTGGTGTTATGTGGTCTCTAAAGGAACATCTATGGTTTTCTGCTTAAACACTCACCTGCATTGGCAGATTCATTCTGGTGTGCTAGTCAGAGAATTGTAGCCAGTGTACCACGCTTCCTGTGAGGACTGTAATAAAATCCCTTGGGCAATTGAACTGACTACTATAACTAAGTCTTAGATAAACACCATTACTTGTTTAAGGCATGCAGAATTAATCTTTCTTGTCTTATTGGCATTATACTTGATGACGTTGCTCTTCCTATTGAGGAATTATAACTGAATTCCTGTTCACTGGACAGTTAGTTTATCCAGATGGTGTAAGTATCTATGAGAAGTACGCTTGGTAGAACAACGTACAAGCTGATTAAAGTGAAGAAACCGAGGTGAATGTTTACAGCCACCAAGGGCAAACTTCAGACACTAAGGCTTTCAGACAATGTTTACAGTGTTGGAGAGATGATCAGGTATTCTCAGGATTAGCTTCAACAGTCTGTTTTGATCACTGACACAATACAACAGACACTGCAGTGTTAAGATCTCACTGTTAATGAAAAGTGTCCTCCCTAGGGCAGGCCAGCAGTCCACCTGGCCCACTGTTATGTCACAGGCAGAGTGCATAAGTCTAGCCAACATGCAAGCAATGACTCACATACTCCTCCAACTTCTACAGCTACTGAACATTGCAAGTTAGACCTTAACAGATGTTTTTATTATCCATTTGTGACCATGTTGCTTATGAATTTTTCTAGACTTTTTTCTCTCTGCCTCCACAGCCTCCCTGGGCAGCAAGTTCCAGATATTCTCCACCTACTGGTAGAACTGGTATTTTATTTCAAATCCCTGTTGTACTAGCTTGGTGCCACCTTATTTACTGCCGCAGCATTCGTGTATTTCTGAGTTTAGTGAACAACTCTGCATTTTTTTTTATCTGCTCCTTTGAATTCATAACACCTGATCAGGCCCTTTCCTTTAGCCTTCTCTTCAGAAAGAGTGCTATCCTGTCCTTATGAAGTTGCTACTCCATCTTGATAATTTCAGTTTTTCTTCTCTGTATGCACATTCACTATACCCACTATATCTGTCTAAGCTACAGGGACAAAGGACACATAGGTTACAAGGATAGACCCATGCTAGATGCAGCCCTTGCCACAGAAATGGGCCTAAGAATCCTATATGACTTCTGCAGGTGTAACTGCCAGTTCAGAGCATATCCTAATTGAACCCTCACAAGAAGTCATCAGCCTAGGAACACAAGCCCATCCATTATCCTCCTAGTCACACTTTGAAATGTCTTACACAGGGCTGCCAGTCAAATTTCCACTTTAGAGAACCCATGTGACTCTTAGTTTCCGCTGCTGACAGTTTGGTTCTGTTACAATGAAGATCCAGCCAAGTCTTTCTAATGCAGGCTCTTTCTTTGCCATACATGGAGATTATGGATTCCTGCCAACCCTTCACAACATGTAAGATTTCAGAGAATGTTACCGTACAGGTAACTTTAGTTCCCGTAGCAGCCTGAATTTAGCTTTGAGAGTTTGCCCACTACAATTGGACCAACAAGTTTCTGTCCTGCATGCTTAAGCACATTTAATATTTTAATCCACTTGATTGAAAATAAAATGGTCTCGTGTTTGAAAGTTTCCCTGTAGTTTGGGAAAGTCTGAGACAAAGAGAGACTTTACAGCCATGTACTTGTACATGAATGTGGTGGGAGAGGTGGTAGAAGATTCTGATGTTAAGGAATATGTTGTCTGAGATTGCCAGCAGAATGTGGTTAGCTAAAGGGGAACTGTGAATGTAAATACTTAATGAACATTTCATATGTACTACATTCTTCCTTGCTGTCTAAGGAAATAGTATTCAAATGTCCTGAAATCTTAATGAAAGAAGTGGTGGGAACAGATCTTCAGCTCACCTGTAGAGTTAGGCTCAAGAACCCTATAGTATTACCACTGTAGCATACGATGTTTCAGTGCTCATCTTCACAGTTCAGCTTTGCAGCATTTATCCAACTCTGATTTCATGGTCACTATTTCATGGCAATTCTCTAAGGAATTTCTTTAGCACCTCTCTTTTACCTGCAGAGTCACAGATGTCTCCATTAGCACCACTGGACAATTTTTTGCTCTGCTTGCCCTCTCTGCTACCTACACCTTAGCACTGCTGGGGCCAGCGCTCAGGTTGTTATTACAAATTAATATTTTTTTTCCCTGAGCTTCACACTTTTGCATGCATTGACATAATTAACATACACAAATCATAATTACCATGTTGGAGTGACCCCTTGGATGGATATCTTCTCAGCTTTGAACAAGTAGAAAATATGCAAATTTTCGTAGATCCATTTTTTTAGATCCTGCCATGCATTGGATGCTGACACTGCTGTGTGTACTGTGAGGTGCCCAGGACTGTCAGTGCCCTGTGCTCAGGGTATTAATTGGCAAGCCAACAGCATAACAGCCAATCAAACAGCTTAAGTAACAAAGGCAGCATTGTATATTTACTCTGATTATCTTACTTTTGCCTAATGAAGCTGCTTTAAGGTTTCTCTCCTGGCAAGCATCCAAAATGCTTTTATCTCCCTGCATGCAGTGGGCTGTCAAGCTGAGAGAAAAAGCCTCCTTTGTGTGCATGGTCTGTCTTGTTTTCAGAGGAGTTGCTGCAGAGGAAAGGGTGGATATCTTTGTGGGTGCCTTGACTTTCATATGTTGAAGGAGGGTGTCTTTTTCATAAGTGTTCTGATTTTTTTAACTTTGATCTCAGTGAATGGAATGTGTGTTGTGAGTGCACCAGGCATACAGTTTCATCACCATGTGGCTCCTCCATTATGGTTCATTTCTGTGTAACTAGTGATATGACTGGGCCCACTGCTTATTTGCTTATGTACTCTAGATCTGCATCTGCTGGATGTATACCCTTGCCCCCATCCTTCTCAAAAAGAATGGAGGGATCTTAATGCAATTCTTACAAATAAATTTATGAAGAAAGAAAAAAACAAATCAAGAAATCAACCTGAAATGGACTTCAAATAGTACATGCTTTAATTTCCAGTACAGTATCCAACATAGTGATGCAACACTGTAAGGAAAATGGTGAGAAGAAGCGGGAAGAAGGTGTAAACAGCATAAGAGAAATCAGGTTTGTTTCTGTACTTATTTTTCAAATTTCTCTCCCAATTAAAGCCTGCCCTGAATCCACAGCAAAATTTTTCTTCAATTCTAGAGTGATTTAAGACATTTTAAACAAATTTCTCTCCTAAAATTTTGCACAGGTAGCTCATATTACAAATGAGAAGATTTTATATGTTGTGGAATTTTTTTAAGAATTATTTTATAGCTGAAAAAACATGTTTGCATATGATTTTATTTTTCATTTAAGAAGTTCCTTGCATAGTCAAATGAAAAGAAATGTAGTTATTAAAGGCCATGCAAAGAAATTTGTGCTGAAATGAGTCCATTCTTGCTTCAAACAGGTATGTCATTTTCACTGCTGTATGTCAGACTGCTTCAGTGGACTCCAGATCAGATTTACAAAATACTAGGTTTTTCACTGTTATGGGGGTTTTTTCTTATGTTTACGTAAACAATTTTAAAACAAGACTACCTAAGTTCATAGTTTCCATAGAAATACAGAACCAAACTGTGACTCATGGAGACTGTTTAGGATTATTTCCTAAATAGATGTTGGGGTGCTGCCTGTGTGCCTCTGTGCATCACCAGAAAAGTTGGTGTTGCCCATGGTTGTGCAGGGGCTGAGCTGTCCCTGAGTCCTGGCAGTCAGATCCTGGGAGAGATGTATGGAGGACCCTGGCACCAGAGTCCTTAAAAGAAATGCACTAACCTGGAGAAAATGCAGAGTATTAAAAGAATAGAGCTCTAATTAGTGGGAAGTGGTAATGACTTGTTCTCTGCTCTTTCATAGTCAAGACGGTTCCCTGTTCTGTACGGTCACAACGCCTGAACTTTGTGAGTGATTTGGTAAGAGCCCAAGGACAGAGTAAGTGAAGTATATGACATTCTGTAGGGAAGTTTGCACGGGGAGTAGCATAGTTCTACATCATGTCTCTGTCAGACATCTCCTAAAAGTAACTCCTTGTTTTGCCAGTGGCAGAGGAGAGTGATATGCATCTGGGAACTTGAAGGAGAAGAAAAAGACCGCAGTGATTAAAAATGTTGTTATGCTGAAGTCATCACTTACCTCCATTAATCCATTACTTAATCATCTATTAACAAGGGTGTCAGTTAAAGAGAAGGGAAGTGAGTTGCTAGTGGGTGCTCTGGAAAGCTCCATCCAACCAATGCTTTCTCTTGAGAGAGTCTTAATCAATGCCAAATCATCCCCATATAACCCCATACCATCCCCATACCTTTAACATATACAATCTTCTTAATGCACAAACTTGGTGGTTTTTTGCCCCTTATCTAGTCCTTTTGATCTAATTTCACTTCTGCTGTGTATTTCTATTCCTAAGTAAGAACTTTTTATGTGTCTGTCCTGGTAGTGCTTACTGCTACCTCTCTAATGATAATTAATAAAAAGCTGCTCTTACTATTACTTTATTATTTTACAGACAATGTTTTATCTCGTATAATGAAATGAAAAATCTATTTTATCTAACAACACTAAAAGGTAATTTTTATTAATATACAGAACAGAGTGCATTTTTGCTACAATAATTACTTACCTAACCTTACAAAAGTAAGAATTTTTATGAACAACAGTATCATGCACTGCTAGATCAGTTTGCTCTTTTTTATAATAGAGATAATGAGTACTCTTCCTTTGCGTGTTCAGTGTAAAGTAATTGTAGCTATCTTGTGGTTTTAAGAAATGTTCAGCCACCATAAACAACATATTTCAGTTTATGAAAGACGTACCATATATGTCAATTTCTGTTTCGTGTGTGCCTATTCCAAGATACCAAAGGAGCTGAAGTAGGTTCATAATGGATGTCATTGTTTGCTTTAGGTAAAACAAATATATTTTTTTGAATCTGTGTGTATGAACAGAAAATGCTGTGTGACAAATCCATAGATAAAAGACATAGGCAGCTGATTCTCAGTATCTCAAGCATGGTGCAGAGCAAATAACTAATCAATTTTCTTTTAGATCAGTAACAAGTCATGTATTAATGAGTAAAATCTGTTTCACAGTTACGTGCCATATGAAAATTCATCCTCTGGAAACATAACGTGGTTGCTGGACAACGTGAAACCTTTCTGTAACAGTCAGTGTTTCAAGTATCATGTTAAACTCTCGATAACCAGCCCAAACACTCAAACATCTCAGGTCATTAAGTCAACAAAACCTTTTGCAGAAACTCTGTTACTTCATTGAGTATGATTCAGAATTCAGATTTCCTTGTACCTCTTATGCAATGATTAAAAAAAAAGAGGAAAAGAACAGCAGAAAAGCAAAGCAATCTCATACAAATTATGATAAGAACATAATTTACTTCTTATTTCTGCATACCTGTTACTGAGAGGTAGCTATTAAATGCTGCATCAGAATGCAACATTTCCTATAGTGACAAAGAGATAGATTATTGCTCAATATGTTAAAAATCTAATTAGAAAAGCTTGACATTTTTTGTATATTTGTCAGTATTAGAGTATTCATTTTTCAGGATTACAGTATCTTAATCCAAATATGTGATAACTATGAATTTTCATTTTAGGAGGGCTTATTTCACTGTGAAATTATTTTTGGAGTTTGTAGCTTGTCTGCACAAATTTTTTAAAAGTAAGAAAGCTCTTATATTGCTGTCAACATAAAAATGTTAAAACATTTTTTCTCCTCTGCAGAGTCAACATAAATATCCTTAATTCTAGAACCATGGAATATGTCAAGTTGGAAGGGACCCATCAGGATCATCAAGTCCAACTCCTGGCCTTGTACAGGAGACTCCAAGAGTCACAGCATGTTCTTGAGCGCATTGTCCAAATGCTTCTTGAACTCAGACAAGCTTGGTGCTGGGACCATTTCCCTGGGGAGCCTGTTTCAGTGCTCAACCACCCTCTGGGTGAACGCATTCTCCCTGATATATAACCTAGACCTTCCCTGACTCAGCTTCCTGCCGTGTCCTCAAGTCCTGTCACTGGTAATCACAATAAACCATTATCTCTGTATAGAGTGGGGGTGAGTGTGAATTTAGGTCTTAGATTTTGCTAGAGAAAAATGTGAAAGGTAGTTGGGACTACCTTTGCCTGTATTATGTTGGCAGTAGCAAGTAGACCAGTAGAAGCAAGATCTGTAGTATGAAACACTTGGTGTTCATGCTCACACAAGTTATATTTTATTGGGAGGTTGGGGGGGATAAACTCTAAGCTATCCTACAGCCTCCAGCCCATTTGCAGCTGGTGTGCATTGGGTATGCTCCTTCTTCCTTTAGTTTCACCTAAGAGGGTTTCAGTTCAAGTGCTCCATGGCAGCTCCATAGTGAATATCGAAGTACAGTAAACATAGGGACAACTGGCAATTCAAACCTGCTCTCCTGATACAAATTAAAACACAAATATAGGCACATATTCTGTACCTTAAAAGCCATAATCAAGCCATAATCAAGCCATAATCAAAGAGAAAGGAAGTGGCTCCCAAAAGGCAACAATTTGAGCTAAAAAATGGCAGGTCTAAAGGAAAAGCATACCTACTATGGATATCTCTGCACAAAACCAGTGGAATGAAATGAGTACTGTAATCCGATCAGAAGGTATAAGACATAGAAAAAAAAAGAAGCAAATGGACACTTGTTGATTCCAGAGCTAAGGGAAATTTTCTGCAAAATATTAAGGAATAAATGGAATTATAAAACAACATGCAGTGGTCTCTATACGAAGAAAGTCTGTCAAATAAAATACTGAAAAAGCACAAATATTCAGCAAAGAAATCTGTGTAGGGGCAAAACACAGCACAGATGTAGCATACTTCATTCCAAAATACTGAAAAAAGCAGCCTGTATACAAGCTTGTACAAGTAGAAGGACTGGAGGATTTGAGAAAAGACATAGTGCGCAGAACCATCTGCTGCTGAAACAGTGGATTTACAAACTGAAATTCTCATGAGTCGCATTGCACAAGATCTCCTTTTCTTCTTCTCACATACTTTTCATTGCAGTTACATGTGTAGCAGCATGATATATGAGGGAAATAATAATGAAAGAAGCAGGGAGCAAAGCAACTGCACAGATGTATTCTCCCTGCCCCTCCCCCTGATTATTCCAACAAGTTCTGCTTAGATATTAGAATATCTATGAATTCACTGGTGAGAATCTGTGCCACGCAATGAAGAAAACTGACTCACAAAAGGAAGACCTTATTTCTTGCTATTTGAATGGGAAATTCCCTCATAGCAGAACATTTGTTACCATGTAAACATTATACAGTAAATAAATGTAGTCCACTTCGTATTTCTTGAGCAATGTGTTTACTGTAATTCACATGAACACATATAAATCTGAATTAATAGTTTTTTATTAGGTGCTATGCTTGACTCAGTAGGTGTTAACTTTGATTTAGTAGATAAAATATCCGATGCAGCAGGTAATTCACGTTTCAACAGGTTGTATAGTTGATTCAACGTATGAAGTATCTGGCAGTGTTTATTTTTTTCCAAAGGTTGGTTTAGCCATTTTAGGATGAACTTTGTCTAGTTCTCCATATGGCACATTACTTAAGGTTAAACATTTGACTGGGAATGTATATTATAAAGTGTTCATTTAAATATATTTATACCACACTTCTGAATTTTAAGTAGAAGATTATTTCCTTGTGAAAAGTTTTGTGCCTAATTGTTATTTTTTTTTTTTGTTCAGCTGTCTTACTGAAATTTCAGAAATAAAAAAAGATTTTGTTTTCTCCCAACTATTTTATACCGAAAGGATAACCAAAAATAAAAGGTGTATAGGGGAAAGATTCAGGTTTCAGAATATGATGGTTTAGCTTTGACAAACATATTTTTTACTTTTTTGTTTTTAATTCTTTTATGTCTTACAGGATACACAGCAGAAACCTTGAAAATAAAGCAGACATGGGAGATTTGGCATGGAAAAATATGTAGAAGAGAGAGTAAAAGAAGAAATTGAAGAGTAATATTGCAGTGCTGTTTGAATATCTGGGGACAGGCTGTGGAAGAAAATATTTTAACATACTTCTGAAGTGAATGTTTTGGCAATAGGTAACATCTAAGTTAAGGTAACAGCAACTGTATCAAAGACGAATATAGAGAAGAACCATAACATTTCATAGTGACTTGTGCCAGAGCTAACAAACAGCAGGTCTTCAGGAGGCACGCACAAACATCCAAGGAAGAGATGTTGTTGCCCTGTCTGTCATACCACTGTCTAGTGGTCCTTACAAAGATTCTCATTATGCACAAAAGGATGTGAAATCTTGGTTAGTGGAATCAGTGGGTTCTGAATCTTTTCTGAACATTCAGAAGTAAATTTATCTGGATTTTAATTGTTAAAATCACGAAATCAGGTAAGCAGGACATGACAAATGGGATCCTAAGTACACAGACCAAATTCCTTCACAGCTAGCCACATATCTGTTTTTACATTCATCAAGTGCTCAATCGTTTGTGCCTTTTTTTCCCTTCACATGTGAGACTGCTGAGGACAAGACACAAAGCTGTAATGAAAATCACAGGGCTTTATTTTATTTTACTTCCTAAAGATTTCACTGAAATTTTTATTTCATGCACATCCTATTCTGGCAAATATTCCTTTGTTTAATTGGATTTGTATTGTTTTTTACTCGAAATGATAGTTGCAGTTCTTCATCACAGGTGGTTATTCCTGCTTTATTCTGTATACATATATACAATAAATAAATAAATAATATAAATATATATTTCATGTCTTCTGGGAATAAGAGAAAGTTGGATAGTTCTGGAAAAGGCTAGGCACGGTATAGGGAGCTACAAAATAATAAAAAGATAAGAAAACAAAAGAATAACTATTGAACTATTGTACACAGTCTTTCAAGCTTATGCTAATTTATTCTAACTTTACATTTCACTGTCACTGTATTGAGTACTGGCTGTACTGACTATGTTTTTATTTATGTCTGTATGGATTTGATAGAATTAAAATAAAATTTTTGCATCTCCAACCTTAATCTCTGTAAAATACAGAAATTAGAATCTCCCAGACAAAGTTATTTCATTTATTGAATTTGAATCTGAGTGTTTCTTGACATATATTTATGAAACAACTGTGCTTAACAAGTCTAAATATGATGTTGATGAACTATGTTCTTGAACTATGTTGGAATGGGCTAAATTTTACCTTTGTAATGCATGACTAAAGGTATTAGAGGTAGAGGAGGCATGAATATCAATCTGTTTCTGTACTCAAAATGACCCCTGGTTTTATTAGTAATGGAATCTAAGTGACATCATCTTTTGACAGTCATGATCTTTAACCCAGTTTGATCTAAACCAGACTCCTTTGGAATGATATCATTAAGGTAAATCCCTGAAAGGAGAGCAAACCATTTTAGTATAAACCATTTAAGGGTATTAAGTTACTGGGAATGATTTCACTATTTTTTTTCCTCATAAAGGACAAACAATTTCAAGATTGCAGGTTAATATCAAGACATAACTGAACTTTGAAATCTTTTGCAGTTGTATCAGGTTTGATCTCCTTAATACACAATAAGTCTTCACATCTTTTAAAGCATGATTTAGAAGTCACCTGAGTATTTCTTAAGTGAAAATTGCAGTGCAAACTGTATTATTATACCTAATTTTATTAAACAACACTGCACGGAAGTAAAAATGAAAAAAATTGTAACTACTTTATACAAGGAATCTTATTCTTTCCACCTCATTCACTCCCAACTCATCCCATCTGTCCTATGAATTCATGATTCCTTTCAAGAAGGCCCATGCTGGGATTGTTCTCCTTTTCTGTCAGGTATTGATTAGGAATTTAATGAATTAACCAAGGTCTTTTGTGTATGATGTATCACAGAGGATTATTAAAAAAATTAAAAAGTTTTTATTAGATAGCAGAAAAAAAGTACTGTACAGAAAACCCAGTTAGGTAAGGAAAACTGTGAGCAAAAGTTGTGTGATTTGACTCTGTTCCTGATACAAATTTTTGCACTTGATTTTTTTCTATTTCTAAAAACCTTTATGTCACTGAATGGAAATAAAAATAGCAACTAAACTCTCACAGCAGAAAAAATGCACAAATACACTTTGAAGATCTTTGTTGTTACCGAGAGGAACATTATCTTTTAGTCAATTGATTTGTTTTGTCACTGTTTTTCCCTGAAAGAAAATTGCATACAGACAGTGTTGTAGTGGCATTATCTTGAGCTTAATGCTGGTATTTTTGGTAGCATTACTTTTGTTTTTATCTTCCAGCCAGGTGCTTCCAATAGTTTTGACTGTAAGATAAGCCAATAGCTGGTGATTAATGTAGCCATCGTAAAGAATATAAACAATCCCGGAAACAGAACTCAAGTTCAAATATGGATGCTAACAGTAATTGCTTTTAACAAGTGCAAGGAAGAAGGGAGAGGAAACCTGGTATTGAATTTTGTGTTACCAAAGAAAAACCAGCGATAACAGAAGCATTAGAAACACAGAGTGCAGAGAGGTAGCACTTTGCACAGGAAGTATCATGAAACAGCCCATGTCAGCCCAGTAGTAATTGGGCCTTTGAAGTTTCAAATGTGAGAAGAGATGAACATTCATCTTTAAAGTGTGCTGAGTCTCAGGGATTACTTTTGGTTAAAGTAGGAATGTGCAGTTATTTGAAACCTGACCCTGAGGTCTCTAAAAAGTTTGGCTTAGGTTGTGCTAGAACTGACCTTGTAAATTTAGACAGCTGCTAGACTACTGCTAGGAGCAAATTATTACAGCAATTGTGATTTTCATGACTGGCGTAAAAGCAAAGGGCACCTATTTAAGACCTGTGGGGTCAACTTTCACATTTACTACATTGCAGAGAAGGAGAAGCGATACAGTCTCGCGAGAATAAGGTACCATGAAGAACTTCAATATTCTGCATAAAGCTAGAGGGAAAAGAAGTAAAACATACATAAATACAGGAGTATAATTCTTTCAAGACATAAGTTTATTCTGGTAAAAAAGATATTACTTAAGAATATTCTACTTTAAAAAATATTCTCATTTACAAGCAACTATTCAGGGAGAATGGGCCAAATATTAAAAAAAAAAAAAAAAAAAAAAAAAAAAAAAAAAAAAAAAAAAAAAAAAAAAAAAAAAAAAAAAAAAAAAAAAAAAAAAAAAAAAAAAAAAAAAAAAAAAAAAAAAAAAAAAGCAATCCTTGAAATTACAACAGAGTTTTTCATTTCATTGTTTTGCCTATGTTTTTAAAAGAATAAATAGTTCGGTTACACGATGGGTCTTCTAGAAGGGCATAATGAGTTTATCAAAATTCAGTTGATTTTATTTTTGAGTTTGTTTCAGTTGAAGACTGGATATAAGCCTAAGGTCAAAATCTAGATATGACTTTGTGGTCAGTTTGTTTTAGGCTGTGGCCATCAGAGATTGAAATCACGTATGCAAATTTTTTATTGGAACTTTGGAACAGTCTTGATTTGATCCATGATTTTAAGTTGTTTTGGTGATTTAAATCCAGTGTTTTTATTACATGAAGATAAAAAGTTGATCATGAATTTTTTATAAGAGATTTTAGAGTTTTCTGTGGAAACAAGTGGTTTTTTTTTCCTTCACGTTTGATTAAAAACCCAAAAGTTGTAATAAATACTGCTATGATTTTTAGCCTGTTCACATAACTACATAGCATCTAAACATGTGTTTTCCTCAGAAAACCTAATTTTTGATGGACCTAGAATTCAAACACTCATGTATACTAATCTTTCCCTATTCAGTTTACTGACACATGATAACCTGTTTATCTGGCTTATTTTCACCTTTGTGGCTCAAATGTTCATTAAAAAACAACCTGAATCCTAAAGAAAATACAAAAATTGATTTTGCATGTCTGTACTGAGATGTGATGGTTTCACAGAAATACAGGGAATGCAAAAAGTTATTTCCATCCAAAATGCTGGAAGTTAATTTTGATATCGATAACATTACTACAGTTTGGAACTCTAACTCATGAGCTTTATTGTGCTGGATACTACACTCATGAAAGCAGAACTTACAAAAAACAGGTAGAAAAAGAAGCAGCAAATAAAAGAGGAGGCTCAGGGGAAACCTCATCACTCTCTACAACTGCCTGAAAGGGGGTTGTAGCTAGGTGGGGATTGGTCTCTTCTCCCAGGCAACCAGCAGTAGGACAAGAGGGCATGGTCTTAAGCTCTTCCAGGGGAGGTTTAGGTTGGATATTAGGAAGAAATTCTTTACAGAGAGGATAATAAGGCATTGGAATGGGCTGCCCAGGGAAGTGGTGGATTCTTTATCCCTGGAGGTTTTTAAGATGATACTGGATGTGGCACTTAGTGCCATGGTCCAGTAACCACGGAGGTCTTGGATCAGGGGTTGAACTTGATCACAGGGGTCTTTTCCAACCCGGCTGATTCTATGAAATTAGAATTTATAATGAATAATATTGGTTACAGCGTTCGGATGTCAAAGTATCAGTAAGAAGGAGACCAAATACTAGTTGCCTAGGAAGATGCCATTAGGCATTTGGATGAGAGTGGGTTTGACTTATTGCAATGCAAAGGATCTTATTTGAGAGGACCTAGAATAGGGTGCATTCTAATTTGAGTATAATATAGAACTTTATTTAGCTCAGAGATGCAAGACAGGTGGACTAGATAGCAAGCAGATGAAAAGCTTTTTTTGGTGAGATAGAAGTAAATAAGCTATCCATATATCACAAGGAGAAGAGCCACAGGAGTGTTAGAAGTGTAGGAAAACAAGAAAATTATTTAAAATGAATCAGTGAGCTCCTGTGTCCTGAAACGAGGATTTGAAGAATAACCCAAATGCCAGAAATGATTATGTCCATGAGTTCTACTAAGAAAAAAAGCAGATCTTTTTAGCCAGAACATAGATAAATTATTATTAGATAGCTTGTTAGATAAATGCCAGAACGGAAGAAGAATATGAATTTAGATATTTCTTACAGACATTCACTAATGGTAACAATAACATCAGAGTAACAGTACAAGAATGAGGCATGTCTTGTAATTGTAGAGTAGACCTTGCAAAACAAGAAATGGGAGGTGAATGAAGGACAGGAGAAAGTAAGAAACATTAGATATTACTACCTAATGATGGTTATAGGATTCTCTTTGCTTTTGTACATGCTTAGCAGTCATCTCTTCATCATTTAGGTCCATCAATACACAGAGAAATTTGTATACTTATACTGTGACTGTTATGGAATTCAGAAATCTTTGGATGAATTAGTTCAGTGACTGTTACCAAAAGGTTTTGGATGGTTATAGATACCCGTCTAAGAGCCTCATTTGTCAAGAGAAAAAGTTAACAGATCCAAGAAGCATGTATTTCCACTGCCATGGCGTAATTTTGCTATTGATTCCAAAGGCAGAAATCAGTGCTTATTCCTTAGGGTTACCCAGCTGGACCCAGCAAACCCTGTGGTGTTTGCTGACTTTTTTCTCTTTAAAAAATATTAAACTTCATTGTGAAGCTTACATCCTCCCTTCTACTGATGAAGTTATCAGTCTCGTGTTTCCTAATTGTTTTATATTTGTGACACTAAGTAATGTGTGTTCTGCTGTTTCTGACTGGCACTTCACACATACTCCTTTCACTCTCATCTCAGAAGTGAAGAATATTGTTCACTATATTTTAGTTGTCAGTGGAGATGAAAGTTATTCCCAGCAAAATCTGCCATGGAGTTGGCAGTCACAGAACAACTGACATCAAGCACAAGTCCCTGTCTGTAAAGGTTATGGCATAGTACTGATTGGCAAAATGTTAAGATTTTGCATGCCATCCAGCTGTGTTGAATACACCATGGATATGCTGGTTGGGCTTCTCCTTAACACCTAATGCGAGTGCTGGTAATTGTAGTGAACTATTCTTCAAAGTGAATGCATTGTATTCGTGGTCAATTGTTTGCTTTTCTGCCTATAGAATTACACATGTACAGCATATTTCTTTATAAAAATTATAAAATATTGGGCCACTTATTAGCAAAATACTGAATGTAGAAGATGTAAAGACTTAAAAAATGTTTATGTAATCTGACCTTTATGGGCATCAAGCTCTTCTAATGGCTTTGAAAAAGATATAAATTGAACTTTGTTTGTAGAACAGAGACTAGTCTGTCTTTGGATATTCTGCAGTTTAGGATCCACAGATGGTTTCATTCATGTGGATCTAGTTTCATTTGCTTTGTCAAATGTGTTCATCCCGATGAGCCAGCCACAAATGCAAGGTTAGTTTAGAAACACACTGTCAATAATCCCTTGTGGTATAGAATATTACTTTAAATTGTGTCCAGTGTTATAGCAGTGTTTTGTAGATTGGATGAAGTGTTTTACTTTTGACCATGGCTTGCACTGATCTGAACTGGACGTGCCAATCAAACTAGGCATTTAGGTGTCAGAAGACAGAAGAATTTGTAGTTTGAAGGTAAAAAAAAAAAAAAAAAATCACTTCGCATTGTTATTGGGTTCAGGAATAAAAAACATAGTCTTTTAAATATACAGAACATTTAAAAAAGTTTTATATTTACTAGAAACTTCTTTTTTAAAAACCTTGAAGACTCTTGCCTAAATAGAGCCTTCATAACTAAGAGAGATGCCCTCTGGACCCACAATAATTGTATTACTCTATTTTTGATGGTACTTCCTCATATAGCCTTAGTGTTAGTGACAGTGAAGAGAGGGACAGGTAGAAGAGTTAGGTGTAGAGATTTTTTGTAGAGTTTTGAGGAGATGGTGCAGGAATTGTGCTACCTCTGGGCTGAAATAGCATTCAGCAGATGCATAGCAAGAGAAGCCACTCTTGTCTCTGCGAGCATTTGGTGGGATGCATCACGTAAGGTGGAGAAAGGAATTTTCTCCTGTGGAGGAATGGGTGGCAGAGGCTGAGTCAGAAGAGCAATGAGAAAAAAAAATCCAAAAAAGCACAAGCCAAAATATGTTTCTCTTTTCTAGGAGAAACACTGCCTAAAGCTTGGAGAAACCCACACTAAATAGTCACCTGTGTCTTGAAGAACAGGGTGAGCCTCGAAGGGAAAAAACTGGGTGTGGCCTGGGAGCAAGCTTGGTGTTCTGCTCACGCAATTACCTCCTGTTTACTACCAGTTCACTTCAACACGGCTTGGAGAGCATGTTCTTGTGCTACCTATGTAACCCAAAAAATGAAGTTATCTTCCTCCTTGAACCACTCACTCAGTCTTCTTCCACAAGGGGTGTGCAGTTGTCTGATATTGGAGCTCTTCTGATCTGGAACTCCCCTGCTTCCCTTGCTTCCCCTTCTTCTGACTTTAATTCAGTTCTCCCTGAAGGTCTCTTTCCCAGTTTCTGTGGCTACTCACCTGGCCTTGCACTTTGGTTCTTCACATGGAGCTTTTTGGTAATATTTACAGCTATTTAATGTCCAGTCTTTCATGCTTTTCTGCCTCCTAAAATGAAGCCAAGCATTTATCACATCTCTTCTTCTGGACAACCAAGGTGCTGGCCCTGGCATCTGGAGAAGACTTTAAGACTTTAAGCTTTGATAAGTGGCTTTTGAGCATGGTGTCAAATCAAATGCTGTCTCACTGGGCTGATGAGGAAGTTAATGAGCTATTCTGGTAAAACAGGTGAGACTTCAAGAGCCAGAATAACATGGGACCTAGACAAATAGGTTAAAGCATTTCAAATGAGGGAAAATGTTTCTGTAGTTTGGGTGAAGAGACAGGAAATTTATCAGCCTGGATCATCTAATATTTTCTGAAAAGTATTTTTCTGTTGGAATTTATCATTCTTGTTCCATTTGATGCCTGCAGTTCTAGTCTTATATTGAGAAGGATTTCTGTGTCTCCTCACTTTTGAAAACTGGCTCCAAAATAAGTTCCCAAGCACTTTTGAGCTGTCCCAGCTTGACTGATACTGTTTTCCCATCTGAGTAATCACTATGCTGTCAAATAACACTCACATTGGTCCTTTAATCTTAATTTTAGTGATGTCAAGGTCTGGTTGCAATTTATGCATCTTCTCAACATTAAAAAATGGGGAGGATGTGTGTGTGTGTGTGTGAGCATACTGACTAAAGTGCTTTCAGTAGAGTGTAGCTGGCATTTCCTACAGAGAAAATAGAAATTGAAATATCATGACTAAACTATATCTGTACAGCAGCAACACAAGTGTCACTAGTCTATCGGTTGTTTCTTTCATCATTCAATGCTTACTAATTGTTTTTTCCAACTTTTACCCTAGATTGATTGTACTGATCTAGGAAGAGAATGGAATTTGCAAATGCTCGGGAACAGGCAACAAGAAAACCCATATCAAAATACTTACAGAGGGTGAATGAAGCACTGGACATCTCTCAGAATAGTTGACTGTAATGCTATTAGATAGTTTATAATGCTATAAGACAGTTACGGTAATAATAATATGGCTTGTAAGATAAAAAACTCACTTTGAGACTATCACGGAAGGATTTTGTAAGCTTTTTTCAAATCCAGGGGCAGTTCTAAATAATCTTGATTCTTCTATCATGTGCTTTGCACATTTGTGACTTGTGTTATGCATTTTCCTGCATATTGAGAAATAGCATTGTTGTTTTGCCAAGTAACCTATATATGACCCCCTCCCCCATCAATTATTAACACTGTGCTAATTTAAAGAAATATTATGCGTTACAGTTTAGCTATTTATACAACACCTGAAAGTGTATTTACATTGCTCCATTTCAAAAGAAACTCACTGCTCTATGAAATACTTGAGGTTGTCTTAAGTCCGGTCAGGGCTCACATCATTAAATAAATATCAAAGCAAACAACTGAGTTTTGTCTTTGATTGGAGAACTTCAAGGATGCCAGTATACTTTAGTCCTGCCATAACTTTACCATGATTGCTTATATGCTTATGAAATGAAACAGTCTATTAGTACAAAGTAAATGTTAAAAATGCAAACCAGTATTTATCTCAATCATAAGCCAAGCTGTTTCTTTTCCAAATGGAACGTTTACAATTGCATCTGCCTGCTGTGACTGATAAAGCTTGATAGTACATTTGCTAAGTTTATCTCAAAAGTTTTCCATAACATAAGCTACCTGTAAAAAGGAATTAAGAAGTTACTTGTCAATAATTGCATTCTAGCAATCTGAATGCTACTGACCTTTTCAAAAGGCAAGTTTGCATGTATTTGCTGCAAGAAGAAGTTATATTGGATTTCCATCACAAACAATAAATGGTAACCCAATGGCCCAATTTTTAAGGTGCAAATGGCTTCCTACTAATTCATCTTATTCAATTTTGCTGCTACGTAGGGCTTCAGTTCAGACCTGGGTGAATTAAACTGATACTGCTGTGCTAATAACTGGCAAATGTGCACAGAAACTTGGACAAACCTGCTACATTATGTTCTGTGGTTAAGGACTTCTGCTGACATTTGGAATGCTAAAAAATTTACAATGTTGTTTTTTCTCTCTGAATAATTTTGTCACCCTTTAATGCCTCATTTTGCTTTGCTAATTAGAAAAGCTCCCGATTGCATCCTTTGTGGCGGCTTGCAATGCTCCTTGTGAAGTTGAGGAAAATTTTGTTATTGTACATTTAAATTTTTAAGAAGAATGTGAAACTTGACATAAAAGGAAGGAAAACATACAGCTCCATAAAGCAAAGAGATCTGAAACAGGAAAACTGAGTAAAAGTGGAGAACTGGGGGCCTCAAGAGTGTCAGAGATTTTCTTGGCTTTGCTGGAAGCTGCTTTGACAGGTTCAGATGTTGATTACAACCTTGGTCAGAACTGTCAAGCCACTTTTTTTTTTAGGACTTTGAGTTAAGTACATGTTTATAAAGTAAAAAAATAAAGTGTTTTGGATAGTCTGAATAAAAATCACTTACCTTCTCAAAGTTCTGTTTACATATTTTTCCTGTTACTATAAACTTTCTAGTTCAGATTATTGCTACAAACATTATCTTTAGCAGTCTTGTAGAATGACTAAATAGATTAGTTAGATTGTTCAGAATCTGATTTTTCAGTAACAAAAAAGTATTTGAAAAGTGTTAAAAATAGGGAAAAGTACTATGTTTCAGACAGTTTTATAAGTCAATTTCAACTGTTCTAACAGCAGCTGCTGAGAAACTTCTTTGAATTCTTTCGATGAGATATCCTGACATTACAAAATCTGTCATTGTGATATATCTTGAAGTGTAGAATAAAATATAGTACAGGCTGCTTGCATGGTATGAAAAGTTTCAGTTTTATGACTATGCTGTTATTCAGCCTTTCATCTGCAGTACAGATCAACATTTCTGAATTTATTACATACATCTGTCTGAACTCTTGCTGCTCAGTGGGGAAAAACAGCAGTTGAACATAGGAAACTGGAACTCCAGTTCTGGCAGGTTTCATTCTGAGTAATCAGAAAATACCACCAATTTTTTTTTTAATCTTTTTTTTTTGGAGACAAATAAGCTAAACCCAAATGAAGCAAAATGAAAAATCAAACAAAGCTTCATGTTTTCCCTTGTATAAAATTAACAGTAAAGATATTTTTTCTCCTTGAAAATAGTCTGGTTTTACATTATTTTAATTCTCAGCTCCATTATCTTATTTTTAATTGCTTTCCCATGAATTTCTGAAAATCACCTGAAAAGTTTGCATTGCCTTCTATTTTTTTAGTTGTTCTTGAGAAAGTGCCAGCATTGAGGAAAGCATAAATTAGGTAATTCAAATCCAAAATAGAATTTCTGCTTTGGTTTATTCTTCAAACTTCTATGTGTTTCTGGAAGGTAAGTTAAAATACTTAAAATAGCTTATCATTTACATAGAGAAACCAGGTGGTGGTGCAAAGAATAAGGATGTTGCATAGAAACAAAACAAAAAATATTAATTCATCAACTTAATAAGAATATTGGATAAAAATAAGAAGGCAGAGATGCAGATGGAGGACAAATGTGGAGTTGAGACGGAATTAACAACTGAACTACAGGGAGTGAAAACATTCAGCTTTAAAGCAAAGCCTGCTGAATCACTTGTATCAAGAGATGCCTTTGCATCTAGATCCCTTCCTTCTGCTATTGTCTTGGCTTCAACTCTTACCAGAAAGTCGAGTATTTTTGTTCTTGGTAAACGATCTTTCTTTCACAAACTGAAGAAGAGCATGGGGAAGAGCACAAGAGACAGAATAAATCTCAAAGAAGGCAAGCAGTTTGGGTGGCAGGGACATCTGCTTCAGCTTGCCTCTGTTTAGTCCATCATGAACAGTATTTCTCAATGCTGGATTTTTCCTGTTAAAGAAAATAGTTGTCTGCCTTTTTCTTACTTCACACAGCTATGATGACAATCACTCAATACGAGAGGCTTTCTTCAGAGCTCCCTTTGTAGTCCACTTTTTGAGAGTTTTCCTTTTCATTCCTTATATCTGGTCTCTAACAACCCACTTCTATATTAATTCTATATCACTTTCTGTGTCTTCTGTCCCATAACTGACATGGTTCTTCTTATTCCTCCCTTCTTCTTTCACTGAATGTTCTGGGTTTGACAACAGTGTAGCAAATTCACATCTTCTCTTTTTTCGAGATCATTCTGGTCTTCTTTCTCCATCACAACAGATGAATGTCTTTCTTCTAGGTCCAGATTTCTCTTCCCTGTCCTTGTCATATCTCTCTTCTTCACATATAACATATAGATTATATCCAAGTAAGGAATTTTATTTATTTTTGAACAATAACACTGCTGCTGCAGACTGAGCTGTGATGAAGGGTGGTTTCCTGCCTAATTACTGATCTGTTTTCTTCAGTGATGGTTCCTGTCTGAAATATTGCTTCCATATTTATCTCTCTCTTCTGCTACTCCGATTACAGTTTACAAAGTCCTCCTGTCATGTCTTTCCACATGAAATTCATATGTCATCATAGTCATGACTCTGTAATTTAATTCTATCTTCTCTTTCCAGTGTTCAACTGAGCACCATCATAAGGTCACTCTTTCTTCATCACCGAATTCAAACACTGAAACACTATTTCCACTTTTAAATTTCCCATTAAACTCCACCTCTTTCACATTCTGTAGCAACATATATTGAAATAATTTCAAATCTGACACTTATTGTATTAGGTAAGGATTCATAAATTGCTACCCTCATCTTTATTTTGCATGTGAATATTTCTTAATTTTTGCAGGTGTCGTTTTTTCAATGACTTTTTCAGGGACTAGCTAATAATCTAATGCAGAAGATGCCCAGCTTTGTTTAATTCACATTTTTGCAGTCAACTTACAAGACATAGTGCCCTCAGCCTGTGAGCCAGATTCAAGAATAGTAAGTGCTGAACATGTATGAAACATAATCCCAGGGGCCCAGATATAACTCCACCAGGAAAGGGTGACCCTCTTTTGCAGTTTAAATAGTGATTCCTGAATTTGCGTCCTGTATAACTTCCTGCAGTTATTTTTTAAAAGATTTTTTTAAAGATATTTTTAAAAGATATTTTTAATATATATGCTTGTCTTATTGCTTTATTGTACTTTTCTACTTGTTGATGGAAGGAGATCGAGATGAATTTATACGGACATCCCCAGACTTGAACAGGGTTAATCTACTTAGGCTCAGGTGAGTTCATTTTAGTCTTGATTCACTTCATTGCACATCTATAATGGTTATTAACAAGCTTAAGGACCTTTGGGAGCTTATGGATAACAATGCAGCACCATAGAAGGTGGGAAATCATTATCCTCATAAGGCTGGTGTAATAATTTGCAGTCACACACAGTTTCTGTACTAATCCTTGGGGTTGGAATAGGTCATTAGGTCTGTAAACCTTTCATCAACTTTATACGTTTTTTGCTCTTGCTCTTTAATTAATGAATATATAGTAACATAAAAGTAGATGTAAAGAGTTTAACATATAAGTTTTTTCAAGTATCACTGGCAAGTTTTACTGCCTGTATATGTATATTAACTTTAAATACAAGGCTTATGATGGTTTTTGTGCACTATCATATTTATTCACTCTCTGAGCATAATATTTAAGAATGAGATAAAGCTGCACTGACAATCTGAAAATTAATGGTAATTTCAGATCATATTTCCTAGCCTGTTCATTTACTTCAAACTTTTTAATGTGTTTAGATAATAACAGGTGCCAGAATAGTTCTAGATGTAAAACAGATGCTTACTCTACAGAAATTATTTTAAAATGTAAGTCCAAATGCTGAAAAAAAAAATATTAAAATTTGTGATTTTTTCAAATAGTAGATCATGGTAAGAATATATTGTACACTTTCTAAAAGAGCAGAGGTCCTATAAGTTTGAAATTCTGGGCATGATTTTTGATCTCTGTGTGATACAAACAGCAAAACCAGCTTCATATACTTTCATAATGCTAAATTTTGTAATGAAATACCTATTTTTTCCCAGATTTATTATATTCTTCTGTTCTAAATAAATGTGCGTAATTGCTTTTAGTCTGAGCAGGAGCAGCATGAAACATGAATTAATGGAATAATCAGTTCAGGTGTTTTATAGTTACCAATTTCTGGAAGATAGGGAAGTTGTAAGAGCTATACATATATATGTATATATATTTCTACTATTTTTGTCCCATTGGCAAATTTTGACGCATTGAACCCATTACTCAATCTCAAACAACATGCTGTAGGGGAGACAGCATCTGAGACTGTATCCAAGGCAGTCAATATGTGGAGAAGGGAACTATTCAGAGCTACTTAGGCAGTTAAATTGCAGCTTGAGCAAGCCCACTAGGGGTCTCAGGCCCACAGTCCACTCCATTTCAGAAATATCCATGTGGTCCACTCATATCTCTCTCACTCAGAGAGTGGAAAAGGTCAGACTAGTTGCAATTCCCATCTTTTATGACATAGTCTAGTAGTTTGTCAAGGAACACTAGAATCAATGTCCTTCTCTCCTTACGTCATTCAAACCAGTTGTTTCATACTGTGCTTCCCTACCAAGCATCTTTTAGCTCCTTCTACCACATACATTACTAGGGGAGATTGAGGCAAATGTGTTACTCTCATTTTGATGCTGTATCCTAAAGTAAAAAAGAAGTCAGAGGTTAGAAAGAGAATATGCAAGAGGGGAGAATAATCCAGTAGTCATTGAGCAATGCAGGAAAGAGGGGAAAGGAAATAACAGGGTTCTTAAATTTCAGTGCTGGGTCTGAAAACTTGATTTTATGTTGGATAAAGTATGATATATCAAAGATAATACAGACATTTCCCAAGTTTCCAGAACCTTATAGACTGCTACCAGTAGGCAACAAAAGTTTTGACTTGAGTAAGCCTCACAGCTTTTCCTGGATATAATCAGAGATTATAGCTGCTGTCCTCTCAGATGATTGGACCTATACCAGGATGCTATCCAAAATGAAGATATTCCCTGTCATTGTAATGGATGCATGTGTGATTAGTCAAAGGGTCATGCAAGCATGGATATGACCTGATGTATATGCAGTCTCCTATTACCTCATCAGACATGATTTTGTCATATGAAGGGAGATACATGAATTCTGAATGAACAGATATGCAGTTAACCAAGAAGGTACAAGACTAAAGGCTGTCATTGAGTAAGAGTGTTTGGGTATCATTTCCAACTCAGTCTTTCATTGAGTACAGCCCTTTATAATTATTTGTATGTTAATACATTTTTTAGACCATTTGGCAGCTGCTAGACACTCTGAACTAAGGCAAAGTTTTGCATCTTGTTTTCAATAAGGAAGCCAACAATTTCTGGTGAAGAAACAGTAACAACCTGCCTTTGGGGGCTGGTGTGTGTAGCATAATCTTTTGTTTCAGTAGAAATTAGAAAGCATGGGTATCTCTCCTGGCTACACTCCAGTGGAATATGTTAGTTTGGACAAATCACTTAGCTTTCGTGTGCTTCACTTACTCCATCTGTAAAATGGAGATAATTATGGTATATGCCTCTCAAGGATGTTACAGTACTTAATTAGTGAATTTTTAATTCCTTGGAGGTCTTCAGAAGAAATATATTATATGTTAAATATGTCTAAGGCATATTCAAATAATTTTTAAATTATTATAATAATTCTCCACTTAAAGCATACTTTTTCTTTGAAGTTATGGAGCTTTGGGACACAGAATGAGAGATTCATAAGAATTAATAAAAAAATAGTTTTACCTGCTTCTCAAATGCTTATTGGTCAACTAGTTACTTTAAAGGCTTTTTTCATTCATTATAGTAAAGAGAAAACTATGTAAGGTTATAGTTGCTTGTATCTTCCAATAAGTTGTAGAAAAATGCTAGGGATGGGGGGAGAACAACTAATTCCAAGAAAAAATCATAGAACCACAAAATCATAGAATGGCCTGTGTTGGAAGGGACCTTAAAGATCATCTAATTACAACCCACCTGCCATGGACAGGGACACCTTTCACGAGACCAAATTGCTCAGGGTCCCATCCAGCTATGGCCATTAATTAATGTAGACCAGAAATAAAAACATGTTTCTTAGCACAGTCAAGTTCTAGAAGCAATGGAATATGAACTAGTGTTAGCAAAAAAACTTGAAAAAAAAATTTTTAGATTATGATCAGGTTGTAACTGAAGGGTTATACATTGCAGTGGCTGAAATAACAGAGGGCCACTTAAGCTTTTAGAAATTACAATTTACTGAGTCAGCTTTGCAATATATATAGCAAATATAAATGTGGTATCATGTCACGGTCACAGAGGCAAAGCAGCAGTCCCTAGACATGCTAGTCCTATCTCTGTTATGTGCATAGAACCTGTATCAAGCCATTCTGTCAGATCTGATATATAGTAAAGAAATAGTGCCACGTGAAGGAAGATGTTCATACTGCTCTGTGATATTCAGAAAAAGATGATCGTATTTTATATCACTTATAAGTTCCTTATGACATTTGCTTTCTGCCCAAGACATATGTAAGATTACAGTTTTTAGTTTTAAGACTGAGTAAGAGTCAGCTTCCTTTTTCAGCTACTGAAGTGATAATCTGTGCCATGTATAACTGGAATAACTCATAGAACCATATATTGATCCAAATGTTTGACATGGGTAGAATTAAATCTCCCTCAGCACTCTCTTTGCAGTAGCTGAGTTGTGGCATCTGGTTTAGATTCAACCTTGTTTTATATTAAGTAAATGTAACAAATGTCTAAAAATGTTTGCTTAACTGTGAGAAACTAAACTTATCTTTTTCTTCAATAAACTAATAACATTGATAGATACATAGTATATATAATTCTCATCTTTGGTGGAACAGCATATACGATGTTAATGAGAAAAAGTATTCTAAAATATCAATTACAAATATCAATTCTAAAATATAAATTAAAATAAAGGAAACTAACTGAAATATTCTGTGCTTTCAATAAGACAAAATATTATTAATAATTGTGTGTACACTTGCAGTTTGGTTGAGAACAGCACTACTGCTTTGAAACAAATTCCCTAGCCAAGATATTTGCTGCAGATTGATTTGGATTTGTGTAGCATTTGCACTGGATTTCTAACAGAGGAAAGAGTTCTGCTCATGGTGCACAGCAAATGCAACTTTAACCTGCAGTAAACACATAAACATCCACACCTATGACTTGTCCTCCAGGTAGCTAAGAACCACTCGCATGGTAAGGACAGTCAGCCCAGGGGACCAAACCAAACTGAGTACAGACTGAAACCCTGACTGCAAAAACATTTAGATGTAGGACCTGCAGCAGCAACTGTTTTGGTCTGCTGACTATTGCACTAAACCACTTTTTAGTATAGACTTGGCCAATATTGTCCTGACCACAAATAGTTTTTCATATAATCGGTTATTTTAATTTGATATGTTAATTTCTGAACCTATAAACACACATACATACACAAGCATATATATAGGAAAACACATCCTGCGTGCTTTAAGGCAGAGCCATCTGAAATACTTTTTAATAAAAATGCAGAAGAAAAAAAGTTTTTTTTCTCACTTCGGTGAAAACATTGTTTAAATTAAATTTCTTATTCAGAAACTGCAACTTAGGCAAAAAAGCGCAGTCACACAAAGTTATCCAAGATTCATATTGGCTGGAAATTTCTGTAAAATGGAGTAAAGAAGTGAATTATTGGTGAGTGGTAAACCAGCATGTATTCAACTGGTTGCTACCAGGATGTTGATTTGTAATATCCCTATGAACACTAAGGACATTCCAGAGGACTGGAAGAAAGATAACACCATGCCAGTACTTAAAAGACTAAATGAGCCAACTCACATAATTATAGGACTGTCACCATGACATTGATCCCAAGCAAAATAACAGAGTTACTGATATGGGACTTCATTACCAAAGAATGTAAGGAAGAAAATGGAATGAATGCCAATCAACATAAGCATATGGAAAGTAGATCTTGTCATAATTACTTTCTTTTGTGTGAGAGTACTACTTTGGTTGCAAAATGGAACTGTGTTGATGCAAGATACCTAAGTTTCCGTAACACATGACATGTCTTACAAACATGTATATATAACATACTCAGTTATATACATCATTTTGATTCAAAGAACAGTGATTCAAAATTAACATGGTACACAGTGAAAGACTTCTTTTTTTTTTTTTTCATGTTCATGACCAAATATGAAAGTATTAAGAATTGCTGTGTTTCCACCGTTTCTGATGGTGGAAAAGTTTGAAGAGATAGTTAATGAACAAGGTAGATTACTACAGCAGAATAATTTGCTTATGTCAGTTATCTGAGTGCAAGCAAATCATGGGATGTACTGTGGTCAGTTAAAGAGTAGAACACCAAGGAGCTGCTGTATATCAAGGTTACAGATTTGGTTGCTCTCATCTCATTCAGACCACAAGGAACAATGGAGTTCATTTTTATTTTCTGGACATTTACAAGGAAAGAGATGAGGAGAGACAGGGGAAGCAACAAAGCTCTGCTTACTGACTACTGGAAGCAAACAAGGGAGATGTTTCAGTCTGCATACTTTTCTACAGACAGAAACTGCTGGCAACATCTCCCATGCCCCTCTTCCAGGACAGGGCACTTCAACTGACATTTTATCACTCACAACCTTCCCTTTTGGCCTCCCTGCTTTGTCCCCCTGATGTCCTAGGACTTCTGTGTTCCTTCTCCACTTAGAGTGTCCCATAACTGATGTTTTGCGTGTTCCTGTGACATTAAGTAGCTGAACTTAGTTGCTCAAGAGCTACCTGTGTATTGCATATGTTTAACATTAAAGAGGATAACTGCACTGAACACTTTAGAGGTGAATGGGGAGAGCTTGGTTTCTGTAGGACTCTACAGGCAAAACACAAAAGAATGCACAATGCCTATCCATTAAGTATGTAGCCTGTGTCTTGGAGTATGACTATGAGTTAGTAAATTCCTCTCAAAGTGTCTATGAAGAGTTAGTTCCCTTGCAGGGGGATCTGGAAGAGACAAAATACTAAGTTATCAGCGTGTGAAACACAGAAATGTCTGAAAAGCAGTACCACATAAATAATGGACTGTGGGCAGTCCCTTATTTTCCTTTTTAATCTCTATTTGAACATTTTAATTTTCTTGGGCTGAAGGAAATGGAATAATTTTTCACAGGCTGTATTCAGTTAGAGGAAAAGTAACTTCAATTTTTTTTTTTTTTTATTAAATAAGACATTATTAGAGGTAAATTGAGCCTTACCTCAAAACTTGGCTTATTCTGCAAAGCACATAGATATTTGATAAAAGAAAGAGCAAGTTAGTGGGTTTTAGAAGAAGCCAGTGATGCTGCTGCTTTCAATTAGTGAAATAAAATATAAAATTTAGAAAATATAAAACTTAGGTTCAGATTTTCTTGGCTGTTTGGGCAAGATTCTCACCTGACGTAAAGCAACATAATTTTCTATAGTTACAGTTGAATTCCTTTCTTTTATATCAGCTGAGAATCTGGCAGATATTATTTATTTAAACTTTCAGTATGACATGAAACTATTCTGAGAGATTTCTCTTTTTTCTCATTCAACCATAAGCCAATATCCAGAGTACAAATGTTTGGTAATAAATTTTTCTTACCACTGGAATTTAGACTAGATACAAATGTAATTTAGCTGGTACTTTATTTTGCAGCTCAGGGGATTTGTTGGATACTTACTAAGGGCAAAAGCATTTAGTTTAGATATTGACACCAGCAGTGCTGTCATCTGGCAAACACTGGAGCACATATAGTACTTAGGAGAATTATATTTGGTAAATAAAAAAGATGTGTAAGTGAAAAATATGTTGATTGTAGTATAGACTGATATTTTAAACAGTCACAGATGGCGATGTACTGGCTGGTTATTGACAGCAATATCAGGTCTAGAAAGGGTTTTGACAGGTCTCATCGTACAATGATTAATTACTGCAAGGCACTCCAATTTCCTCCCTTGTTCAGCTCATGGCTCAGAGTAAAATCTGCTGCTCTTATTACACTCTACAGCACAGGAAATATCATCTCACTGCTGTATCCAAGGACCAATCAAAAGCACAAAAGTCAGTCAAATAAGACTCACGGTCAATGCTGGAAAGGCCTTTCCTCAAGGGATCAAGGAAGGAAGGAAGTTAATGTGGCTTTGCTCTCTGTATTTTAATTTGTTTTAAATGACCAATGAGTAGGACAGATGAATAGGTTTTCTGAGGAGAGCAGGTGGGTACTAGTTAAGTCAGTTCTCATATTATGTACAAGAATATATAGGTCAAAAATGAATAGCTGTGAGACAAAGCAAAGAGCTCATGCTTTAAATGTATACCCTAAAAAAGAACTACAAGGACAATAATTGAAACACACAAGAGCTAAATATTTCCCTGAGACTGTTTCTAAAGAAGAGACATTACCTATTTGAAGGATTGCTTCTATGCATCTGGTGTTGAATACACAGTGATAGTTTGAGGTAAATGGGTCTTTGAGATTTCCTAGAAATGGACGGAGCAAGTCCTTCCTGATAAGTGTTAGAGAAAACATTCAGCAAGTAGCTGTTGTCAAGAAGGCTTTTACAGTGCAGTGATTTTTAATAAGGCAAAGGAGATGCTACGTTGCCAAATACTCAATGCTCTTAAGTCTAAAAATTCTCCCTTGCGTGTCCTGAAACAATAGGAAGCATGTATGTGGGGTGAACTGCCTCAGAGTGCAGAATTCTTTTTAAGATTTTCAGGCTAGCTCCAGATGAGGTGGTAGATCTACACATCTGCACAATGCAGAAATTATACCCTAGGTCCTGGAAGCAGTGCAGACGCATCATTGCTGCACTGAATTATGCTTTGGCTAGCACAGTTATGCTGACGTGGCTATGCTGCTTTAAGTCTTAGCCTTATCCTGAGCTAGCTTAGATCTCTCTGCCTTATAATGCAAACCTATTCATAGTCTTTGTCCTTACCAGAATCTAGGAGTGTTGAGGCATCAAATATACCACTTGTTGTATCTGCAAAACAGAGGGGGAACTCTCAGGGATATATCCAACTGTAATTAGCAAACTGTACTCTGAGGTGGGCACCCTCTTTCTTTTTCCTGTCCTTCCTTATACAACCCAGACATAGGTTGCCCAGAACTGTGCCTCAAGTTAGCAAAGACAAACTACTTTCTTTATTTCCTGGAGGCTGTGTTTTGTGTCAAGGTTGAGGACTGGGCTGAACGTCAAACCTGATTTAGATTGACAGGGTTTTAGATGCTGGTGTGTGTGTGCATCTGTGCCGAGCGGAAAGGTGTTTTTAACTTCCTCTGCAACATAGGATGTGGTTCAGCTTTTGGGAATCATCAGAGCAGCTCTCACTTCGTCAGTTTTCTAACATCAAAGGATCTTTTGGAATCACTAATGCCTTGATCTCCACTTCTCAGTCTGTAGCACAGAGTTTATTCTGAAACACTTTGGTCTAATTAAAACCGTGGGGTTTTTGTGAAACTGAGTGATATATAAAGTTTGTGATGTAAAAGAAGGAGAAGGTCACATGATCGTCAGGATTGGTGATTTGGTGATCTTTTCTGGAATTATGTTCCACAGGCCTTCGTCTTCTCCCTGTGGAACAAAACTAGGTAAGGATGTTATAGATATCCAAGAGCTTTAAAACTATAAGGAAAACTACCTTGAATTTATTTTTGCATAATCACAGAATGGATAAGGTTAGAAGAGACCATAGGGGAGGTTCAACCTCCCTGCTCAAGCAGGGTCATCGTAGAGCACTCATCCAGATGCAATATCTCCAGTGAGAGACACTCCACAACCTCTCTGAACAACCTGTTCCAGTGTGCAGTCACTTGCAAAGTAAGGAAGTTCTTCTTCATGTTGAGGTGGAAGTTCCTGTTAGTTAGTTTCTGCCCATTGCCTGTTTTATTGCTTGGCACTATCAAAAACAGCCTCAGTCCATCCTCAGACACACTTCCTTCAAATACTTCTATACATTGACGAGGTCCCATCTCAGTCGTCTCTTCTCAATGCTGAACAGGCCCAATTCCCTCAGTCTGTCCTCATAAGAGAGGTGCTCCAGTCTCTCAATTAACTTTGCAGCTCTTACCCGCACCTGCTCCAGGAGATCCATATGTCTCTTGTCCCAAGCAGCTCAGAACTGGACACAGCACTCCAGATGTTTCCTCACCAGGACTGAGTAGATGGGCAGGATCACCTCCCACAGTCTGCTGGCAATGCTCTTCCTAGTGCACCCCAGGATACCACTGGTCTTTTTGGCCCCAAGGACACACTGCTGGCCCATGGACAGCTTGTTGTCCCCCAGGTGTCGTGGGTTTGCCGACCAGCCCTCGTGGGGCTGAAAATAGTTTTTCCAGATGGATTTCTCCAGCAAAACCAATCAAAAGTTTTAGTAACGCCTCTGCCAATTACATATTTAGGAAAACAGAAGAAAAGGTTGTGTTGCAGATGACATAAGGAGCCATGTAGAGGGAGGCGGCAGACCTCAAGTGTGGGCCAGGCCTCCCTCCTCCCCCCTGGGCCTAGGGGGGGCAGGTGTGGCACTGAAGCCCCCCTGACCCAGACATGTAACAGAGAGGAGAAAATAGAGAAAAAAACTGCCTGGACAAGACATGCTGCAGAGAAGGAATTCCAGGTCAAAGCTGGCAGTGAGAGGAGAGAGAAGAGAGGCTCGAGAGGAGGGGGGAGCTCATTCTCTCCCCCTTCTCTCTTCCTTCAACAGGGAAAAGGTTGAAAACTAAAAGCCCCTGTCATCTGTGGAAGATTACTGAGTGAGGAGACCTCCTGCAGCTCATGAAGGAGTCCGTGCTGAAGCAGGTGAATGCATGTGAGTGCACAAGAAGGCTGTGACCCTGTGGGAGGCCTAAGATGAAACAGAGTCCTGCAGGAGACCTGTGGCCCATGGAGAGAGACACCTATACTGGAGCAAGTCATCCTGGCTAGGACTTGTAATTCCAGTGAGGGATCCATGCTGGTGCAGCTGAATTTGTCACCCTGAGGGACAGCAGAGAATGGAAGATCTGTTGCCCGAAGGTGAACTCACTCTAGAGAGGTCCATAAAGGACTGTCTCTCATGAGGAGGGACCCCACAAGAAATAGGGGTGGACTCAAAAACCATTATCCCCTGAAATTGCGGTGAAGACCACGGTAAGGCAAGTGTCCCCTTGCAGTCCATGGAAGACCCCACAGGGCCAGGGTAACCCCCAGCCTCTGGTCTTAGCCCAGGAGGTGGTAAGCCCAGCCTAAGATCGACATAGAAGAGAGAGAGAGAGAGAGAGAGAGAGAGAGAGAGAAACAGTTCCAGCTCTGATGAATTGGAGCTGTTGTCCTAGAGATAATAGAAGATGAACTTTCAAGTGCTGCAAAATTATTTAGAAGACCTGTAGGTCTGGAAATGGAAAAGAGACTGCTTCTCCTCCTAAAATGATACAAGGTGGGAGGAGTATTTATGTAAATACATAGCACTTTTGCCTAGTTAGAATTGTTGTGTATATAGTTCTTTAGATTTTATCTTGCTAGTAATAAATCCTAATATTATTCTCCCCACTTCAGATCTCTTTTGTCTGCATAAACCTTCTATCAGCTTATAGCAATTGTGTGGGAGGTGAGCGAAAATTGGCCCAAAGTAAACTCACAACACCAGGAAAACCAGATCCTTCTCCACAGACCTTTACAGCAGGTCAGCCCCCAGCCTGTACTGGTGCGTGGGATTAGTCCTCCTCAGGTGCACAGCCTGCCAAGGTCCCTCTGAAGGGCCACACAATCCTCTGAGGTGTTGGCCACTCCTCCCAGTTTTTTAGCATCAGTGAACTTGCTGAGGAGGCACTCTATCCCCTCATCCAAGTCATTGATGAACAAGTTAAACACTGGGGCTGCTACTGATCCTTAGGGAACCCCACCAGTGACAGGCCTCCAAATAGATTCTGAGCTACTGATCACGACCCTCTGGGGTCTGTCCTTCAGTCAGTTCTCAATCCACCTCACTGTCCACTCAGCCAGTTCTGAGTTTACCTATGAGGATGCTGTGAGAGATAGTGTTAAAAGCCTTGCTGAAGTCAAGATAGACAACATCCACTGCGCTCCCTTCATCCATCCAGGTAATTGTTTGATCCTAGAAGGCAATCAAAATTTTAAAAACTGGATAGCTCTGAGAAATTTTTAACTTTACCTGGGTATAGGCAGCTTATTCACAATATTTCTTCAATATATTTTATGCTTGAGTCATGCTTGTGCTTTCTGCTTTTAATCTCAATTTGTATCTCAATTTGGTAAAACAATGGATGAGAAGCCTGCTGATTACTTTGGCAGGTTTTTTTAATGTGGAAGTGGTTCAGTGGGTAGTTGTGGGGACAGATATGAGGCTGTCATGGTTTAGGAATTATATTCTCTAGTATTCTCTAGTACTCCCACCAAAACTATCCTGCCACTCACTTCCCTTGCCCCTGCAACTGAAAGCAAAAAATGCAAAGATCACAAGGTCAAATAAGAGCAATTTACTGGAGACAGCAATGAGATAAGAAAAGGAATAGAAGCAGCAACAATATTAATAATAGAAGGTATAAGAAATAATTTGCACAGAAAGTCTGCAACAATACTGACCGTTTCACCTGTCACACCTTCTCCCTCCAGAAGGAATGCCCTTCTTCTTGGAACTGAGAGAGAGAGAGTCACTTTCCCCCATCCCTGGCAAATGACGTGAGATGGTATCAATAACTTTAGGGTTTTGGCTGTGCCCACATGGCTCTAGGCTCTGCCGCTTCACTGCTACTGCGAACAATTAACCCCGTCCTTGTCTGAAACCAGGACAGAGGCCTGAATCTTCTCTCACCTAAACTCTATTCCCTTATCAAAGGTGAAACAGATTCAGTTTAGTGTTGCCTTTTAGAACTGATTACCATTGGTAGAACATGAATATGGTCACATTGCATCACTAAAACAGATAGGTGGTAGTATCATGTGTCTTGGTTTTTAAGACCATAGAAGCACCCCACAGAATTGCTTCACCCAAAGGCACGATTGATATAGTTATGAAGGGGAGTCTGCAGAAACAGAAGAGCAGGGAGGCAGGTGCTGTCACCCATATAGTATTGTTTAACATGATTAATTTATTTCAAACCCATAAGGAAGAGTACACAGGCAGGAGACACTAAAGATAAAAAACTAACCTTAGAAATAGATGGTCAATTTACCACTATTGAATAGAAATGGAGAAATAGAAAAAAAAAAGACAGATTAACAGAAATAGTGTAAAAAGGAAAGAATTTTTGGAAGCAAAAGACAAAAAATGATTAAGTTAGTTCCTGTAAAAGAGGGATGCCTGGACTCTAGATATTGGCCATTTTTCTAGAATGAAAAACCTTGGGTGACAAAAATCTTGCATTTTTTTTTAACATTTATGAATACTGTAATTTTAATGGAGTCCTTCTTACTCAGGACCTGCCTTGTTAGGCCTCCCAGAAGTCCAATACTGGCTGACACACTTTCTTTGAACAAAACTAAAGGAAGATTTTTTTCCTTGTCTTCCATATATTGTCCATAATACTGTAGGTCATACTGAGTATGTCAGAAAGCACTTTAATGTACCAAAAAAAAGACAATCCTGTGATCCCAGAGTAATATTATAAACATTACCCTATAGATTCTCTGGGGAGAAAGTTGAATTCAATACTATTCCAGAGCAAACTTATCCATGACTTTGGATAAAAATCAACGTTCCTTGGATGAGAGTACAGAGAAGGTCCACAGTCCACTTCTACAGTGCAGTCACAGGAAGCCTGAATCCCAGGTGAAACATACAGAGCACCTGAGGTCTCACAGAGCTCTGCTCAGCAGAAACACAATAAAAAGCAAAGAGGAAAAAAATCCTATGTTGTTATGACTGATTCCTGAAAATTATAAGGGAAATAAAATTAATACCCATAACTTGAGATGAATACTATGAACAGTGAGGGGTCAGCAAGTATCCTTTCATCAGGAAATAGGGGGCATCAGGAACCCAACAGGCAGTCAAGTGATTTAGGAATGGTAGAAAAATCACAGATGTTTTTAATGCTAAAAATTTGCTCTTCAATATGTCCTTCAAGGTCAAACATATATTATAGATTTATAGTCAAAATACTGGTTTTCTCTCTTATGGGCCTTACTTTTGGTTACTTCTGCTGAAAGCTGATGCATGAAATTGTCTAATGGCTTCTTGAATGCATGCAGTGGGTCTGTTAGCATCCTGTGATGCAACACATCGTTGCTGAGTGTAAATAAAACTCCTTACTATGAAAATAATTTTCCAAGTTTTGCAGACTCAATGAATTTGCAAATTGTTGCGAACCAATATCAAATCTGCGAAATCAGTTTACAGATTCAATCTGGTATCATCCCCCATCAAAACTTCACCTAATAATGCTTTCCAGATTGCTAGCTTTTATGAGCTTTTCTTTTTCTATTAACATTACTTTTAACAATCCAGTTAAAATAGATCCTGTAGATCAGTTTATCCCATTGATCTAAAACCTACACAAAAATATGGCAATAGCATACCTTGTAGTTTTTATCTGAAAGGTCTTGAGAGTTACTGCATCTTCAAGAGTTACAGCAAACTTTCTCTACTTATTTAGAATTACCTATGACATCTTATTCCCTTGTCCTTCAGCCTTCAGGTAGCAGTGCTCTTTTATAGGGCCTTATTGATTGTATAAAACTATGATGAAAGAGCAAAATTATTGAACGAAAATAATATATTCATGGAAATTATGTGTCACCATTTTATTTATAAGGTAGTGAAAATATATGTAATAGCCATATACCATAATTACCAAATATCTAACTAGATATCCATTATCTCAACTTTTACGTTTGAATTTTATAATATTTATGGACTTTAAATATTATCACAACAAAGTTTTAATGCCTTTGTTGACCAACTGAATAATTTTTATATCAAAATTTTGTCCTAAAGCTGAGGTGATACAAAACCAGACCTAAGCCGTATTAAATAATGAAAAAAAAATCAATATAATTGAAGATGGGAATCACCTACTTTTTAAGTTATTTATCAATAACTGCTGTTTAATCACTTGCTGTCTAGAGGATTATCGTCTCCTTTCTCTTTACATAAGATGGTCAAAACCTCTTTGGAGATGCTTTTTCTTCAAAATTTAAAACACGGTAGACAGCATATCAGAGAAAATTCACTTTGCTAGTGAGATTCTTAGGAACCATTCATCCATATTTTCAAGAAAAATACACAGAGATTACTTTACATGCTCCCTAGAAGCTAGAATTAGGTGTTGAAAAGCTCTCTTAAAGTGTTATATATTGATAGATAACAGGAAGAAAGATTTGGTTGAAAGCTTTATGACATGGAGGGATTCAGGAAAAGTATATACCGGCTTCTCTTCAGTCCCTAGTTCATTTGAATGACAATTCAACTCAATGACACACTCTCTGTTGAATGGGAGTTCTCACTACTGTAGTAAAGGAAATACTTGTGCCTATCAAGCTCTTAAGGAGCTGACATTTTATCCTATTACATTTGGAACTTCCAACAGCAACTACTGAAGTTTTAAAACAGTGGCTGCCGGAATTATCACGTGCTTCTCCGATCTCTCTGTCTTGGCTTCAGTTATTAGATGAGGTAGAATCAGAACCAGATCCTGCCTTGGACAAAATAGACAGAAGAAGAGAAGAGTAAATTGTAAGCTTGGTAGCAGCAGATTGTACTTATAAATAACCACTGTCCTTAGAACAGAGGATCTCAAAAAGCAGGAGCAACTAAAATGTTTCCTCTTGTATCTCTGCAGGTAATTACAGTTGCAGAGTTAATATTTCCCTGAATACCATCACGGAGATACAGTGCTGCAAGTTCTTGAACCCACTGCTACTGCATAGCTTTGGTGATTAGCACTGAAACAACAATAAGGCTACATGTCTGCATCAGAACTACAAGACTTGAGAGAAAAAGCAACATTCAGTTCTGTGTTACCTGCAGAGACTATTGGGATTGGGTAGAAGTTGGAAAGCAGGGGATGGTGGAAGAAGAAAGCTTTTAATATGAAGAATGACTCAGAAATATTGGAAAGTGAAGGAAAGTAAAAAAGAGAAGAAGAAAAAAAAGAAACCTGAAAAGTGAGAAACATTAACCACATGGCAGCTCACCAGCCTAATTCATAAACATATAGTAAAAAATGACAATAGACCTTTGTATATCTTTGTATATTCTCTCTTTGCTACTCTAAATAATGCCTTTTCTACTTGGCAACAAGACATCTTCAAAAAAAAAAATGTTTTGAGGGGTGCTATCAGTTCTTTTATTTTTAAAGATTTTTTAAAAACCTTTCTTTTATTTCCTGATACACTAAACCCCAAAATATCAATGAATGAAAGTCATTAAAGTGCTAAACATTTAAGTTTTTCTCCATGGCTCAGGAGCTAGTGGCACAGAACAGAACACAAACAAAGCCATTGTAGTAACAGTGTATGAACAGAAAGGTAAGTAAGAAGAAGTCATAATGTTCGGCTCATGGTCTGGTAAGAACATTAAAACAGAACTCAGTAATAAAACAGAGTTCCTTCACACAATATATTACCCCTTCCTGAGGGTAGGCAAAGCTGATGGACACCCTGTTTCTGTCAGCAGTGATGCAAGATGAGGTCATGCCCAATCCTAGTGTCTACAAGGGAGTTTCAAATATAAAATGTGAGAATTTTTATTTCTTTAATTTAATTTTCACCTTCTTAAGCCTTCCTTACTCTCTGCTGCAACTTCCTTGAACTGCCAGTGTTACCTATGCTAGTATTCAATGCCTTCCTTACCAGGACACGATTGAATAGGAGTTTATCCTTTGTCTGGTTAACTGTGGAAATAACATGCACCAATTTTTGGTAATATGACTAAGAACTGGGTTTCAGTAAAGTATGAATTCTTAAAGTTTTACATGAAGAGGTAGACATATTATCACATTGTCCACACTCCTTTTTTTTTTTTTTTTTTTTTTTTTTTTTTTTTTTTTTTTTTTTTTTTTTTTTTTTTTTTTTTTTTTTTTTTTTTTTTTTTTTTTTTTTTTTTTTTTTTTTTTTTTTTTTTTTTTTTTTTTTTTTTTTTTTTTTTTTTTTTTTTTTTTTTTTTTTTTTTTTTTTTTTGGTTCTTTTTGTTGTTCTGTCTGTTGTATGATAAACATGACAGGATAAATTACACAAATTTTAGAGCTAACTAGGTAATGTTTCTAATGCAGTTCCTTCCCAGGTTTATATTTATTGGTGCAATAACAGAAACGATATTAAGCTTCTGTTAAAATATTGATAAAATATACTGACTTTTCAGAAATAAACTAGACCATGCAGACATGTTTGTGATTAAAAATAGAGAGAAAAGTTGTTAACTGAAAAGTTTTATTGCTTGAAACCTGTTTAGACTAAGAAGAAATAACAATGTTCCTGGATAGAAGAACATATTTTGAAGAACAAGCCAAAACGAGGATTTTATTAATAATAGGGTAAATCTGGTGAGCTTTCATATGTATGTTTATTCCTGACATATCCTTTTTTTTTTTCTTTTTTCCTTTTTTTTTTCCTGTGTCTGTAAAATACACATGAGAAAGTTTCTGTTTAGCATAGCTGTCATGGGGAGACCTGAGCAAGGAGATGATGCTGTATGCAAGGTTTAGCAGTCAACAGGAAATCAGCAGTGAGTATGAGTGGAGACTTCAGAGGACAAATAGGGTAGTGTTCAAGGGGATCAGGACTGTTGAGCAAAGGGTATCAGCTGGGGCTTTGATCTGTAGAAGGCTAGAGCAAACATGGAATTTGGATGACAGAATTTAGATCTTATGTAGAAGTGCAGCAATGGTTTGAAACAGGAGGATTTAAGATAGATCTCTAGAAGAAATATATCTTTGATGAGGAAGAATGGCGAAATCTGTATTTGGAGGTTCTTAAAGTATGAAGGGATTTTTTAAGTGAAATTTTGAGGTGTCTCCATTAGGCATTCTCAACCCTTAATCTTCCTTTGTAGGGATGGTGACCTGTACTCAGGCCCTTGTGAGTGTTTTAGGCTTAAATATGCCCTCTGAATTCTTGTGGACATTAGTGTAGCCTTCCCAGTCATGCAAAGAAAAATATATGCCTGTAGTACATATGTGGGAAGAATGTGTGATACTTCTGTATCCTTATCATACTAGACATCAAGGTATGTATGGAGCATTTGCTTTGTTACTCAAAAGAGGTTAGAACAGCAATGTGCAACCCATGTAACTAAACCTCTGTGTTGGAAAAATACACTGTGGTGTGTAAGCGGTGGCAGACACCAATTATTTTCATGGCTATAAAAAATAGGGCCAGGAACCCACAACTTCTTTCTCCAAGTGACAGGCTTCTTTCCTGTATGTTTGAAGGTAAATGGCAAAGCTACAGTCAGGACTTTAAGCAATGTGGGGTCTACACATCCTTCCCTGAACAGTTAAAGGCTTTCTGCTGCTGAAAATACTTGTTGCCTTTTATGGCCAATTTCAATCCACGGTACTGAATATGAATGCAAACCCACCACCTTGTCCAACTCCGCACAGCATTCCTGGCACTGAAAATTATTTAGGGAAATTCTGTGTGGTGCCATAGGCCACATCTTTTCATCTAACCAACAAAAGAAGTGAAAAGCACATCAGAGTTTCATGCATTGCACAAAAGCACAGCTAGACCCTCTCTCAGTAAAATGATAGGGAACAGGCTGATTGCCATCTAGGATGCAACTAATTGGTGTGTTCTCTGAGGTGTGATAGAATATCAGACTATCAGGCATAATTTTACTGTCTTATAAAGCTACTGCATAATGCAACCAGTAGAGTGTGCCACAAAGGTTACACTAAAGGACAGCATGATTTTAAAGTCAGTCTGGTGTTCTGTGATGAACCAAGGGTGTTTCTACATGAATAGGTTAATGCAAAATCTGGTTCTAGCATGCATGCTTACTGTAACATGCATTTCATACATGTACAGATTTACATGTGTTCCTGTATAAAGATGTAAGAAAAAACTAGAAGAGAAAACTGGAGACATTGTGATCTGAAGTCGTAAAGATAGACATTTCACACCCTCTGTGAACAGGAAGCAGTGCAGGTATCATACTAGTAAATACATTCAAGTGATGATAAGAAAGCTAGATTAAACAATAGTTGTCTTTGAGAAAAAGCTTTAAATAAAGGACTCCAAAAACCTAGGCACATGACAATCAAAAGCAATTTTTGTATGCAACAATAGAAAAGAGAACAGCTGACAAGAAAAATGAATAATACTTTGGCTAGTGTTTTTTTTTTTTATTATTATTCCAATGGAAGATCATAAAATAATTTTTATAGAGAATTTAAGCTGGATTGAATAAGGAAAAATGTACAAATGATACACTTCCATTTGCATATGATGTCACTTACATTGTATGTAGATCAAATCCTTATACTAATTTAGGCTCACACTATATTGAGTTATTACAGCTTAGTCCCCTCCCCACTTCCAAGTTTATGCCAAGTGAAAACCATTGTAAAAAAACCATGAATCTAACCCAAGACAAAGATACCCCCAGCCTCAGACTGCAATCTGGAAATATTATATACAAGACAATACCTAACTGTAATTCTTCATATATATCATTTGCTGAGACGTATTTCTGAAGCTAAATGGTAAACACTCTCTTACTGACCTTTCATAATAAGATGTTGAGATATGAGGAGAAAAATAATGAGGCTTTTATTAAAACTGCTGGAGTTCTTAGAGGTTAAGTGGACTGCCACTTATTTAGGTAAACTAGGAGAGTACACTAATCAGAAATACTGGTAATAATAGAGCTTAAAGTATTCAGTCTTTAAGAAAGCAGAGTTTTGCTGGCAAAATGTCAAGTAAAAAGTTTTTACTTAGTACCTTGAGGATGGCATCCTCAATCTGTGCAATAGTTAATAAAAAACCAGGTGTCTTTGGTAAAGGAGTTATAGGAAGGAAGGATAGAAGGAAGGGTGACTAATGGAACATAATTGCGTATGGATATTGGATATGGATTTTGTTCACTCTACACAGCAACTAGGGATATTTTCATACATGTTTGAAAAATTGTCCTAGAGGACAAATGTCTGCTCCTCAGGATTTAAAAGAAAATACGGCTGTACAAAAACAAATTTGCACAACGGGTGAAACCAATGAAAATCCTATTTCTGTGGAGAAGCAAAATCCTCCATCACCTGGTTTCTTATCTCACCCACTTTACTGTAAGAGAAAGATACATAATTATGTGGCTGCTTGTCCATACAGTTGTGTTAAATTATATTCCTTTACTTTTAACCTACATAAGAGAATGCTACTTGGCGGTTATTATAGACAGGATGGTAACATCACATCATTACTAATATTAAAATTAATTTTATCAATAATTTTCATTATCAGTCCCCATTTTAAGTCCCTAATATTCAGTTGCTTACAACTTGCCACAGCTTCAGTCCTTTGGGTGGAAATTTCTCCATGTTCTGTGTCAGCTTCGGGATAAAATTTTTTATTTTTGCATTTTATTTTTATTTCAAACAAAGTGGTTCAGCAGTACATTATTTCTTTGAACAACAAGCCACTCTTTCCAACAGAGACTTGAAATATGTGTCAGGGATGTGTTTTTCTGCTGGCCCTTTCAAAATCCATTGAAATTTGGCCAAATAATAAACATTTGAAAGATACTCTCAGCCAACTTCCTTCATATTAAAAAGCTAAAATTTCAAAAGACTCTTCCTCCCCAAGCATGTGTCTACTGCTAGTTGAACCATATGTGGCCTCTTTCACAGAAGGCAAGTGAGTATCCTGGATCCTATCAGTGGTCAGAGAGTGTTCCGTTTTGCTTGCAGCCTTGTGCAAGGCAAGGGAAAGGCAGAACCACTGTCAGAATGAAGGTTGCGTTGTCCTATGTTTTCTGTGTTGTATGTGGCTTCTAGCTCTCACTCAAGAAATCTGCAGAAAGGAGGAGTTAAAGAGACAGATCTGGGTAAAGATAAGCAGCAGAATTAGGTCAGCAAGTCTTGTGAGAGGTAATGTGGAGTGTGAATCAGAGCTTCTACCAGGGTGTTATAACAAGAAAAGACTTGTAATGAGGTGAGGTTTGGGAACATAATGAAGACCCCATGAAGGAAAGGATTGGGATGAGGGTAGACAGATTATGATTAAGTGGAAGTGTTTGTTTATTAGCAAAAGTAAAACAAGGATTAGGACAGGTTAGCAAAAGATTGGATTAAAAATACTACTGAACAGAATCTAGGTTGCACAGAAGTCATGGTTAATCAAGTAGTAAGATGAAAACAGGACAGAATGGGTGACAAATTGAAGCAAATGCATTTGAATGCACTCTGAAGAAAAGGCAAAATACATCTCTACATCCATTCTTTCTTTTACCTTGTGGCAGATATTCATAAATATAGTGTAACATAACTTGGTTATAGACAAAAATGCTGAATGTTAACATGTCAAAACTTTTGCTTGCTTTTAAAGTTAAAATCCTCTAGAGCCATATATAACTAAAAAAAATGGTAAAAAAAGGAATTGAATATGTGTTGAGAAAAATTCATGTGATAAGAAATAATAGATAACTTTTTCAATATGACATTAGCCTGAGTGATTGAGGCAATTTGAAGTTACTGAAACTATCTTTCCAATGCAAGTAGAATACATTGAACCTACTTTTGCTGTAGGTAGGTTCAGTTGGATGTATTGGCTTTGCTGTAGGTAGGTTCAGTTGGATGTATTGGCTTTGCAAAAGGTTGCTTAGAGTGCCTGTGTTTTTATATAGGCTTTAGGAAGCATTAGCTGGAAAGTTCCAGGATACTGTGAAGATACCTTTAAGCCACAATTTCCTTTTTCATCTACAACAAGTTCTTTTTGAGTTGTTTTAGTCAGCAGCTCCAACAAAAACTTACTTGTCTAATCTATGGTTAAAATGCATTTATCACACATGTTGTGTACTTGTTTGAAGAACACTGATTAATTGATCTGGGCTTTCTAACCTGTTCTGCACAAGTTATCATCCCATTACAAGAACAGGGCAAGTTCTACATCCTATGAAGACTATTCCTTGTCTGCAGTAATTTCTGCACTCTCACTCAATCAAGTTTTAATTACTATATTAGTATGTCATGGTTTTTATACTAAAATTTGTTATAATTTATTCATAAAACACTATCATTTCATGGAAGTCTATTAAAACATTTAACTTTATGAATTAGATTTCTCACTGCCAACAAATCATACTGGTTTAATTTTACATATGAGTTGTTTCAGATGAAATTATTATACTCTTATAATTCCAGATTACTAGAATAACTGGCTTTTACTTATTCTTCCTTTTTGCCCTTTTGAAAAGTTGACACTGTAGATTTTTCCCACTCCTCTGAAATTTCCCCAGGACTTACTTGAGGTCAGCATTAAAGATTCAGAAGAGTCTAACTGAACTTGTTCCTAAATGGTGAAGGCTGGCTTGGAGTCTGTAAGAATATGTCAGAAATAGGAGTTATTACTTTTCCATATGTATCTTTACCAAGTATTTACCTTTAATGAATTTCTTCTAACATTTAATTCCCCCATACCTGAAGGTATGATACAGTTCCAGGTTAAGACGAAGAAGTGACTGCAGTATCTAAATTCCAGTAGAACTATCTGCACTTCTTCACAGTGAGCTTTTTTCTCCTGCTTAAAATAGCTTAATATCACAAGGAAGTGTTGACACTTTAAATTCACCCTCTCTTCCTTTCAGTTATTTAGAAAAACACTGAGCAGTGTGAGACCCAAAAACATGACTGCAGAACTCCACAGGGATCGTCTTTCTACACTGAGAATGGACTCTCAATCTGTGTTTACAATCTTTTAACCAATTATTTATACATGAAAAAAATCTTCTTTTTAATCTTCCGACTTCTCAGTTTCTTTAAGAGCCCTTGGTAAGCAATCTTGTCAAATGCTTTCTGGAAAACCAAATAATCTGTATCATCATTGTGAATCTTATTCATTCTCTTGTGTTTCATTTAAAGAACTTGTATTGATTTAGGCACTGTTTCTTTTTATAGAAGTAGTTGTAGGTCCTTCCTGTAATATGTTATTTATTCCTATGGCCACTCATTATATTCTTTACAATAGTTTCTGCTGAACTGCACAATACAGATGTTGGAGTTCCTTGTCTGTAGTTCCTTCATTATGCATAAGCAGCCTTTTTAAAAAATATCTGTTTTCACCATTGCTTAGTTAACTAATTATTTCAAACAAATTGTACATAACAATTGAGAGAGTTCATTCTTGCAGCAGCTTGGGATTCTTGGGTATTATCCCTTGTTTGTGACTTCTCACAGTTCATTTTATCTTTTTGTCTGATAAACTAGTTTAGAAACATTTTATTTTGAAGTGGACTTTCTGAGGACCTCTTATTTGAATTGTGGCTTAGCAATTTATCCTTTTTTTTCATGTCAAACACTAATAAAATTCCCTTCCCTTCCCTTCCCTTCCCTTCCCTTCCC
>NW_020955254.1:462402-473657 GCF_003031625.1 Empidonax traillii
TTTTTTTTTTTTTAACAGTTACATTTTTTTCTCCCAACTTTCTTTCCCTAACCTAGGCACTTGCCCTCTCTATCAACTCCCTTGAAAATTTCTCAATTCTGATGTGCCTGAAAAAAGCTTTTAAGTTTTTTGTACTTACTGAAAGTTATTCCTCAAACTTTTGTTTGGTCCATCATATTGTTTTTACATTTACCCTGCCTAACTTCATGTTCTGTTCCCTTTTGCTTGTTTACGCTCAATCATGTGTCTTATGAGAAAAAGAAATTGAAGGAATCTTTTCCTTACCTGTTTTTCTGTCTTGTGTTTTTGGTGGGGTTTTTTTATGTCTTTCTTTCACCATTTTACCCCTATGAGAGGAAAAAACAAGATGAACTTTCCTTCACAACAAAGTTCTGCAGCTGGAAACTTCCCTGATCTGTTAGTTGCTCTGTAAAATATCAAATTCTCCAAAACCAAAGCTTATGTTGCCAAAAACAAGCAAACCTGTTACAACAGAGCATAACAGGGAAATGTAACATTTTGAAACCTCTCCTTCAATAAGGATGATGTTTGGTTGGTTCAGTTGGTTCAGCTTTTCTGACACTTCCAGGGTGACATTCATCTGATGACGAGCATTATATGCCTGCTACAGAATATGTAGGGTGTTTTAGTCCTGGACACCATTTGATACTCAGAAATGTCTCTAAAGTGATTGATAATTCTGTAATAGTCTTCTTGTCATTAAAAAAACTCAAGTCAGAGATATATTGATCAAATTTCAGAAACATCTCTGTGTTTGTATGCATATCTGACTGTGTCTGTGCACTTTATTGAAGTAGCACTCTGTAAATCATACAACTCATCTTTTTCTCTTTTAATTTTTAATAAAGTATTCACCAAATTTGGAAAGTTACTTTTATGATGGTAAGATACAGCTATAAGCATCTTTAGGCTGAAGATGTACTACCATACTATTGTCAAAAGCTGTCAGTGTTGCTTTCAACAAAGTTAACAATAGTAATTGCTCAAGGTTGGAACCTAAGAATTCCTGAACTGAAAAGGATGAAGATTGACAAAGCTTGGCTTCATAAAATTCCCTGAGGCTTTGCAAGACTTCTGTGTGTTAGAAGTAAAACACTGTAAACTAATGACTCATTAGTTTTATGCTATTAAAGGGATAAATGTAAGAGATCTATATGTATTTAGTCTTGTGAAGAAACATATTTTGTTAAAAATGTCCTAATTTGTTGGGTAGCTATAGGTACACATTTTTTTTTCACTGACTTGGGATGCATATAAGTCATCAATATAATATCTTTATAGGCTACTCAGAACTTAGCAGTAGTTGTAATTATCTTTAACCCAAAATTTTTCAAGAGAACCTTATTATATATTTCTTAATCATTTTAGTCAGGAAGAAAATATTTGACAGCATGTTACCTTTTCTTTCAATAGCCCGTGGTATATTGTTATCCATTGTTTTCTAGTTGCTTCCTTTAATTTCTACTGCTGCTGTTCTATTTATCCTCTCCCACTCTTGCTGCTGCTCTTGCTATTCTTCTACCCTTCCTTTTTCTACACTTGTGGTGCTCTAAATCTGTCAACCAGATGTAACTTCCAGGAGACCTGATTACAAGCAGATTTGCAAGCTCTTGTATGTTACTTTCTATTTTAAAAAGTTGACTTGGGATTTGGAAAAAGCTCCCCATTTAGTTCTTTAAATAGAAAGAAAATACTGTAACTAAATGTTGGCTGCTGGTAAGCACTACTGAAACCAACTCATGGCTGGAAACAGATTTGTGACGTTGTTTGGCTTTATGTATGATGATTTATTTTAATGCTATTATAAAGTGTGTGTAGACAGAGTTTGTTTTCATTTTAAGCATTTATAAAGGTGTGAGGCCTTGTGGTGCTGGGGAAGGAGACAAGGCAAGACTGTCTGCACTTCTGAAAAAAAGACACTAGTCAATTTCCATGACCTTTATGGGAGCTCTATTTCAACTGTAGGGCTGTTCTAAGATGTTGGATTACCCTAGGAAATGTAGTTTGCTGTTCCTTCCCTAATATTCACAGAGCTGACTAACGAAAGCTGCATGGCAAAAAAATGCTATGCCTTCCCAGGCTCAATAACATCTACAGTGGCAAAGGGAGTCTCGTCAGAGAATCACAGAATACACTGAGTTAGAAGGGACCCACAAGGATCATTGAGTCCAACTCTTAGCCCTGCACAGGACCATCCCCAAGAGTCACACCGTGTGCCTGACAGTATTGTCCAAACACTTCTTGAACTCTGTCGGGCTTGGTGCTGTGACTGAGCAGTCTTCTGATACCTTCTGTCATGCCAGTGCAACCTGATCTGATAAGCAGCATTCAAAACCGCTCATCCTCCCCTCCTCCTATCTTCACAAACCTGCCCATGGGTGGGCAGCATGAAGAGACTGGATGTACTTCTACTGCACAGCTAGACACTCTCATCTGGATATCAGTGTCCAAAGAGAGAGAAGAAAAGGAATCTAGTCATGAGAAAAGAGTCACTGAGACAAAGTAAAGCATGCCTCTGAACAGCGGCCACAGCATGACAAGCATTTCTTAAGAGGCCATCAAATAGCGACAGGCTTTGAACTGTAGCTTGTCAACAGAGAAGTGGAAGGCAACAGTAGTGTATGGTTCAGGGTTTCGGAGACATACTGCATGCATGAAGCGTGTGCACTGTCGTCAGTGTCACTGAGGTATTCCAGGAACATGTGGCTCTCTCATTGTTTTTGACTTCACAAAAGTGCCATGAAGTACCTCTCGTTGGACCTGATGAAGTCATTCCAGTGTAATCGACTTTATCCAGTAAAATTGTTCCTAAAAGGGACTATTTCTCTGCCTACAAAAGAAACTAAGGAACTATTCTACATTTAAGGGAAAATGGGATTTTCTCATTTGAGGTAAAGACAGAGGAAACAGCATTGGAAGGGGATTAAAATTAGCCTTAAATTGACAGCTGTAATCTTACCTTCCCCATCATCTAGTTTCTTATGAACCATGAAACTGATAACCTTCATGTATGTCACAGGAAACATTGCATATACTGTGAACATATTTGAAAAAACATATTATAAAATTGGTTAAAAACAGTCCTCAGTATTTCAGGTGATTATATATTTTGGGCCAGTCTGCACATATGATGTGTTTAGGACAATGTATATATCTGCCCAAAGTGATAATTCACCTTAAAGTGTAGTAAAAACAACTGAGTGTGGCCTTAGCTCTGCACTCTTACTGCTGCCTCAGGAGAAATGAGTAATTTTAGTGGCAAAACAGATCCAGAAATATCTTGAGATCAAAGGCTGCAGTTGTAAGGGGCTCTTCCTCTGATTGCTCAAGTTTGGGAGGATGCTTATTACAATACCTGCATATCAAGCCAAAGCTATTTGTAATTCATATTAACTTAGTTTATGTTTTACAAAGTGTAATCATTGTATGGCCTTTGCAGTCTTTCCCACACTTGGAGAGTAACACAATAATCTACTGCTTCTCAGGAGATTATCCTGTCTGAGGAAATGTATGTGACTCTAAAATGGTAGCATTTGCATTCCTATTTATTTGTATATTATTCATATTTGTATTTATTCAAGGAATGGGCCAATCCTTCACATATTTGACAAATAGATGCACCATGTTTGTTATGATGTTGTCGTGAAGTGGAAACCTGCAATAAAATTATTATAATAGTTTTCAAATGCTTGCAATATTGAAGTTATAATCAGTTGCAATATAAAAAGATATGTATCTGTATATGAAAATTGCCAAGTTTGAAACCAAAATGCATTGAAGGTATTTCCACTGTCAACCTAGAACAGAATAAGCACTTTTCATTGACAGGAGATCTATATATTTGTGCTGCATGTGAGAATGCCTATTGAGTGTTTACAGCAGCAAATATTAATCACAGTTATCCCAGATGTTAAAGAAAAAACTATATTTTCTCTTCATGTGATTTTATTTTACTGTTTTTTCTTCATGGCAAATGATTGTATCTTGCTGTCTTTTGATTAATTGCTCTTGGATATCAGTGGGTATTAGCTAACATTTGGTTAGTAATACTCAGGGATTTAAAGGCATTGCAAAGAAAACATCACCACCAGAACTCTGAATTATGTACAACTAAGCACAACAAATTTTGTAGAGCAGTCTTATATTTTTAATTAACATAAAATTCAAGATAAAAAGGTTATATGAATTTCATTTAGAACCTAGTATAAAGTGTTTTGTTTTGTTTTTTATTTTCTCTTGCATTCTCCAAAACAGGTAACCTCATTGATATTTTATGCATGAAGCAGTTTGTATCTCCCGAGCATGCAACGATACTATTTTCTTCTTGAAAATAATTCTGACTGCATTCTAACCAGTTTTAGTCCTAGAAAGACTTTGTTTTTCCACATGCAAAAAGAACTGCAGAACTGATAAGCACATTTTGAAGTCTTTTCAAGATCAGCTTTTACAGGAAGTAACTGTGCATTCATGACTGGCACAATGATTTAACTCATTAATATCTGATGCTTAAGGAAAGCTAAGTATGTGATTTTAAGATGTAGCAAAAAAAGGCAAACCAAAACATTTTTCAGTCCATTTTGTCACATTCAAATGGTGCCAGGCAGGCCTCATGCGAATGGTTCATTATCAGAATATTTTAAAAGATAATGTAACATTTATTCTTTCTATTTTCCTTTTGGTTTCAGAGTCTTTGGAGACACTGAATACTTATTTTCAGGATTTTCCCTTCCAGGGGGTTTAAAATGTACTTTCAAAAATATTACAACAGAGGTTCATGACTCCACAAAGTATCACTACCTGCAAAATAATCAGTTTCACTTCTTTATGTCACAGAAACATATGTTCTCCCAAACCATAATTACTGTAGAGTTAATGGGGAACATATATTACACAAACTGTAAAGTTGGAAAAATACAAATCCTATTAAAAAAATCGATGCTTTAGAAAATTCTGAACTGTTAGCAATAACAAAAGCAAGTGGAGACATGAATCAGTCTATGGTATAATTTTCAAATTTACCTTATATTATGCAAGATTTTCAATTGTTTTATTTTAGCTGAAACCCTTGTGTTTTAAAATATGTCTGAAACTGAAATATAGACGCAATTGTTGATACCATAGTTAAGAAGCTTATGAACCTCTAAGTGGTAGGAAAGAAAGAGGACAAAAACCATCATGTAGGAGAAGAGGGGGAAGTCTAGGAAAGCAATTGATACCAGAGAAACTAAGGTAGACTTTTACAGTTTTGGAGGCAGCTTGCTTTGGTAGGAATTTATTTTTACATGTAAATAATCTGATATTGCCTGCCATTTTATCAGAGCCAGCTCTTATCTTCCGCTCCCTATTTCCCTCCTATAGTTTACTCTGATTGCCTTTGCCATTCCCCCCCCCCTTTATATTCTCCTATCTTTTTTTCTCCGTCAGTATGCATTTCCTGCAAAAGGATGTGCCCCAGTATTTCCAGTGAAGCCTCTGAAGTAGGAGGTCCTAATGCATTGACTCTCCTCCTTGCTGATCACACCTTGAAAGTATGGTTGTTTTGGGAAGGTTAGCTTTGTGGCTTTCTCTGTCATCTGCAGTGGACTGGTGGCTATCACCCAGTGTTCCATGATGGGGACAGATACACATTGGGCGAATTTAAGAGCCTCTCCAGCCAAATAAAAAAAAACAAAAGAGTGCTTGCAGGGGATACAGCTCTTGCAGATCACTTTTCTGTTGGCAAAGCAAGTTAAATGCTACAGAGTTAGTTTTTATGTGTTTATTTTTGAAATGAACTTCCAAAGAATTTATTTGAGAAGTGAGAGCAAAACAATCAGAAATTTCCCAAAGGAAACGTGTGATCTCAAAGGCCAGCAAATTTATTTTAGAATTTAGAAATGCCCATATAAATTTGCCTGGAAATGCTGAGTATTAAAAAAAAAAAAAAAATCTAACAAGAAGTTTCAAGACTTTTATGGAAAAGAACAAGGAATCAAGGAACTGAGTATTACAAAGAGCTCAAAATAGGGTGAATGTGGGGCATTTTTATTTTGCATCAACAATTTGCATAATAAAGGATAAACTGACAAAAGAAGTGATTTAAAACAAAAAGGGTTAGTTGAATAATTAAAAAGCACATTTTAACAACCAAACTTAAATGTTGCAAGATGAATAGTTCTTACATGCTATAGTGAGGTGCTACACAAAATTCTCAGATAGAAGCAAAAAGAGTATGACAATAAACTGCTAAAGAGAAATCATGCTTCAAGGGTTTTTTTTCAGGAAGGTAGAATTATATACCTGCATGTACACTTTCTTTTTTACAAAGTAATTTATATTTCTATCTAGTATGTCTGCCCTAAGGGTCTAACAAATACAAGTGGGAAAATACAATTAATATAGAATTATAAAACCAACTGTGAAAGGTATTTTCTTTATTTCCTCATGATAACTGGAAAGAAAGAAAGGCAAAGGGTACTGCTGACATTCCTTGTTTAATGCAGCTTACTTAGTGACTGGCATAATGATAAGTGATGGTAATTTACCTTAAAAACCTTAATGAGTGGATCATTACTACAGAGAAATGGGAAGAAAACTTTAATCCCACAGAGGCAGAGCTCCATGGTTGGCTGTGCAATAACCAGACAGAACTCTGAATGAGATTCCCAAGCTTCTGTTCCCTAGATAAAATTTTCTCTCACTCCACTTTTGCAAAGGTAATGAGGAGGTAATGAGGCTTGACTTGAATTTTTTCAGCACTTGATTCCCTTCATTCCCCAGCAGGTTCCCATAGGATAGAGTAAGATGTTGGATTTATATAAAAGCTCTGCTGATAGATAGGTGGAGGAGGTGAGCCATGCTATTTGGTTTTGGATTCTGTCTGTATGAGAAGGGGTTCAGATAAATTTCAAGTTCTTTCAGCACTGTCAATTCACTCTGATAGTTTCCACAGAATAAGGCAATTTGACGACATGCAGACCTTGTCAGGGTTGTTGACTGTTTATTTTGTCACATTACCGATACTAAACACTGACCTTTCTGTGCCACCTTTTCTTCCTCTTTTCCCCCTATTTTTCACTGGCTTAATACACACATCTGAGTAAATAATAAAACCGAAAAAGGTAGGCAGAAATGTTGTATTAGATCATTAGCTTAATTTGAGCTGAAAGGTCTTTGTTGTAAGTTGGGGGTGGGAAGGGACCTGGGGACCTTTGCAAAGTATTTTGCTGGCAAGCTTGTTGAGATTTGATTGCCTTTGTTGTGATAATCTGAAATTAATTTGCACTTGAACCCATCTTTCTTCTGGGCTCAATTTAAACACGGTTATAATTATGCGCCCTGCATGAAATTGAGAACAGACACTGATATGACAAGTCTGAATTTTTTAATTCCCCAGGTACTAAAGGCTTTTTTCCCCACTTATCTCACAAGGTAATAAAACAAAATGTTCCAGTGAAGCACATGCTTAAGAGAGAGGTATTTGCCTGAGGGGAAACAGTAATAATCAGTGTATTGCTACACATTTACTCATGTACTTTCTCAGTAGGTCAATCTCTTTCTTTTAAAGTGATGTTAAACTTCTGCTAATATTGGTTGATTTGTACCTGGTACAATATAAAAAAAAAAAAAAAAAGGTAGAAATGTTATGTTTTATTCTGTTTTAGTGGCTCCTCATTTAAAAGGCTTTTTCTCAAACATCCATTTTGATAGATATTTTAAAAAAACCCCACTATTGAAGACTACCTCCTAACATCCACAATTGATCTTAGCAGTGCACCTTTCTTGTTCTCAGTATGAGCTGTAATGTCCTTATCAGCATTCTTTTAGTTTTAACCCAGATTAGTGTTTTTGGTAAGGAATCTCATTAACTACAGTAAGCCCATCTTCTTTTGTGATTTCCTTTGGAATTGTAATGTACGAAAAGGCCACCAAGGTCAATGCCCTGGGCACAAATTCCTCTTTAAATCATCATTCAGCTCAGAGTAACAACATTCTCCTTAGAAATAGACATTTTTCAAGATCTGGAACAAACTGCTCAGTTTCTTGGAAGTGAAAATCTTGAGTAAGAGAAGCAGAAATTAGAAGCATAGAAAATTAAGTGTAGGAATTCACAGAGTAACTATTTGTTAGATGTATTAATTTCTTTTTAACGAGAATAATTCTTCTCTCTGACCCCTAAATTTGTATATTGTGTCTTTTTTTAGTTAAACTGTCCTACATTTTAGCACAGGTTATGAAGGTATTAATGATGCTACATTATGTTACATTTTTTAAGCTTTAGCAATAGCAGTTTTGCTCTCCCCAAACCTGTAGACTGCATTCAATTGAGTTTCTTGAGCAAATTCAATAACTAAAAAAAAAAAAAAAAAAAATTAAATATGCTGTGTTTAGGCCAAATAAAGCCAGGATGTTATTTCTGCCATATTACTTTATAAGTAGCAGCATAAAAACCAACCAAAGAACATATGCTGAATATTTCACCATTCTCATTCAAATCTCTATTGAGAGATATATAAAAAACAGATAAAGTGAAATAACTGAGTAGCACCTCATTGTGGTTTAAAAAAAAAGAGCTTGACCTCTCTCTTTTTAAAGGACTCCATATTCATCTGAACATTTTTTGAAAATTAACTTTATTTTACTAAAGATGATTTTCATACTGCTGTAATTGAAATAAAAATAGGTGGTTCAAAGGAAATATTTATCCTACTCTGCCTTATGAAAGGAAATGTGACCAGACTGGCATAGCTTTAAGGTAAAGGGAAAAGCTAGAAGTAATATGCAGAGTCATTATTTTGTACATTGAAGTTAATGTTGGTTGCAGTTGGGTTTGTCAGAAAAAAAACTTTTAATTTTAAAACTAAGGAATTCTTATTTTGATATTCAAATGTCAGTTTGCTGAGAGGAAGGAGGAGTAGGAGTGATGTTAGCTACTTTCAGTGAGGGTGGACCCTAAGAATATGGTGTGACTGACACTACGTAATTTTTTTGTACTGAAATATTGACATCACAAACCCATGGAAGAGATTTCCTAGATTGGGCCTCTCTACATAAAATCTTATTACAAATTTTAAATGTATCTACTAGTGTGTTCCCTAACTCTCTACTGTTTTGTTCAGAAATAAGTTTGGAAACAACAAACCGCCTATACAATAAACTTCTTAGTCCACAATATACCTATTAAACAATATCGTAGCTTAAAGCAACAGAAAGTCACTACTACGAGGAAATGCATAGTTCTTCATATATTGAAACCTAGGAATCCCATAGTACCTTCAGATCCTAAGGTAAAACTGTGTTTAGCATATGACCAGCTACAAGGAATCTAAAATGTACCAATAATAATATAGGATGACATGCTAGGAGAGTACATATGATAAGAACTGTGTGGCCACACATGGTGTGGTACATTTTCACCCCTTGGTTTATGTGTTTTGCTTTCCACTGCCACATTTTCTGGTGACTCTATCTAGTCTCGTTCAATCATGCTGTGCACATCACAGTCACTTACTGACAAGCAGCCCTGGCTGAAGCATTCAAAGAAACAACCTTCCACAAACAAAGCAGGCAAGTCCTGTTTCTCTTAAGATAAAATCTGCTGATCTCATTATTGATTGTCTGCTTTCAGAGGTTTTGTTTCCTGAAAGTTTGATATGGGGCAACAGAGGTGACAAAAGATTGGCACTGCGACCTGGAAATTAAATGGTCGACTATTAGATCAACGTCAAATAGGGTGAGGCTGAAGTGTTTGGCAAAAGCATTAGATGCTGTCTTGACTTAATCTCTCTCTCTCTCTCTCTCTCTCTCTCTCTCTCTGTGTGTCTTTCTCTGTGTGTCTCTCTCTCCTTTATCTTGAATCTGTTTTGCACCCTCCCAGGCAATTTACTATACTTGTCATTGATTTTTATCACCTACTGTGCCCCCATGAAGAATTACTTTTTGAATGATAAATCAGCTTCCCCATTTAAACAATTGTATGCCTCACCTTAATGTGAAAATAAGCAGTGAGATGAAAAAAAAAAAAAGTATAGTAAGTGTTACATTAGTCACTGACCAGTGGAACCCTTGTGATTTTGAAAGGAGCACCAGATTTTCTTTTAATATGGAGGAAATAACTGTACTAGAAATAAATTATGAACTCTAACTGTTATGAAATAAATTAAAGTGGCAAATTACGGTCAGTGAGTGGGAGGGAGGAAAAAAAAGAAAAAAATAATTGCTCAGTAAAGCGAACTTGTAATTGCTATCCAGTGTTTTCTACAAATAGATAGCCTACAATGTGCTCAGACACACTCCTCCTTTCAAAGGTGTTATGGTCTGGATATTTAATAGGTGTTTTGAGGAAATCTACAGTGATAATAAGTAATAGACTAATCTTTTCTAGGAACCCTTCCTCCTTCTCCAGCTTTCTGGTCATTCAACTGGCCTCTGCCTCATGTATATTATAAAATATTAGATCTATCATGTTGGTACTATAAAAATTGATAGGTATTACATAAAACATTAAAAAAATTTGGGGTTTATGGTGTAGACGCACTCTTTCAGTCACCGAATGTATGATCTCTGATCCACGAGGGGTTGGTCACACACACAGGTTTAATTAATATTTATTCAATTCTATGGCTAATGCAGTTGTCAGAGTCTTCTCCAAGACTCAACTGACTGGTCTAATTCTCCTTTTTCTCCTGTCTGAAGGATAGAAGAGGGAAGGAAACAGCCTTACAGACGCTTGCCACAAGAATTAAAAATTAATGTAGTGAAGAGATGTAAGAGAAATTTTTCAGAGTCTGTAACAATTGCATAAAAGTAGGTGGCTTTATTTTATCACTGAAAAGACAAACATTTCTGAAGGTTTCCCTGCCAACTTGTCTCCAGAACACACATTACTTCCTCAAATACATGGCACTGAAATGTGGGAGTTTTTTGAAAGTCATATTGCTCAAAATTTATTTTAGAATTTTATTTCAGTAGCTCTTTCATACAACCTATTTGTATTAAATGTAGAATATCTGTGTATATTGGTCTTAAGATGTCACAACTACCAGTAGAAATAGTTGTTTGGGATGTTAAAGTGGTGATACTGTGATACTGAATACAAATCTGATACAGTGACAACTTCAGATGTGAGACTGTCTTTTAACTTCTAATCTCTTGAATCAATGTGTTGCATTGATTCACTCTTCTAGAGTAACTCAAGAGTGCGCATGTGTACATTAATCTCTTCTTGCCACCTCTACTCTCACTCTCCATATGTT
>NW_020955254.1:473678-475012 GCF_003031625.1 Empidonax traillii
GATACTGTGATACTGAATACAAATCTGATACAGTGACAACTTCAGATGTGAGACTGTCTTTTAACTTCTAATCTCTTGAATCAATGTGTTGCATTGATTCACTCTTCTAGAGTAACTCAAGAGTGCGCATGTGTACATTAATCTCTTCTTGCCACCTCTACTCTCACTCTCCATATGTTATAAAGGGAACGAAGCACATTTGAAATGCTCTATTTCTAGTCTAGAAAACATTTTGTCAATATATTCTCTCAACAGCTCTGGTTTTCTTGTTCTGAGGCACTGAATACTTCATTTTTCTTGTTTTCTTGACAAGAAAAGTAATACAATGCTTTTCCAAAATGAACAAATAGGATCACACTTCACTCCTTTGAACTAGTAGATAAAGGTCTGTGATCAAGTTGCCTCTAGTTTTTTATTCGTCTAGATTGCAAGTTCTTACAGGTCCTCTTGGCATTCTGAAGTTTAAACCTTCGTATTATAATACATGTGTCATAGTGCAGAAGAGGTGTTGAGTCAAGTATGGCTTTTTATATACCTGAATCCAAGATCATCTAGAATTTCTATTCCTTTTCTTCCAGTAAGTGCAGTTACATATCAAAAACTGCAGAAAAACCTTATCATAATCCTATTTAAAATTCTCCATAAACAATTGAAAGACATTCCTTTGAAACCAAGTGTTAAAAACTAAACCAAAACTACAAATTAATCCCCAAATCTTTCCTTATGGTTATGCAGTTTAACTAAACTCTTCTGTTCATGTCCATTCCCTTGTATGGGGCAAAAAGTAAATCCACTTGCTATGCAAAAGAAAAACATGCCAGCTAGCCTAAGAGTAAGTTAGAGTACCTTAGCTTCACAGTCAAACATTCTGCTGTTTCTTTACACTATATTAAACATGAAAGAACTCAGATTTTTAGTCTGAGAATGTGTAGAAAGGTTATGTCTGTCCTGCCTTTAACAGATAAAAAAAAAATGTAGGGGATTTTGAGTTGTCCATAGCATTGAGTACAGTAAATGAATAGTGATAATACATGTGATAATGCACTTTCAGAGCCTGACCCCTTTACGGACAGGCTAAGGTGCAATTTCTTTCACCTCCAAATCCCACACATTTTTAGCTAAGTCTGATTGGAATTTTACAGGGGTTTTTTTTCCTGTATTTTTAAATAAATTTTTCTGTCAATCCATGTAATGGCACTGGACAACTAAACATAAAATATTTAAAGTGTAATTGGGAAGACTAAATATTATGAGCCAGATAAAAAGTTAGGGAGCAACTACAAGTGGCCTTATGCCTGCAATCTGCAAGGGCATTACCCCTATAGAGGGGAGGA
>NW_020955254.1:475485-483291 GCF_003031625.1 Empidonax traillii
TTTTTTTTTCCTGTATTTTTAAATAAATTTTTCTGTCAATCCATGTAATGGCACTGGACAACTAAACATAAAATATTTAAAGTGTAATTGGGAAGACTAAATATTATGAGCCAGATAAAAAGTTAGGGAGCAACTACAAGTGGCCTTATGCCTGCAATCTGCAAGGGCATTACCCCTATAGAGGGGAGGAATGGAAAGCAGCTGGGAACAGGCCGAGGACAGAGACTTCTTAACTCCACTTAGCTGAAACTGGAACACAATGTCTGATTATAGTTGTACTTCACCTGGTCTGAAATGTCTTTTTTATATTGGACTCTTCAGCTGATGACTGTAGAACTGTGGTGGTGGCTGTGCTGCCCCAAGAAATGGTTTCTGAGACGACAAAATTTCTCTGTAGGAGGCTTGTCAAACCTTTGAATTGACACACTGGTAAATTCCCTGTTAAGGATTTTTTTTTCTATATTGTTTATGGAAATTACTGAAATTAATAAATAGGAGTAGTTTCCTTACTTGCAGCTATTATGAGGTTTGAATTCTGCCTTTTTACCCCCTGTCCATGCCAGCCAAGTCTGAAGGGAATCCCAAGAGCATCTAAATGAGGGCAATTTTTTAAAAAGTAATAGCTTAGCTGTAAAAATGCAAGAAATAATTCCTTCTTGACTTGTGTATATGTTCACACAATTATTATGTGCTTTAGAGGAATCTTGAAGCTTCCGTATATTTTTTCTGGATGGGAGTAGAATTTAGGAGATTGCCAGATCTCATCTCAAATTGAGATGTGATTGAGATATGCATCTCAAACTGCCTACCTATCAAGTTTGTGGTGAATTAGGATTTACCTACGGAAGCTGAATTCTCCTTCAGTCTGAGAAAGTTGTGGGATGATTTTCATAGTCTTGTGATCCTAATATTTTCTGCTGAAATCAGTAGAAATGACTGAGTACACTTGGTAAGCCATTCTGATGCTGAGAATTTCAAAAACTGGCACATCAGAACCTATCTTCGGGACCTTGTTTTCAAGTGTATGGGCTTTAATGTATATCTTTTTGAGAATTTTAAAATACAAAATTCAAAAGGCTGTAGTCCACATGTGTAAAATACATTTGTGTCTACATGTAGTTCACATGTAATAAAACTTAAAGGGAGATGTAGCCTTAATTACATTAGGAAAGATTGGACCCCAAGCAGCACAAATGATTTTTATGGGAGTTCTTATTCTGTGATGTACTGTTCAACATTTTTTATTGTATCTTGTTTTCATTTTAAATTTTACACAGCAGTACTGCTATCAGTATATACAATGAGTTGGTACAAAATTGGATATTCTGTTTTAAGAAAAAAAGGTTGTATTTTTGTTAGCTTGTTTATTTTAAATAAATCATGATGTGTTCCTGAGGGAATGTTTCTGGCCACAGACACCTCAACTTGTTGAGAAAGTAAAGTTAAATGTTTTGCTTTCCATTAATAAAGGTTTGTCTAGGCAGATCAGCTCTGCTCACTAAAATTACCCTCTTCAGAAAGACTTATTGGCTGTACCATTCTTGTCCTCATTGAGGTACCTGCCCTAGTTACCCCTGACTCCCTGGCCTGTGCTGCACCCTGACACAGGAAACAAAGAACTGACTGCTGTGCAAAAAGAACTGAATTAAGTATTAATTTGTAATTTATGGAGAACGAATTCCTTGGTACAACAAGCCATACCTATTTCACACAAACTCACTTGCTGGAACAATACATACTCTTAGTAGATCTATTGTGCCCTATTGTGGATGACAATACTATAATAGCAAAGAAAATACATTTAGGATGTTTTTTTCTGAGGATGACATGGTTACATATAGTGACCTGCACAAGAAGACAGAAAAGCATTATTTAAAGTTTAGTATGTTCACGTGCTTTTACTGGGGATAAAGAAACACATATGTCATTTTTGGCCATCTGAGCCAAACAAACTTATAGCTGTATTTCAAATGTGTTTTCCTACATAATTAATATATGTAGAAATGGAACATTCTATACGTTTTTAAATGGTGTTACTTACCTTTTATCCATCTTGATTCTCACTAGAAGAAAGTAATGTGCAAAGACATTTAAAAAGTTGAGAAAAATCTCAATGTCAGCAATAAACATGTTCTTAAAAGGACAGTCTTTTCCTACCAAGGACATTCCCTATTTGAATGGAATTTTATAAATTTGCTCAAGACTCTTTTGTTTTTATAAACGGTGATTTAATATACTGTCATGTTGCTTGGAACAGTGTAGAAGAATTTTTTTTTTATTTCTGATCTTTTTTAGCTCTTGGACTTATTAGTTTAGGATTGTGTGTATAATACATTGCTGTAGAACTGGAAGAAAATATTGAGGAAGAAAGGCAGTGCTGAACCAGCTGCTGCTTCTACAGGCATAAAAGTCAAGAGCTTTTGACCCCTCGGCCAAAGGTAAGCATAGCATTAACTTTATGCCTACTGAAATCTGTCAACTAGTTTTGGTGGATGTGGAGCATACTGCCATCAGGTCTCTACTGTTCTCAAGACCTAGTAAAATAAGAAAATAAAAGAATGGTTGTGTGAAGAAGAAAGTCATCAAACAACAAAAAAGTGTGATTTGATCCATTCAGGAAAGAAGGGCAAATACAGACAAACTTTGGCTTTGAAGGTTGTCACTGACCTCAACAAAACCAAGCAGAGTAAACGATGCACACAATAAGCAGATGAGTTTAAAAGCACTAACAGTGTGGAAATTCCACAGTATTCGGCTTAGCAATTGTTTAGATGTGCACACTGACTCTGCATATTTGTTTTGCATTGGCTCCTGTTGTGCTGCTTCATGCATACATTGTATGGAGCCAGAAGGGAACAGAGAAGACAATCCACTCCTGACTTCTGTTGTCCTTCTCCTGGCAACTTCTTGGAATAAATGAAAGATGCAATGGTTCTTCATCTTACATTCCAGTCCCCTTCTGCCTTGTGTATGTTTGTACTGTGCTTTCCCCAGTGACAAAACACTGAATAGCTCCAAGTGCACATTTCCTTGTATTTTCTGACTACAGATTTTTGGCTTCCAACAGTACATGGTAATTTCAGCCAAGAAGGAAAATAATATCCTTTAGATGTGATGTTCCACTAGTAAAGAGTCAATTTCCTTTATCCAGCTGCAAATTGTTTTGGACTGTGAATTATGCAGATTGTGCAATAAAGGCACATAACACTCATGTCACATGTCCCTAGAAAATAGATCTGTTTTATAGGGATATAACTCAGTTTGAATGTGGTCCTTGGTATTCTTCAGTGGTCTCTTCCAATTCATTAGTATTTAAATTTATGTTAATTTCATCAAGGTGTGAAAAGATCTTTTTTTGCATATACATGAAGTAACCATGTTACTATTCAACCAGCTATTTTCCCTTTTTTTAACCCAGGAGAAGCTTGTTGTATGAACAGAAAGAGAAAAGGGGAGATTATAAAAGCACATTTTTGAAGACTCAGGAAATGTAGTCATTGAATCTATTTTTAAAGGAGCTATCCAGTATTCTCTCTCCTGGTCTGAGTGAAAATTTTGGATGGTATATTCAAGGCACATGACATTCCAGAACATATATACATATACATATATAGAGAGAAGTATCAGTTGGCACATTTATATTAATCTATAAGGTTACCATCCTGGCACATCTCACTGTTACACCTTAACCATGAAGATTCTATAGAACAGCAATTGTGCAGGTGAAATGTATAAATGTTGTTTACATTTCAGAGTTGAATAAATAATGGATGTCAAAGTTTCAAAGATCCACATTTTGTTCAGAAGTGACCACACAAATTAAAAATCTGGAGGAAGAAGGGTCACATCTTTGGCCAGAAAACAACTATGATTTTCTATTAAAACTATTGTCAATCAACAAACAAACAAACAAACAAACATAGAAAATGTTTTTAAGAAGATTTAACTTTTGTTACTCCCTTTGAATGTTGTCTACTATTTAAGTCCATTTCCGCAATAAAGTGCTATTTCTCGGCCAAAATAATTAATCATCCTTCTATATGGAATTTGTATTTATGAACTATATCCTTTTGTTGACTGAATGAAGACAAAAGGTATATTCAGTGCATTTCCAAAGACCTTTTAAGTGGCTCAACAAAGCACATAATGCTGGCCTTGTCTTACATGTCTGTGATGATACAGTTTAATAGTGTTATAAGGCTATGGTGGTGTGTAGTTGTCATGATGGTAGATTGTGCTGGTCTGTATAGATTTACTGTCATTCTTTAGGCTTTTCATACATGACAGAGGTTGTCTGAAGCACAGCAGGGACATGAAGCTTGCAGGGGTTAAGTGTTACTTGCCTCCTGGCTCGCTACATAGTCCTCTCTGCACACATACAGAGATGAGGTGCAGGGTACATCCGTCACTGGGCCGATGACATGATGGATTACTCATGTCATTGTCAGTACAGTCAAAATCACTCTGTTGCTGATAAGGTAGCCCCTTTTCTTTACTCTGGTTGAGTGAAGCTATTTTTCCCTCTGGTTTTAAAACTGTAGCTCACACAAACATTCCTTAAATCAAAGAAGGAGAAGACTATTTTTAATTGTACATAGTAGCTTTGGGCCATAGGAGACAAAGTCCATTGAAAATTACTTTCAAAATGGACAGATGCATATCAAATGTTTTGCATCACTTGGTTTCTTCTGATCCTGAAAATAAAATATTTTAAGACATATGATGAATGCTTGTCTGGACTCATTCTTCCTCATGGTTTATCAGAGAGTTTGAATTGCTAGCATTGTTTCTCAATTCTTCTTCTCTGTGTGAGAAAAGAAACAGATATCTTTGTAGTAGCAGTGGAGAAGAATAAAGCATTGGAAAGTGGCAAGGCTTTGGAAATATTTGGAGGGGAGCTTTCAAAAGCTACGTAGTTTAAATAAAAAATTCAACAGGGACCCTAATGCTGCTTGGTTCTGAGTTAGTCAAACTCTTCTGTGTCTGATGCTGTAGCCTTTCCCCCATGACAGCTGAAACTTCAAGGGAGTGAGAGATAGTATGTAGTGCTTGGACGGGAGTCCTGAAATCTCAGCTGCAGAAGAGGACTGCTGAGCACAGCATCGATTTTTTTGAAAATTACTGTCTCCAAAAATTCCATGTCAGTTCATAGTTATCTCCACAGCCCTCCCTGACACAAAGTTTTGCTCCATAATGCCTTTCCCACCCTATCCCCTCAAGCCTAAAGGTGGGATTAAGACTTGAGCTCACTCTTTGTTAAAGTTGTGTAAGAGATACAGATGATCCACAAACAGGCAGGTATGTTTAGCAGACAAATGTGAAAGAGCCTTGCTGGACTTTTGATACTGCAGGAGCATCACTTCCATCCCATAATGAATATTATAAGGCTTTGATGGCACACATGTTCCATTCACAATGACATGGTGACAATTCAGCCTAACTATTTCTTGTATTCTAATACTGAAGTCAAAAGTTCCATTGGAGAAATCGTGTTTAGAGAAGAAAATTGTAGTCACTGTCTGGTTATTTGGTATAGAAGAGAGTTGGAGGGAAGCACATGCAGGGATATATGTTACTGCAAGAATATTTTTTGTTATTCAAGCCTTTTTGCAACCTGTACTCTTAACCTGAAATATATAGCATGATTTCTAACCCATTGTACTTTCCATTTTATTTATCTTTTCATTTCGGTATAACTGCAGCTATGTGCACACACAGAACATAAACATAGTGTGTTGTCTTTGCACATAATCATAACACAAAACTTCACTAAATTATTTTTCTTTTACACCCAGAAATTCTTTCAAAAACACATGATTACATTCACCTACTAACAGGAAAATCTTTCTACAGAAGCTACAAGGCAGCTGACTTAAAGAAAAACAAAACAACTGAAAGCTTGTGCACGCATATCAAGAGCACAAAAGATACATACTCTCCCATACTTACACACCCACGTATTCTGATACATCTAAATAGCTTTGTTTTGAAGTTTTAATCAGATTTAAATGGAAAGTTATTGAAGAGAACTGTGTGGTCTGAATTTTAATCCCTGAACCCACCGGCTTCTTTTTTTATTACATGTGGTGTGGCCTTGAATTGCAGAATGTTTTAAACATACATAATGAGCTCAATGTCAAACTGTTGAGCCTTTTGTCTTTAACAATAAGCACTTAGCTCAACTAAATGAATAGAAATTGCTTTAGTGAATTACAAAAGCCAAGGTTTTACAGTGTACTAATACTGACATTAATTAATGTAGACATTGTCATATTTTTACAAATATATGGGATTAAAATAAAATGTTAACAAAAGCAACATATATCAGTAAATTACCCAAATTTCAACAAAGATGCTACGTAAAAGTATTTCTTCCACCAAGAGTAACCTTTTTTTTTTTTTTTTTTGATTCTTTCCTTTTATGTAGGCTACATTTAGAACATATATGGTACTGGTTGAATGGAGAGAACGGAGAAGAAACAATGCAAACAATAAGCAAATTTCTCGCACTTGAAAAGAGATTAGATCTTCAATTTGTAACAGACAGTTTCTCCTATCATATTTCCTAAAAGCCCTTGCAATAAGATGCCTTTTCTAATGTTAGAAAAGAACTTACTTCCTTTCCCAAAAATCAGGAGTATTCAGAAATCTACAGTAAATGCTAATTCATCCTTTAGAAATTCCTTCAACCTAGTACTAGAGTTGCTGCCAGAGATCTGAATGCTTTTGCCTAAATCTCTGTAATCCAATAAGCTTTTGTGTTTAGCAGCTTGTTTTGAAACTTGTATAGCACCCCAGCCTGTGCCTCTGTATGTTCGTTTGCAGGCAGGTGAGTGCCCGAGGGCCTGATTATTATTCAAGCCAGGAGGCCTTCACAGCCCCAACCAGAATGTAATTTGTAATTAACTGTCATTTACTTCTGTCTGTGCTGACTTGTTGTTCAAAAGACAATGTATTTGAGCTGGTCACTCGCTTCTCTTTGTTGTGGATATGATGTCTTTCAGATCTAGTTGTATTCACAGTGTTTAGAAAACCAAGTACTTGCACTCTTGAAACCAAAGCAGGAAGGGAATTTCACTGACTTTTCCTAAATTAATTAGGTATATGCAATCATGAATACTCGGTATGTAAAATGAGGTATCTGATGATCTGGAATGAGTTTCTGGACAGAATAGTTAAGTTAGTATGAGACATATTTAACTGAACTTCATTAGGGATAGAGCATTCATGATTTGAACTTGTTATAGTTGAGATCTGTAAAATGAAATGCATATTTAATTTGTGAGAATTTTTCTTAACACATTTTAAACATTACAGCTGTATTTTCTCACTGAAGCAGGACCACTAATGTATTCTGTGAATGTACCCATATCATGAATTTGTAATTGTCCCCATGGTAATCTTTTGTTAGCTGAAATAAACAAAAGAATAACATAATACTTACATTTATTTCTTTAAGGATTGTGCTTCAAATTAATATTGATATAATTTTATTTCACAAACAGTAAAAAAAACCCCTCTTTTTCTGTTTAAACTGTTTCATGCACTTGGGCAACAATAAGTATCCACACACAAAGGCACTTTAAAAATAGGTTAAACTTATCTGATTCCGACCTTTAGCTCACTCTTAAGAGCTATATTGCTATTTTGCCAGAGCAGTTGGCCCAGTTGATCTCTTTTGTCGCTGCTGCTACTGCTGTTGTTGCTGTTGCCTCTTCCACCTTCACAGGTGCCATTGCTGCACAGCTTCTGTGGCAGCTGGAGTAAGAGACTCTCCGGGCAGAGGAAAGGGGTGACCCCCACAGC
>NW_020955254.1:483392-520892 GCF_003031625.1 Empidonax traillii
GGGGGGGGGCTAGTGGTGGAGAGAGAAGAAAGAGAAGAAAGAGCAATGTCTATAGGAACAGCTTTCCCCCCATGGTGATTTGCATAAAGTTGGATTAAGCAGGGCTTCAAACCCCCAAAGGCTGATTACTTGCACTGGGCTTTATTAATTATTTCCTTCTTTATTTGAAACAATTAAGGGGAGAAAATAAACATTGTGTCACTATCTCTTTAAGATCGGGAGCAATAAAAGCGTAAGACCCCAAAGAAAGCCTGCTTTTTGTGGAGTGTTTTCTGTTCTCGCCAGCCGCGTCGGGGCTAGCAATTCCCATGTGTTATCAAAAGAGACAAGAAGCAGCAGGCTTTAGCACCTAGCTGAGCGGGATTGCTACATGCCACTCTAAGTGCGATTAAGCTTCCTTTAGTGCACCAGTGACATCACTGATGGCTCAAAGCTGCAGCTACTCAAGAGTATTAGAATGCATTTCATGCTTGGCTTACTCAAAACTGCAGAGCTAAAATTTACACCTTATTTGATGTTCTTCTCCCTGCTGTTAATTGGTAAAGGGATCTCTGACCCTTTTGATCTCTGCTACAATCCTCTAAATGCCCAGGTCTGCTAAACTGTTCAGCAGGAGATGCTCAGCAGTTGCCCAGTAATGTGAAGTCTTTTTTTGGCTTTCGTGCCTTTGGTTTACATCCAAGTTGCACAGAAATAAGAGATGACAGTTGTTATAGATATGCTGGTTTAATTACTTGTCAGCTTAGAGCTGATATCTCAGCTAGCCAACGTGGAAGCTTAACTTTCTTCTAGTAGCTTAAAGCATGACCAACTGCTAGTGCTTTTGTATTTAGCCATAAAACTCTGGATACATTTAAGATAAAAAATAAAATAGAGGAACGGCCTTTTTGATTTACTTGCAGAATTGATCAGCTTTTGGTGCACTTGATGTCACATAGATCTTAGGTAATGTAAAATTATTTGGTTGTATTGACATCTAAGTGGATATTGGACTTGTTTTAATTCCAATTTATAATTGCGTGGGGAATACCAAATACACTTTTCCCCTGCTGCCTTTGAAATGGGAGATTTAAAATCTTTATGGGAATTAAGGAGAGGTGCATTGTGTTGACTCGACTACAAATATTGCTATACAAAGTTTTATCAGCTTTCCTTGAAGAGGTATCCCTTCAAAAGGAGCCTGGTGCATATAATCTTAATGTGTATGTGACTAAAAGCGATTAGCATACACGCACCTCTGCGTATGGATGAATTAATTGCACAGAATACTGTGAATTTTAATGGAGGTGAGGTATACCCATTAAGCACCTTTGAAGAATTTGATTACTAAAGAACAAATGAGGAATGCCCTGATAATTGTTGCCTATAGGTGAAGGCTGGCTAAAACGTGACGGGACAGTCAAGATACCATACTCTCCCCCTCCAAACCCTGTCAGAGGTTTTCAGTGTTTATCCCAGGCTTTGTTATCCACCAAGATACATAGTTTCCATTGAAGTGAAACAGATTATTGGTTACTATAGTTTCCCTATTGCTCAATTCAGTGCTGTGAAAAGCCAAGCACAATAGGTTTAAAAGTCCAGTTAGGACAAATAAATCCATGTTGAGAAGAATGGGAGAGAAGATACCTGTTCTTCTGCCTTTGATGTATTCTTTATTTTGTAGGATAGAAGGGGAATTAGTGGAGGGTTAATTGTTCGGTGCTTAGAGCTAGGTCTTTCCAGTTTACTGTGGAGTGACATATAGTGCTATAAAGACAAAGTGAATATTGTTTGACTTCTTCCCCTCCCCCCTCCTTTTCAGATTTCAAAATGTGCCAGATACTGTAGCTATGCTGTGGAGACAGGAATACAGATTTCTGAGTTTAATCTCTGGCATTATATTTTCCCTGCACCCAGTCGCATCCATATAGTGTTTCCATGCCAAAATAGTAATAGGCATTTTTTTAGATCCCGAGAAAATTACCCCACCCAATTTTTGAGGTTAAGCTACAGAAAATTTACATTAAGGAAAGTGAAAATGTCAGCTTTCACCAGGATACATCAAGAACCAACCATCTGAGCACGCTGGCAAAATTAATTTATTCTGGAAGGCCAACACACAAATGTTAAGAGGGACTTGATGATACTGTGCAGATTAAAGCAGTGGCTTTTGTGCCTCTCAAAGCTATGTTTGCATTCAGCCCAGTATGACTAGGAAAAAAGTTAATTTGATTTGATAACTGAAAAGGTCACACATTTTGTTCAGCGCCTTGCATGCTTTTTTTCCTTAACTAGATTCTCTGTTTCAGTCAGAGCTCACTTCTAAAGATTTCTGCTTTGCTATAGCCCTTGTTGAATCCTGCCAAGAAACAAGTCATGGACAACATTCTACATGCGTAACACAATAGCAAAATGGAAACCCACTGAAGTCAAACTGTGTTCCAAGCTTATTTGACTTCATATATCCTATACTTTTTGTTCTTCAGTGCAAGTTCATGGGGAAAAAGGATGGAGGGGAACAGAGTTAAATAAGCTTAATCTGCAAAACACAGCACAGACCATCTACAGAAAATCTTAAATTTCTGCAATTTATACCAAAAATGCAACCTTCTTCTCTGAAGGTGTTATTTGACATTGCTGAAGGTTTCATCTTGATTACTTTCAATAAAATCCAAAGTAAGGATGACTGTCTTGGCTCACTAAGCAACAAGGTTTTATCACTAATTACAATCCTTTATTACCAGTAGTTTAATAGGTTTATGATAGGTCATAAAACAATTCAGCATGGGAGTACATAAAAGGAATAGGTTATACAGCTGTGACATCTTAATATCTCTTCATTGTAATAATTTTATGATCTTTAATGGTAGTATTTTTTAAATAAGTTTATATGCTTTTACATGGAATAGATGGTCACCAAAAATGGGAGGTGAGAGAAAACCACATAAATATAGAGTAAAATACTTAATGAGGCATTTTGAAAACTTTTAATGTCAAAAACATGTAGACTGTATCATGCATGTGGAGTCTCATTATGGGTAATTATAATAAAATTATAAGTGCTATAATAATTCTAACCTTGAAGGCACAATAAAGGATAGTTATATTTGCCTTCGTAGCCCACACATCTGAGACGTTTTCCTCATTAATTATATTTCATGTAAGTATAATTATGTAGTGTAAGACTAAAATTCGAAAGCATTTGCTAAATCACTGTTAATGGCAGCCTTATTCTTCAGAGCTTTAATATAACTAATTATATCTAAAGTTACAGGCTAAAATAGGAAATGGAAACAAAGTAAAATTTACACTGTATGGGATTTTTTTCCCTACTGATTGTTTTAATCTGTAATGTAATTAATGAATGGAAAGTAAGTTAGTAAAAAAAATGGATTATTGTTTGAAACTATAGTAAAAGTCAAACCTAATTCCTCCATTATAAGTTATTTTGACTTTGCTTCACTGAAATCATGTTGGTCTAAAGCTCTACATTTTCTATGACACAGAACATTATGTTACATGCTTATAGACATTTTTCGAAAGCGTATGCCTACACAAAGTGTTCTGACAGTTTCTGTAGTGCATAAAATATTTGACTGTGATTAAAATTCCAAATCACATCATAGATTGTAACAGGAAAATAGTGTCTTGAAGTGGTGTAATACTTAATTTACTGAGATTTAGCTCATCATATTTGCTCTCAAGTCTCACCTTTCTCCATCCACTAATTGCTACATTAGCAGTTTTGTTGGTAATACAGCTGTTTTGGCTTTACCTTGAAAGTAAATGTGTACTCAATGCCTCAGTATGGAATAATTCAATACAAAGATACATCTTTTCTTCATTATGAGTATTTAAAGGACTATGAACAACACTATATACATCAGGATAAAGAAGTAAATATATTTTCATGGACATAAAGGTGAAGAAAAATAAAGCCGAATGTAATGAAGTTCTTAAATAATTTGGGGTAGCTGTTGACTTTAAAAATAATGATTAATATTCAAAGATTTTTTTTTTCCCTAAAGTTCAATCACATAATAGCTGGAGGGATGCAATCCGAAGTTCTTTCCAATGACAAAAAGATGATTTACAAATTTTTGTGAGCCGGTTTTGAAGAGGGAAGAACATACAGGGATTCAACAGGCTTCCCCAAAATTAAACTTATCCATTTATTTTCTTTTATTTTCTTACTATAGTTTATTATGTATTGATACAAAAATATATATATAGCTTTAGAGTGTAAGTGAGAATTTAACACACCTAACACAGTATAGGTCTATTTTACCTGTGCACACAAAGCCACATATTTTTTGATATATTCCTACATTAACTATATCAGGATTTCAGACTTTATCAGGATCAGTGATGCTGAGATTGAGACATTCTAAAACAATATAGTAAATTATCTTCTAACTATCACTTGCTGCTGGGTGTTTCATATACCTGTAGATCTATTCCTAACTAGATATTTAGATGTATGTCACAGGTTTATACATTTATGATTTTCCAGGCAATGGGATTTCTTCAAAAAGCAGTGCTTTGAAGTACCTTATATTGAAAGAAGAATACCTTGGGTCTAGTAAATTTCTTCTTTCCAGAGAGAGGAGAGTGGGATGTAGAAAAAAACAAAACAAAACAAAACAAAACAAAACAAAACAAAACAAAACAAAAAAAAAAAAAAAAAAAAAAAAAAAAAAAAAAAAAAAAAAAAAAAAAAAAAAAAAAAAAAAAAAAAAAAAAAAAAAAAAAAAAAAAAAGAACAAATTCCACAGAATGGATAAAATTTTTTTTTCTGTAATCCGTGAAGATGCTACAATCATCCATACCGGTGTCACATTAGAGCACCAAGTTTTAGTTGAAGTTATAACCTAAAAAACAAGCAAAACTAACAGGGAGCAGGCAGTCAGCCTCTTGTATAGTTTTGAACCAAAGCACCATAAATGTTTGTCCACTTGATTGCAAAAACAGCTTCATTTTTTTAGATGAAAATTATACCTCATGCTTTAAATGCATAAAGAAAAGGATAAAAAGATATTTTTCTGTCTGAAATCCCTTTCTTGTTATGCTGTCTTGGTCAAATTTCAATTCATAGAGCAGTTAGAAACCTCAGGTTCTCTAGATTTAAAATGGAAAACAAAAGGAAACCTGCCATTGCAGAAAATTCTCCCTGTTTTGGTCCTTATCCCCTTTCTTTCCAGAGACATAGTGTTGCAGGACTAGCCTATTTAGGTGAGATTTGCAAGAAGTGGATTTAAGGAATTGTACTGAGGTACAGAGCTGGTGTGGTAGTGTTTGGATTTATGCTGAGGCTTTTTTGTGGGATTAGTTACTAATTGCAGCTGTTACAGTGTTTTTAATTTAACTACACAGTATTGGAAACACCAGGCACCTATTTATTTTTTTTTTTTAATATATTTTATATACTAGGATAATGATGTTGCCAGTTAGATGCCCAGGTCCTTGTTACACATTTAGGCTGGAAGATCTTGTGCTATCCCTCTTTCTTTGCACAGAATGCAATTATTAAACTGTGATTAGTCTGTTTCTGATAAAATTAATAATTCCCCCAAACATATAATCAGTAATAACTGGAATGGCTTTAATTACTTTAAAGATATAGTAACAATTTATTTTCTTTTCTGATAGACTCATTACAGAGGGTCTTCAGATGAAGACAAGTTAGTGGCTGTTGCTAATAGGGCATCTTGCTAATGAAATCTTTTCACTCTTTTCTCTTATATCACATTCTACTTTGGGCAATGTTTTGACAGAGGTTTTTGCCAACAGATTATCACAATATTGTACTTTATGTTGGTTTTTTGGGTCCCATTTTTACGTGCTTGTGGCTACTTTGCACATCCTGTAGGATAACAGATAAAGCCGCAGGAGGATTCAGGTGTGATAAGCGTTAAGCTGCCATAAATTAGATCCAGTGAATGATGTTAAACACCTACAAATTAATCAAAGCAGAACCTAACTTTTCAGTGCCTGCCCTCCAACAACAATTAAAGCCCAATGTTCCTAATATCTCTCTAAAAGGCATGGGCTGATCAGCAAGTAATCCTAAACACCCACATGTGGAGTGAGGAGCCAGCTGAAGCAGCTGATAAGAAACATAATGTGATGCTCAAGTCCGATATCTCAAGCTGTTTTTCTCTAGAGGTTATCTGAGGGAAGACAGTAGAATGGCACTGTCCTTAAGATATCTATGTTTTGGAAGCCTCTCTTGACCATTGCTGAGCTCATATAGTCTTCCACTGAGATAGACAAGGCTACCTTTTACCACAATGTCATTGTGGAGACAATAGGACACCTGTTGATATAGTTATTATATTCACTGATATTAAAAAAAACAAGTGTCCTGAGCTTAATTTTGCTTGGACGTAATCACCTAGTTTTAATGTAACTGGAATGAATTTTCACCCGTGAGGCATAAACTGTCAGAGCTTTCATGTCATAAACTCTTTCTCTTTTGAGAGAAATGAAGAGATCTTTCTTCACTCAAATAGGAACTAATACAACAAGAATATTCAAGTCCAGTCACTTAATGGTCTTACTTAATAATTACTTCAGTGTTTTACATCTGTTTGCTTACACGTCCTCTTTATGGGGAGCTCCTTTGGATTTCCTCAGACCCTTTTTCCATATGCATTAGTGTAAATAGCTTTCTTGGCCAACAACAGTTCTATTTTTGTTGTTGGGTTTGTTTTTTTTTGTTTTTTTTTTTTTCATTAGCCAAGATGTCTAGACTATCTCATCCCTTAATGTTGCATTACCAGATTCTTCAAGGCCACAGGCTCAGGAAAGTTGCCTACTGGTTTCAACTAAGTGTTCCTATAGAGTATTCATCAACTGTTTTCCTGCAAGTCAAGCTACTTTATCATGCCCTAGTTAAGTAGAATTAGATCTGAGGTCCATGCCTTTCAAAAAAAATAATGCACATTTAGGACACTGCTAATGGAGTAAAATTATAGAAATAAAAGTCTTAGCACAAAAAGTGCAGCAGGACACAACTTATTAATCCACTGTTAGGATTAATACAAAGAAAGCATTTTCCTTACCTCAAAGTCTTTCTTCATTATGCTATTCATTATCTAGTGAAATCTGCTAATTTATTTCAGTTTTCTTGCCTTTGATTAACTTAAATAATTTCATGTATGCTTTTTTATATTTTTCTATTTTGATGTCTTACTAATTTTCAACATATGTGCCTACTGTTTTCTACAGACAGTACCCAGCATTTTAGTGGTTTAACCAAATTGCCTCACATGGTCAAATTGTTGTCTCACCTAATTTCCTCTTAAGTATAGAAAATGCCCACTTAAAACATTATTTTTAGGTTCTAATCATGCATAACAAAATTTCTCCACTTTAAGTTGCATCAGAATAATTACTGAAATACTAAAACCTTTGTCTACTTCTTAGATGTAATTCACTTAAAATTTGCACTAAAGCTTTCCTTAAATAAAGGTAAAGTGTCAGTAAAACTTGTGAACAAATCAAGTTTTGATTCTAGTTAAAAGTTGGCCTGGTTTCCTGTTAGGACTGGATAAGTCTGACTCGTATTCAGAATTGAAAGGAATTTTAAATTTGAAAGAGAACTTGTAATAAGCAACTCTACAGAGTGAAATATTTATATTAGGATATCAAGTGGTAGAATTAAATTCTAAAATCTCTCTTTTGTAGATTTTTGGAACTTACCTGGATAACGTTTTATATGCATGTCAACTATTTGCACTTAGTTAAAACTTCCTCATGAAACAGTGTTTAAAACTCTGTTTGGCTTATGAGTAACCACAAAATAATTGGACACCTTAGTTTTTACTGTACGTTGGAATACTGCCTTCTCATTCTTTCAAATAATAATTTTATGTGTAATGTATATTTACAGATATTTCTCTTATGTAATGAAATGTTGATTCTATAAAGAACTGAGAGAAAAAGAAAGCATACACAATGTATATTCATCAGATCCATTAGGAAGCTCATGATTCTGTTCCTTAGGGTGATTCTGATCTCCCCAGACTTTTAGCATAGTAATTTCACAGTTAGAAATGTTCATAATTTACATAAAATGTTAAACAATTTTTGGAGTTTAAATTATTTTATACAAAGGTGGTTGGAGAATTCGGGAAAGCCCCATACTATGTGAATGAGAGGGCTGCTATCTCAAAGAAGAGGATAGAGTAGAGCTCCAGTTACGAGTAGAGCTCCCCTGACCTTGGCAAAACATTCCAGCTATCTTCTTTCTGAAAACTCTGGATTCAATATTGGATATAAAAGACAAATGGGAAGTTTTACTTGTTTCCTTGACTTGCACACTGTTTCCACTGGTGGTGTCTTGTTTTTGTTAGCCTTACACCAGCTTGCAGTCATCTCTCCTGTCCACTGTCTACCAGACCCGGTTGCTAGTGCAGTCATCTCCTGTCATTCAAGCCACAAGTGCCCATGTACCATCAGGGTTAAACGTCACATGAGAGAGGAACTTCAGCCCAAGAGACTCAATTTAATCTGCTCTTCTGTGTACACCAGTGCATTGGAAATCCATTACTTGCATTCATAAGTAATTTCTCTTGTTAGTAGTCGTAGCAACCACTATGAGCAAAGAACGTTTCAATTTGGCTCATAATTATTTATTATTCCTTTAAAATCCTCTGTGTTTCTTTAGCTATATTACCAGAAACCTCCTTAGGAGACCAAGGAGAGGAGAGACTTGGGAGACTGCTTACGGTCTATGAACAGGAACTCCGAGAGAAGGATGGAAAGTTTGGCAACCTTGAATTCATCACTCACAGAGCTTCAGACCTGCTCAACATTGAATACCACTACTCCACCATTCTTAATGCATTCTCACAAGCTGGACAACATTCTTTATTAGCACTGAGAGACTTTAAATTTGACATCAGCAGTAACTAGCACAACAGCACCAGTCCCAGCCTCATTTGATTCATACCCAAATTAATACCTCTTGGGCAGGATCTGAGCCAAAAGCCTCAGCACACCATTCAGCTGGGTCTCAAGGGTTTCATACATGCTCAGATTATGCATGCTTTTAATCCTATTGCACATTAAACAGCATGAATAGGACAACATCTTGGTCAGCTGAAATCCTAAAACAATATTTAGATCAGACTAACTGGTACTAAGCATCTTGTACTTAGCTGCTCTCCCAAACACAGTGTTTTTCCTGACAAGTCTTTCCTTGCCCACTGGGTCAGGGATCAAAAAGACTAAAACTTACAAATGATCCCCTGCTGGTTTCCAAATCCCAAACACAGAATCTGTGCACAAAATCATTTGGAAGAGTAGAAATAGTCACCGAGGTGCAACTGTCAATCAAAATTTTCTCACTATTATCTTTTATTCACCTCATCTGTTTGGATTTACACACTACTGTCACTCAAACTGTATGTGACTGAAGGCTGAAACAGCATTTTGTCATAGTTGCACACTCATGCCTGAGTGCTGTTCACTCAGTGCTCTACAAAGTACAGTACAAAATATCAATGGCATGCTTCAAGTAGTTATCTTGCCTTCTCACAGAAGACTATTTTGATTTTTAGGGGCAATTGTGATATTTTGGAACAATATAAATTATTGCAATTCCTTAGGGCTTAAAAGAACCTCGAAGGAATTTGATGGTTTAGCTGTTCAAATTGACAGAAGCAGGATGGAAATTGTTCTCATGGAGCACAATGAGATGTGCTTGGGTTCAGACAACAAGATGTATGAGGACTGTGGCCTTATCAACTGGAAATTAATGAAATGGAGGAAAACTTGTGTGTACGTAAGGATGCAACTAATGCGATGCGGTTGGGAAAAAGAATGGCAAGTTACAGGACACACTAGACCAGGTTATTTTGTCATAGACCAGGATGACTCATACCATCAGGGAAGACAATCATAAGACTTCTTTGGGAACATTATATGCAGGACTAGTAATTTCTATTCAGGAAACATAGAGTTAAATGCAGGAAAGATTTATTAGGAACATGCAGTAGCTATTTTGTGAAAATAGCTAATTTGTGAAAATAGATTAAAAATCTAACTTATTTAGAGTTCATAAAAGAAGGTTTAGAGGGAATGTAATAACAAAATCAGGGCTAAATACTCAAGCAGAAAAAGAGTTTTTGCATCAAGGAATTAAATCAACATAAGAGAAATTATAAGAAATTGGTCACAAATACATTTAGTTTGATAACTAGCTGATCTATAACCATCCAAAAAATTAGTTTCTAATTTCCAAATAATGCAGTGCAGTAGGAACTCAATGTAAGGTGGTGCTAAGAAGGAAAGATTTTAAAACTTGCAAGGAAAATTCTGGGAAAAAAAGGTATTAGAACGTGATAGGAATTATTAGATATCCGGTGTGTCAAGGGAGTTGAAATGAGTGCTATTTACACTGCACATAGACAGCAATCTTGTGCTTTGCATCTATGATAGTTACCGCTGTAAACAAGGAAGGAACATTTTCAAATCTTGGTAAAAAGTTTTTTATAAGAAGGAAAGTTTTCTTTCCTGTGAAGTGTTGGAAATTGACCATAACTAGAGAAAAGGTATAGAAAGGATATTCAGATGCTTCTGCTGTTATTCTACTGTGAATAATGTTCAGTGCCATACTGTTGTAACTCTCTCATTTGCACAGCATAAAATGGCCACTTGGTTTGGCTTTAGAAGAGAAGATTTCTTTTACCTGAAATTTGATGCACTTTTGTACTATAGAGCATAGTGATAGCTTTCTGGGCTCACTTGGAAGTTTTATTTAATTGCTGCCCTGATAATGTAGGGACATAGCTAGTGGAGGTGACCGTAGCCTCTTTTATGTCCTTCCTGTGGCATACTGTAGTTTCGATTTTTACTGAAGATCTTAATTTTCCTTTGGTCCTGGGAAATGTGATAGGTGGAAGAAAGAAAAAAAGACGTTATGTAGATAGATCTAAAATAAACATCTATCACATAGTTAGCTGAGATTGTAAGCAAAAGGACTCAATGACCAAAATGGTGCCTCCCAGTCCAATCTTTCTGAATCTCTCAGGTCCCAGTCCCATGACTACACACATTTAATCCTTCCCCTTTGCCTCCAATTGTCCATTAATCTCACAGATTCAACACTTGCTCAAATCTCGCATACTTCTCACAAATACACTGAAGTATTTAACATTCCCCATCATCATCCTTCTCTGAACTAAAGATGTGTCTTACAATGCTCAGGAAATTAATCACTTTTCCATCAGAACAGCATTACTTCCAACAAATGCAGCATATTTTCATACCCCAAGTACAAAATCTCCCATGTCACTAATCTTTCTTTCAGACTCATAAATTTTCTTTCACCCTTTATTAAAATCATCACCCACCCAAAGCAATCCCTTTCTAAAAGTGAGGAAAACATATCCATTACCACGAGACAGAAAGATCTTCTGTGTCTGATCCAAGTAGTTCTTCTAAATAAATCACTCCAACAGAGTTCTGTCTTAATGTTCATTTTCCATGTAAAATATTTTGCATTTCTTTTAACATATTGCCTGTACTTCTTGGGGATACGTCTCTCCTGTCTCAGTGCTGGGAGACAAGTCCCTTTATGATCACATGAGGAAAGTTCATTCAATATACAGAAATACTGAATATTGAATGATGAATACTGAAATAATACTTGGCTTCAGCTGCATGACGAAAGGCAGTGAACCTAATCTGAAACTCTAAAAAGATAGCTTTCCAAACTGTATTGCCATTGTTACTGGCAAACAGACAGTGGGAAAATGCTGTGGCTAGCTTTTGAGTGCATTCTTAGTTACCTGAACAGACCCACACTGAGAATTCCTGCTCAAGGAGCATTTTCTAACCATGTGTTTAAAAAAAGTTTATCACAACTCTTATGCTAAGGAATTGTTGCTTAAGGTGGACTGATGATACACTTGCATTTAAGAGAGAATGTTTTTAATGAACAGTGTGAAGAAAATTGGGCTTAAATCCCACCTTTACCATTCCCTGTGTTACCTAGGCAACGCTTATATTCTCTTTATATCTGTTTCTCCCTGTGAATATTTGCTATAATAATTCTTGACTAATTCACAGGGGTGTTGTGATGTGAGCACTCATTAATTCACGCCTTCATAGCATATTTGGCTAAAAGATACTATGCAAGTATTAACACCATTATTTTTAATAATATTTGTTTAGGCTATGTTTAAACCTTTCAAACTGCTACCACTGATTTTACATTTCCCTTCAAATTTCTCAGACTGACTTATCTAAACAGTAAGGAAAAAAATGGTTATGCAGAAGGGCCAAGTATAAGGTTAGCTACATTCAAAAGCAGAAGTTTTAAAAATAGTGTGTAAAATTCTGCAAAGCTAGGGAATAGATAGGGGCTTCTGTCAGGTTAGAATGATAAATGAAAGGGCTCTAGTGGCCCTTCTGTTTGTTTAGACCTCTTGTTCCTGCTACAACTCTGCACAAAACTAGCATTGAAGTGTCTACTGTTAAAACATAACATAACCTGACAATGATCAGCCCAGAGGGCTTTTCCAAGAGAAGGCCATATTGTTCTGTGTGGGAAGTGCTCTAGCACAAGATGTCCTGAGACGTGAAGGAAAGCACTGAGTGCGGAAGACTTTCCAGTACATTAGTAGTATACGAAAGGAGCTGACCACTCAGACATTAATATTGCCTTGTCCTAGAGACTGACATATGGGAAAGCACTGCATCAGATTCTCTACAGACACCTTGTTTTCTCCTTGTTTTATAACAGCAGGCACAAAGTGCAAAAGACACTAGATTTAACATTGTGGGGCCTGAATGCATTTTGTATATAGTTAAGATACTTAACTTTTATATTGTGCAGATGACTGAACAATTACAGATCCCATTATTTTTTTACTATGCACTATTTGTAAAGCCACTACAGAATGTTTACCTTGGGAACAGCTTTAACATTAAGCATGTTATATACCAACCAGACCATTTGTAGTTAAGCGGTTTTCTGCTAATGGCTCTAAAGTACTCTGTTTTCGACTCCAGAGGATTTTTAAATGTCATGAAAGAGTCTGAGTTTTATGATACATTTAAGATCTTTATTCAAGTAAAGTAAAGCAGCCTGATACTGTGCAGAAAACAAAATAAAAATGAAAGAAAATTTTCATGAAAATTAACGCAAAAAGAATAACAGGTATCTTCAAAAACTCTATATAGAAATTTAAGAAATGTTGCTCTGATATTTTTTATTTATTTTTCTTTTTTCTTTCGTTCCTGTTGTTTGTTTCTATGTAGAATATTGACATAATCAAATTGTCTACTAGTGCATATCTACTTGTACAGTGAAAAGAAGAAGTGAGCATTGTATTGCTTGATAACTGTGGAAATTCATCATGTACAAGCCTCCCCAGTTTGCACAGGTGGTTTTCAAGTATACCTGAATTTCACCAAAGTTCATACATCTCAGGGAAAATTATGCTGGGGCCAGCAGGTTTTTCACAGCTTGATCATTTGGCTGTATCACTTATTCACTGTAGCTTTTTTTTTTTTTTAATGCCAGCTCTACATGAAAGAACTGGAAAGGGTCCACAGAGGGAATGCCTGAGAGATAGTTGGTATAGCTCTAGTACTTCTCCAAATAAAACAAGAGTCTCTTTTACTTTTGAGATGAACAAATGTACACCAAGCTGCCTCTGACTTGTAATAGCTCAAGAGGTTGGGAAAAAATTAATTTATGGGTGAGAAACAAAAACTGAGCTGTGATGAGAGACAGGTACTCTTGTCCCACCCAGCATGAGGCAGAAACAAGTATGGTTAAAAAATGCTTGACTGTCACAATCCTCAAACCTTATGGCACAGGAGATACTTGACTGATATGCACATGGAAAAATGATCAGGCAAAAAAGAAAACCTAGTCTTCAGAAGAATGTTGGGGTTTAGGGGTTCCTCTAGGTTTTGTTTTTTGTTGATTTTTTTTTTTTTAATATTGAGAAAACTAATTTTAAGTTGAAACACCATCAGTTTTATTTTATGTATTATTTTCTGTTGATTCACAGTAACACAGTAACACAAGGTTAGCATCACCGTTGGCTAATATGACATCAATGGAGATGAATATTTTTTTCAGATCCATATGCAATGGTTGAATGTGATCAGTTCTCAAGAAATATTTTGGTGAATATTGTCTTATATTTCTCGGGGAAATCAAGCTAGGAGAAAAAAATACCACCTATCTGTAGAACTATGAAGACATCTTCTCTTATGCTGACAGTCCTCAAAAAGAATTTAATTTTTAAAGGAATCCTAGCAAGCAACATAATTTTCTCACATATAATGAATATTCCCTCTGCTATTCACTAGATCAGTCCATGCAGTCAGACATACAGTGAAAGGATCCAAGATGCAGAGAAATTAACAATAGAAAGAAATCAGAAAATCAACCTTTATGCATTTATTAGACTGCTGCACATTCCCTCTAGTTTCAAGCTCTGCATGAGCATATGTTTCCTCTTTTTTTGTTTTCTAGAAAGCACTCAAGGGGCTTCTCTGAAAATAGCAGGGGATGACAGGTTGAGTTTGCCAACACTTCCCTGTGCAGGTGCTTTGCTCAGTTTGTGGACACTAAGCTACATGAGTGATTCCTTCTGTTTACAACTATGATACAACAGCACAAACTCAAGGAAAGTATCTGTGCCACTGCTGGTTTTCCCCAATGTCTTAGAAATGATTAAATGTTCCCACTGAAGCAGATAATGAGGAACTCTGTGGGAAAAGAGGCTTTTTTTCCCCCCCTGCATTTACATGCGGATTGTTTGAGATGCCAAGAGTATGATTATTAATGTACATGTAAATATTCTTGATTCACACAACATTTTTCAGGAATAAGCCTGAACTAAGATGTTGAACTCATGATCACTTTTCAGCAGGTGGTGACTAGGTGATTATCTGCTAATTATAGTTCTAAATGTCATTTTATTAATTGTGGCTTGATACAAGCTAGAAGGTGTTTAGCAAACATATTTCAGTGTTGGAAATTATAATTGAGGGACATAACTAATTTCTATCTCTTGGGGTCTAGACTTAAAGGGTTGACATAACAGGGAGCCTAAGGTGTGCAAACCGTACCTAGGGATCCCTCTGCTCCTTGTGGTACATTTTCACTTTCTGTCTACAAACTCTGGGCATTTAATTTTCTTCTGCTTTGTAAAAGCCAAATGAAGAATGTACAGTAAAACAAAGTGTTACCATGTCAAAAATCTGGCCACTGGCCCTTTGGAAATTCTGCATATGACCTAGGATTAATACATCAGCTCTTAATGTTAATGCTCAGTCTTATTTTCCCCTATTTCAATTAAATGTCAAGATCCAACAAGCACTCAAGAGGATTGGCAAAAAAGTGTTTTCTTGATAACTACATTTTATGTAAGTAATTAAATATGCATTGTAACAAGGCTAAAAACATAGTTATTGCCTATTGGCATCCTAAACACCAGTGCATGTTTAATGATGTTAAGCATAGTGGAACAGAGGCAATGGGAGGATATGACAAACAGGCAGACTTCCTGGAATACGCTATTTGGTGTTGATGAGGCACTTCACAGAGGCATGTCTGCTGAAGCAAAGTAAGAATTTGCGCTCTGGCCTCCCACATAGTAGGTCTGTATTTTAACAGCCAGGGTACTGTAAATAATGGGAATGTTTCCCTCTGGGGTACCTTGTGGGACAGAGCTCATCAGACCCTTGCACAGAAATACAGGAAAAGATGACTGAGTATTCCAGATGGTTGTAATATTCTGAATTGGATGAAAAGGCTGGTTTGAACCTCGGTCATGCTGGGCCCTATTTTGCTTCATTTAAAAATACTTTACCTTAAAGGTTCGAGGGTTTGGATACAGGACACTAGGATTTAAACAGCTTCCTTGTCATGCTCTGCAAGTTGAAGGTGAATTCTGGAAGTAGTCTTTTGTATGAATTGGTTTGCAAAAGTAGATTTATTCCTGAAGATAGTTTTCTTCTGAATCTTCTTGTTTAGGAACCGGTTCTGGTAACTTTCTCACCATAAGTGCACTCTTCTGCTTATATATGTCCTCCTTTGACATTTTTCTGTACTTAGCAATATTTAAGGAAGACTGAAAAGGTAATGGTCAAACACCTTTCTACAGGAGTCATTCTTCTTATGTTGACTAAAAACCCATCAGTTTTAATCAAAAAAATGCAAAATTGATCTCACCCTAACTTGGCCTTGCAGACCTATTAAAACTGAAAGAGTGATCTAGAGGAGATTCTAGTGCATCATGAACATAATTTTAAAGCAAATAAGTATACACTGCAGGAAGTTATGGTAGACTAGTCACAGGGCCATGCTAAAAGGAAGACAACTTGAATCTTTACTGACAAGGGTAGAATTAGAGTGAAGAGCCGTTACACAGATGTGCCAGTAAACCTAAACTAGCTCGCATTTATAACTGTGTGGAAGAATCTCATCCAGTTATCAGAAACTGCTGTGAGTCTTTGTAAACTGTGTAAATTTTGAAAACAGAATAGCTCAGACACAAGAAACATTACACATCACTGTTCCGAAATGTTGTGGAAGAGTCACATGTAGTGAAGTGTTTTACTATGACTCAGTAACCTTCAGTGAGTGACATTCAAATATGAGAAAGTGATCATTTCTATGCTGAAGGGTTTAAACTTATTGTAGCCAGGATTTTTATGAGGAAAGACAAAGGAAGAAAGACAGCAAAATAGGTGGTATGGTATTAAAAACCTCTCACTTTAAGATTCAGGCCACAACAGGAAAAGAATTCTTACAGTAGGTCACTACTTCCTGTAACATGTATTCTTCAGTAAAGGAAAAATGTTTGGAAATCATATGGGTACTAAACTATTGGAATAACAATGTTGTTTCAACACAAGTTGCTCTAACAAAATGGGAAATGAGAGTTTTGCCTTCCACTTCTGACCCCAATATTTCTTCATCTTCTTTGAACGTATTTAACAACAACGCTGAGAATCAGATTGTTGAGCAACGCTATTCAGTGGTCAAATGTATGTTGTCAGAGAGTTCATGAAAAAGTCATTAGCTCTCCTCCCCTCCTCTTTCACTGTCAGGCAGAATCATGTCATAAATACAGCCACTTGTCTAGCAGGATATCAATCTATCCAGGTATCACCCACTTCCTGTCTCTGGCCATATGTTTCTGTTATTTATGTCAAGAAAATAGCATTTACACAACCGCTGCTAGTTGTTTACAGAAGTTTAACTCCTGTGATATAGTCCCGCTTGTGTTGCATGCTTTTAGCCCATAGATAATACATGAGACTGTACATTTTAAAATATGCTACCACATGCATGATAGAATAAACACAGACCTGAACTGACAGCACCATCTGCCAAACACAGTTGATGTCAGGGGAATGGTCTCTGCACAATATTCCACTGCTCCCCCAAGAGATAAGGCTATTTTTTCTCATGGTATAACTACACTAAATTCAACTTGTTCATTTAGTACTCAAATTGTCAAAAACCTCAGAAGCAGAAGGAACTCAGGCCTCCTAAGACCCACTGCAGAGGAATAGTGGAAATTGAACAATTGTCACATAGGTTTTTCTTGTTCTTACCACTAGTCACATTCTTGTTTACATACTTACACCAGAAATAAACCTGCAAGCAATGTATACACGACACCTAGATACTCAGTGCTCTGAAGTCATGGAAAATTCATAACATTAATCTTTAAATGGCCCATCTGAAAATTATATAGGGCAATCTGCTTTCAGATGCAGTCTAGTCACTGTTCACAGTGAGACATTAGCAATAGTTGCAATTTTTCCCTCTTAGAAACCCACAATATTCACAGGTATGAACAAGACAAAAAGATAAAGGTGATATATAACTTTGTTTCCTTTTAATATTTTAAAATTAATAAACGTTAGCCTGTTCATTTGGACTCATATTCATTTTCAAGACCTGTCTTTGTTACGGGATTATTACCTAGAGATAGCTGCTGGGATTAGGAGAGGGAAACTCTTTTGCATGTCCTACAACTGCAGGAAACTCAAAGCTGGAAGGTCCTTACATGTATGACAACCATCACTTACAAGGAAATGAAACAGAGTCTGCAACAAGTTCCTGAAGAAATGTGTTTCTGCCTTCCAAGCACCAAATCCTACGGTGTTAATAGACACAAGTGATCAATGTTGTTACCTGGTCAGGCTGGCTAGAAGCTAGAATGCCATTTCTTGGAATGTTTTGACAATGACAATTTTCCACATCTCACTCTGTGATAATCTTATAAATTTAGGTACTTAGAATAGCTCATAGTTGGATCTATCATAGACTTGGATTTCCCTGTGCATATTCCTCATGCCACCTGTGTGTGGACCCACGCAGCCAGGACATGTAAAAGTCCTGAAGAAACTATCACTGTCAATCTCCCAGTGAATACTTTCACGCTTATGTATAATGTCCCTTGCATTCTGGCTGCATCCAGCTCATTTTGCTTCCGTGAGTTAGGGGTGCCATGCGTGTTTGGCACACTTCAGAAATGCCTGGGTGAAAATGTAAGTCCTCCTGGCAGACAGAGGTTTGGCCTGTCTACAGAGGAGCTTGGAGTTCTGTTTCCAAATCCTAGGTTTGCCCAATAGGAGCTACTGCTCTCACATTGAGAATGCTGGATTCCTTGTAGTCATGGGAGTGCGGACTTTGTTTCTGACAAGGTGTCCTATCCTAGACCTGATGAAACACTTCTTAATGAAAATGCTCTCAGAAAGGTTCCAGAGCAAAGTTTTAGTCTGGATGAATCAGCCTTTTATCACAATAAACTTTTACTGAAGATTTCCTGACCATCCCTACCTGCTGACATCCAAATTTCCATTTAGCACAGTGAAATCACATTGGTTCTGCTACTGTCAAGGCCTTCTCTTGCTGCAGATGGCTGTGGAACAAGATATGTGGTGTTCTATATAATTACTTAATGTAACATAAATATATATTTGAATGTCATATTTTGTTTAATGTTAGGCATTCCTTGCTATTTAATGTAAGTATTTAATTACATCAGTACTAAATACATTTGTAAGGAGATAGCAAATGAAAGACATAAGCAGCTTTATTGCAATCCATTGTTATATTTTTGCTGCATTATTTGTAAAACAAGATATTTTTGAAACATCCTCCAAGAAAGCCCCAGAGAAGCCAAGATTTTCTTGTTTCCTCACAGATATGATTTAATTTGAAATTGAAAATAAAGTTAAATCATCATGTTCTCACATTAAAAAGTTGTAAAATTTGCATATTTTCATCAATTTATAAATATATGTAATTTTTGAGCATTTTGAACATGAATATAGTTAAGAATTTCATAACTGAAAAAGGAATTTTGCCATAATTTGGTACCACATTACCTTTGCTTCCTTTTTTACTATTTAAATAGAGGCTACTTTGGATGAGTACTAAATAGAATACAGATTAAATTGTGACTTGCCACCATGACAAATCAGTATGATTACAGGGAATTACTTGGTGTATGAATTTTCAAATTATGTAGTTCCCTAACCCATTAAGTAATATTAATAAAGAACTGTTGAAGTAGACATTCACTTTAGAAATATTTGTGAAACCACCATGCTTTTAGATTAACTTGCCTTAATACTGACCAGTTTTGCTGAAGATTATTTCTGGTTTTCTTCACTTGAGTCTATTCATTATTAACAAGCTGGAAAGTTGTATTTAATACCTATCAAATTTTGATATTTGTTGAGTTTTTTTCTACTAATAGAAAGTTTAAAATCCCTAATTTTCATGCTAGCTGTGTTCATTGCTTTATTTCCCATTAACATTTGAACTAGCAAGACTTATATTCACATTTGCTGCTTACTTGTGAGTCCTATAATTTTAGGATTGCCAAATTTCAGTATTTTCTTGCCTTTGCAGTGGCAAATAATATTCTATTTGGGTTTTTTTTCCCTCGCTTGTCCTTATATAACAGCAAGGATTTCACAGATCTGAAAGCAAAACTAAACTTATTTGTATCTGGCACAGAAGAGGAAAACAGATCACTTAAACAGCAAGATTTCAAATCTTGTCATGTCTTGACTTGGACTTTTGGGTACAATACTACTTTTGTTCATACTCACATGCAGTGAATTTACAAATTATATATATAACATACATGTATGTGTGTGTGTGTGTGTGTGTGTGTGTGCATTTGCAAACCCAGTGCATGATATTCCATAACATTAGTGTGTTGGCTCAGGAGCCATACTGTTTGGTTTTATACTTCTGAGGTGATTATGGTTAAAATAGATCTTTTTATAGGTAGCTATATCTGACATTTAGTGGATACTTTCAGAACAGTCCAAGTGGTCCATTAAGAGAAAGTCAATTGTATATAATCTGACTTTAGTGTTTATCACCATGTTAGAAAACCACGTTATAGATATGTTCAGTGATATCTGATGTTCCTTATGTAGGTGACATTATACATTTAAACATCATAGTGATGTTAAATAGTTGTTATTAAGAAAGCAATTTACCTCCTGATCCTGTCACTTCTATAGATTTAAATCACCTGTTAAAACTAATTGGAGTTCTATATAAGCAAGGAATAAAATATATAAGCTGTTATCAAACAAATTCCTCTTCACAGGTTTTTAAACTCTATTTTTGTTCATGAATTGGGTACGCAACAAGTAAATCAATAAGATTACATCTCAGCAGAAACAGATTTCTCAGTAGATCACAGATTCAAATAGATATTTAAAATGTAGCTGAAACCTCAAATTACAACCTACCCGAACTCAGCTGCAAAAGTTGAAGTGCAGTCTTACTGTTGAAAGGGAAAAAAATCATAATAGGGAAAAAGATCAGTGCAAAAGCTCAATCTTCTCATAAATTAAGATTTTGAGGAATTAATTTTTTGAAAAGTCTTATGTTCCATATAATATCTGCTACGTCAAAGTTTTTTTCCTTTTGTATTTTCTGCGAAACTTTTTTTTTTTTTTTTTGTCTGAAAGGGGGATGAGGGGGTTGGGGGTATGGGATAACTGAGATTTGATTATTCGGGGGGTTTTTTTGAAGAATCACTTCTGTGAAAGCTGGAACATTTTTTTTTGGACCAGAGATTTCCGTGTTTTTACTGATTTAGCATGAAATCACAGAAAATGTAGAATTTCAGAAAAATGCAGGCTGAAGGGAATCTTTATTCCAGGCAGGGCAAGTTTTAGATTTTGGTAAGTTTGCTCAGGATCTTGTATGAGCCCTGGATGAGAAGAATGTGGAGCTTATCAGCTTGTTCTAGTAGTAAGCTACTATCACTGTGAACTCTCTTCTACTTGCATCTAATTGGGATTTTATTTTTTGAACACTTTAAGTGTTGCTTCTTGTCATTTTGCTGTGCATCTCAGAGAAGTGCCTATCTCAGTTGTCTCATTAATTTTGTACTTCCTGCTTAAGAAAATGAAAGACCTCAATTAGATCTCCCCTTACTAACATTTCCTTTTGTAGGCTAAACAAATGCACTGCCCTTGTCTTTCTGCCTGTATGTTGTGTGCTCCAGCCCAAGGCAGTAAAAGGAAGAGTGTCAAGAAGTTTACATGCAGGTGCACGTGGACACACATGCTCCTGTTTTTCATTTTGTTTTTTCTTAGCATTGGTCCAGGTTTGGAAAGATATACAAAAAGTAGTGAAGCTGTTGAGGTTATTTTTGCTGTACTTCCCTGCCATTTTGCCAAAGCTGAAGAAGGTGGAAGCCACAGAAAAATGCAAGAAGACAAGAGTGTGAGACAGAGAAAGGGGGGGACTTTGCCTGGTTTATTTTGTAAGGTCTGAAGCTAAAATGGGGGAAAAGAAATCAGTGGAAGAGAAACAAAAAATTCCATCTGATTTTGGATCTCCCATTTTAAAAATGTAATCTGCATTGGATTAAAAAAAAATACTGAATTCTGGTGACCTGGGATTTCTATGGATCTTTTGATTTTGTATAGCTTGCATATATATGAACTAATGTTTCCGTGGCTGCTCTTTTCTCAGGAAACGGGCTTCCCGTGTTGGCTGACTTCCCTTTACACTAAGGACAACCACACTTTACAAGAAGAATAGTGCCAGGAATGGAATTGTTCAAGAAGCAGTCCTAATTATGGTTATCATAAGGGAAGCCCACATAGGACAACTGCTGTTGCTTCAGAATTGTCCTCCTAAATTCCAACTGCGTTTGGCCATACACAACTGACAAAGAGGGAAGTCACCGTAGCAGAGCACAGACGGATACTGCAATGGAAAAATACTTGTATTTTAGGGAACATATGAGTCTTTCCATTTCTGCATTTTGGTTTGTTTTTTTGGTAAAACTTTGGTTTTCCCCATCTTTTTTTAGTGAAACAGCACAGAAAGCTAACACTGTATATAGAAAAATAGCCTTATACTTACTTTATTTAGAATCATACCACTAAAATTACACTTGTAAGTGAACTATTTTAACTGCAACAGCTGTGTGTTAAAATGTTGGTTGCTGTGGGAACCCTGCAGAGAGATCAGTGGATGGGATCTGATCATGACATGTTCGACTGTTTTGTTGGTTTGGTTTACTTAGATAAAACTTTAACTGGTTTATCTGAATCCATTTTTCAACTTCATTACCCATCTACTTTCTTTCAGGGGGTAGAATTGAGCATGTAAATGGTTCTGAGTAGACTTCTTTATTATTTCAAATTAAATATATTTTAATAACATAATAATGGCCAGTCTTCACGAACGAAGAACCGGGGAAGGTCTTTACACCTTCCTGCCTGCGCATTGGATTTTTTAGGTGAGACACAGTGTGCGCGGAACTGAGCCCACCCTTTAATCCTGAGGTTCATCTGCCGGGGCCAAGCATGCTTGGATGGTGGCAGCGAGGTCCTCAGGACGTAGATGGATTGCCTTATGGGCTAACGAGCTCCATCTGCCCGGGGAGGGGCCCCGACCAGGAATCGAACCCGGGCCTCGGCGGTGACAACGCCGCATCCTTAACCACTAGACCACCAGGGGCTCCCTATATTTTAATGATGACATAATATATTACACCAAGTTGTTGTTGCAGAGAAAATATAGGATTATGAGCTCAGGACAGAAACTTCCTTTTCTCTTTTGTGAAGACAGGTTAGGACACTGGGGATATTATGTTTTGTACCTTAATTTTAATTACAAAATCGATTTAAAATGATATTTTCATAAGTAAAAGCCAAAGTTGAACTCCATAAGCTCTTTTTAAATGTCTAAGTTAACACAGTGATGTCTTGAACCACACACTTGAAGCAAAAACTGCCCCATACATCTTATTTAGACATTATTACACAAACCTAGCAACAACAATGTTTTATTCATCTTTGAAGCATATAAAAAAACGTGACAGTCACAGGCCTGTGCAATGTCTATATATGTTCTATGGAGAAAGACCAGACTTCTGGGATTCAGGAAGCAAGCCAAAATTTTCCTTCTACATTTGCCTTTTAACATTTAAGCACACTTTTTTCTCTCTATTTAGTAGTATAGTATTAAGACATTTGTAAATAAAACTCAGAGGATAATTTACTTCCTAAACACCATATTCAACAGATAGATGAAAACTGCTGGAAGTTGTATTAATGTCTTGATTTTCTCTACAAACTTGACCAGTAATACCTAGAGGGGGCTCAATGATTATGGACTAAAATAAAATAAAACTTGATGTTACTTTTTTTGATTAGATACCAATCTTAGAAGTTTTTTAAAAAAATTTGTCAACAGAAAATTGAAGAATGATTCTAAGAATTTTCTTTCCCTGTGGTAAACAGGCATTTTTTACTTTTCAGATTTTACTGTCCATTTGCTTTGCTGTTACTGAGACTTGCATATTTATGGATCAGGGTGATTTCTGGCACTCCCTAATGAGGAGATTATGCTGTTTCCAGATTCTCCTCAAATTCCAAAAATTTCACTACTAGTTTCTACCAGTCTCAAGTCTCAGCACTTAACTCCAAATCAGTACCCCACTGGCCTCTGTCTGCTCCTCCTGTAATTCCAGTTCTTCAACATTCTCTTTCCCTTCTCAGCCTTAGGGAGTACCATGCATTTCACAGCAGGACCACACTAAAAAGGGTGAGAAAGTAGGGTAGGCAGTCAGGAAAGACTGAGATTTAGCAGAACTGAATATGTAGCCCTGGGCCTTATTTACTTAACTCCATTTACCCTTTTCTGAATACTCAATTATTAATTTCCTTCTGGACTTTCCTTTTATGATTTTGGTCCCTCGATGTCAGGGTGAATAATTACAGTGAAAGCTGTTCACTGCCTCAGCCTGTTCATGATGCAACATGACTAGAACACATAACCTGAGAAACTCTAACGCTGGAAAGTTGCAAAGAGATGTTCAGAAGCATGTTTCTTAGCTAAAGTATATTTTCACAGAGATCACAAGAAGTGTATTTTTGTGGTAGAAAATCAAGTCTAGCAAATTCCATCTAAAAATATGCCTAGATTAAAGATTGTCTGCAAAAAAATCAATTTCTTGAAGATTTATGGCACAGAAACCTTTAACCCCATCTATTAGAAGAAAATATCCTAAGTAACTCAATTCAAGATTTTAAAAGTAGAAGTGTCCAGCGACCTGAATTAATTTTTACTAATTGATGACATCTGGAAATATTGTCATTTTTCCCCTCCCCTTATGAACTGCCAAGAAAATAACCCACTGTAGTGGGTTGACCCTGGCTGGATGCCAGATACTCAATAAAGCCACTCCCTCACTCCCCTCTGAAATTGGACAGAGAAGAGAAAATATAATGAAGCATTCATAAGCTGACATAAGGACGGGGAGAGATAACTTACTGATCACCATCACGGGCAAAACAGACTCAAAATGGAGATATTAATTATATTTATTACAAGCAGAATCATAGCAGGATGATGAGAACAAAAATAAATCTTAAAAACCCCTTCCCCCACCCTCCCTCCTACCAGGTTCTACCTTCTTCCTCACCAGCAGCACTGGGAGATGGGGGAATGAGGGTTTCAATCAGTTGTTTCTGTTGCTGCTCAGAGAGAGGAGTCCTTCCCCTGCTCCAGTGGGGTCCCTCCCACGGGCAACAGTTCTGCACAAACTGCTGCCACGTAGGTCACTTCTCCATGGGGTACAGTCCTTCAGGCACAGGTTGCTCCAGTGTGTATTCTCCACAGGGCTACCAGTCCTACCAGGAAAACCAGCTCCTGTAAGGGTTCCTCTCCTCATGGGTCAGCAGGTCCCTGCCAGGACCTTGCTCCAGCATGGGCCTCCTGTGGGGTCACAGCCACCTTTGGGCATTCATCTGTTCTGGAATGGGCTCCTCCATGGGCAGCAGTTGAATCCCTGCACTCCCATGGTCCTCCGTGGGCTGCTTCACCATGATCTGCATCAAGGACTACAGGGGAACCTCAGCTCTGGTGCCTGGAGCACTTTCTCCCCCTCCTTCTTCAGTGATCTCAGTGTCTGTAGAGTTGTTCACATGTTCACACTCTGCTCTTCTTTGGCTGCATTTTTTTCTGGCCCCCAACTTTTTCTTTCTCCTTAAATATGTTACCACAGAGGTGTTACCTGATTATCAGGTATCATTCCTGATTGGCTTAGCCTTGGCCAGCAGCAGGTCCATCCTGGAGCCAGCTGGCATTGGCTTTTCAGGACATGGTAGTGGGTCTCACAGAAGCCACCCCTGTTGCCTCCCGGCACCAAAACCTGGACACACAAACCCAATACACTGACATTGACCATAAACATAGATTCAGAATTATTTTTTCTTTTTTTCTGGTATGTGGCTTATGAGGTTTGAATAGCAGGTTGAAATCCTACTTACCTTTAAAAATTTTTATCAGATGCAAAGATGGCAGCAAAAAAGACTTCACTGGGGAGATCTGTTGGGTTTCAGTAAGCATATATGAGAAAGCACTACCAAAAGTGAATGAGATTGAATTTTCTTTGTGGATGACAAGATGACCATATCTGACCAATATCTCATCTATTTGATCAGAGATTTTGTCCCTCATTGTCATGGTTTAGGAAAGGCACTCCTGCTTCCCTCCCCCCATTGCCTCCAGTGAGAAAGAAAACAGGCAGAGATTAGAGGCTGAAATAAGAACAATTTACTGGAAACAACAATGAGGTAAGAAAACAAACAGTAACAGCACTAATATTAATAACAACAGGGTACAAAAGAGAGGGTGTTTTATGTGTAAAATGCTCCCTGACCCGATGGGGCACAACTCCATGACAATGAACAAAATGGTGGCCTAACTCTCTGCACACACTTTTACCCTGATCCCAAGCTACAGTCCCCTTTCTTCTTGGAAGGGAGAGTCCCTTAGTTCTGCCCTTCAGAAATGACATGAGGTGGTATAGAATAACAACCCAGACAAAACCAAATGGTTCCAGGCTGTTCTTGGCCAAAATCAAGGCATTATCCACCCCTTATTCTATACCACCTGCATCATGCCCAGATCCTACACCTTCTAATTACGTATATATATATACATGAAAATACATGCCCTGATGCTGGATGGAGCAAGGAGCCTGGTGGCAAGGAGTTTGGGAAATGCTGAGGCATGATCTGACTTAGAAGTGTCAGGTCCTTGAGATCAGTGGAAAAGTCTGGAGTAATGTGGATTTACACCTCAGTAAAGGAAGGTATGCTTAAGGAAAATTTAAACCGGAATATACACAAATCCATGGGACCTAATGGAATATAACCACAAGCATTGAGGAGATAACCAATGCCATTGCAAGTGCAGCTCAATTATCTTTGGAATGTCATGGCAAATGGAAGAGGACAGAAAGAAAGCGAAAGTCAAGAAGAGCAAGAAGGACAAGAAAACTGTAGGACTGGGAAGGTGATGGAACAATTCTTCTGGGAACAATTTCCAATTATATCAAAAATAAAAAGATGATTTGGAATAGTCAGCTGTCAATGAGGAAATCATGCCTAACGAATCTGATAGCCTTCTACAAATGAGTTATTTGCTCAGTGAATGTTGGAAAATCAGTGGATATCTTGGCTTTAGAAGGTTTTCAGCACTGCCTCCCAAAACATCCTTGTTGGCAAACTGGTGAAATAGGGACTAGATAAATGGATGATGAGGTGGATTGAAAAGACCAGTTACTAGTGTTGCACCCCAGGAATCAATACTGTGACCAGTACTGTTTAGCTTTTTTTTTTTTTTTAACAACCTAGGTGATGGAACAGAATACCACTTTGCAGATGACAAAGAGTTAGATGGTTGTATCAGGTGGTTGCACTACTATTCAGAAGGACTTTGACAAGCTGGAGACCTAGACTGACAGGAATCTCATGAAGTTTGGCAGAGGAAAATGCTAAGTCCCATCCCCAGAGGAAGACATGTACAGGCTGAGGACAGACCATCTGGTAAACAGTTTTGCAGAAAACACCCTGAAGGTGCAGTGGATAACGAGTGAAATATGAGTCACCAGTGTAACCTTGTGACAAATGTGGCCAGCAGCACTCAGGGCTTGCACTTAGTAAGAGCATCGACAATAAATTGAGAGGAGTGATCCCATCCCTCTCCTCAGCACTGGTAAGAACTGCTTCCAGAGTCCTAGTTAAGACAAAGAACTTGTTTTGTTCTGCACCAATCATGTGAAATAGTGTGAAACTGTGTGAAATAGCTGTGTGAAACAGTCCTTCTTGAAACTATGAAAGTGACATAATTGTTCTCTGAAGTAGCTTTTTGTATCATAATTTGGTAAGACAAAATACATCTACATGAAGGATGAAATTATTCATTACCGTCTTCAGCTGCCTAAGGGTTCTGGATGAGGTTCCTATTTGGATCAACTGAGAGAGACAGAGACATCAAAAACTGAGTCATTCCACCAGTTTTAGGCGTCTGTCTCAGAATGGGATAAATCACCTTCTACTTGTACCTTCTCTTCATGCTTGAGAAGGGAGTCTAGAAAAATGGGTAAAGCTATATATGCACTGCTTTTTACATGACTAAAATAGGTGAAATCGATTACAAACTGAGTTTTTACACTAATCAAACCTAATTTATTTTAGGTTTTATTTTTTTGTTTATTTACAATAAAACGGAGCAAATTCCAGTAATGTCTGAGAAAGCAATATCTGCGCATAATATTTATCTAGTTATTGATCCATCCAAGGTAATAATTTATGATTTGGAAACTACAAATAGAAGATGTAAATTAATCATAAAAATAATAATTCTGATCTCTAATTCATCCTTACTAAGGATTGTGAAGTAATGCCTTTTTAAAATATTGTCTATCCATCCCCTTATTTAAGGCTTCCTTCTTAAGAAATAGATGGGTGTAAAAATGTGACAAAATTTTGCGTTCTGGAAACAACACTATACATTGAGGTCTCATGGAAATAACGCACATTAGATAATAAGGAATTATAGTACCATTTTCAGTATTGTGATTCTTTAAAAACAAATAAGTATGAGCCAAGTCAGGTAAGAGCACTTCTGAAAAATTAGGTCACAAAGCCCACATAAATAACAAAAGCTAGGGTATATTTCTGGGGAAGGGTTTGAGAAGGATGCAACAGAAATTTGTGTAAGCCAAATATTATTTAGCATCTTCAGTAATGATATGAAAGGGGAAGGAGGTAAAATATTAATGAAATACATTGACACAACTATATCCTGGGGACTGGCAAAAGCCAGGTAAGAATGCTAAGAGAAGTTAGCAAACATCAAACCAAAATATTATCCATGCAGTGCTACCTAAGCATGAGGTAGGAGAACAAAGTGCGTTTAAGAAGAAATGAAGCAAATCATTGTGAATCTAAAGAAATTAGTGAACTAATACACAGTACAGTCGACAACATAACACTGCAAGACAGCAAAATTACTTTTTCTTGATATTTGTTGAACAGTGACATAGGACTACATTTGAGGTCAGTCTTTCTATGGAAATATGTGGTCCATTCTTGGTTCTTCTAATTTCTTGGCCACAAGGATACTTTTTGGCAGCAGGTGTCACAGGCTATTTATGAATTTAGTGGAGATGTAATTTGTTTTTAAATGGATGTTTTATAATTTTATTGAAGACCTAATTTTTGTTTTGAGAAAATGTAAACGGATCTTTCTAATCATCCTTCAGATTATTGCTTTTGACTTGAGATGATATTCAATAGTTGGTGGCTGGGTTATTTTTTGGAAAAGAGATTGATAATACTAAATATTTCTATCTTTAGTGAAACCCTTTCTGTTTAAAATGGAAAAGAGCAGTTGTCTTTTCCCAGAATAAGGAAAAACATGAAGGAAAAAAGAGGTGGAAAAAGGCTCACGAGACAAATGTTTCAAATCTGCTGAAAAAAACTGAACACAAAAAAACCCTAAAAAAAATAAAATCAACTATTCTATTCGTACATGCAAGCAAATCTCTGAAGAACTCATCTCCCATCTATAGTGTCAGCTACTTTGGCAGGAAAGTGAAACAAACATACAATTTTTCTTTATCTCAAACTCCTGCTATGATTGTCATTGAAAATACATCTCTAAATTATATATTAACAGTCAGATGCAGCTAATATAAGGAAGGGAACTATAAGAACATAAGACAAATGATCAAATGAGCCCCCAAGTTGATCTATTACAGAAAAAAAAAAGTATCAAAAAGCCACACTGTGACTTATTTTGTTGTTGATATATCAAGATTGAAATTATGCAAGTAGACAACACATGTGGGACATGTCTGAGAGGAGAAACTTGGAAGAGAAGCCCTAAATATAGGACAGTGACCTTTCTTTCTCCCATTTCTGCATCTTACTTCACCCTGGTAGTCACAAACTATACTTTTCTTCCTCCTTCCTCCACCACACTACAAAATTGCTTTCTTTCCTGCCTTTTTCTTTCTTTTCCTGTCTTTTCTCTGGCAAGTGTCTGGAAAAGGAAGAAATGTAGGGAAGTGATCAATGATAGGCCAAGTCCTGGGACAAGTGCTTGGACGTCTTGTTATACTAGTACAGAGGCTACAATGATAACATAAGAAATATGGATGCAAGTTGGAGTTGAACTTTTACTAATAAATGAAATTGACCCTTTATGGCTCACTTGCTCTCCAGAGTCCCTGCCTGAAAGCAAACATACAGCCTGATCTTTCCGTTTTCATGGAGCTTGCTGACAGACTGTATACTCTGCTGTAGTCTAATTTACTGACAGAAAACATTCACTTTACGTAATATTTTTCAATGTCTGTGGCAATTTGAAGAGCAAACTGGGTCACAGCTGCAAACAAAGATTAAAGGTGCTGAATAGCAACCAAGATTCACCGTGAGTGAGGTGATTTTGCCCCAGCTTCCAGGATTTGTCTGGGTTTTTTTTCTATCATGTACTTCTATGCTCTCATTTAAGAGACAACATTTCTCCAATACGAAATGGGACATTTAACAACATGAAAAGGACACTACTACTTGCTTCAAAACTGTCTTTCACAGAATCCATGATAATTTGGGCTAATGTTACCCAGAGACTGTCAGGCCCCATTCTTCCTAGGAAATTTACATCAGCTTTTACACCTGACTTAAAAAAGAGATGAGTTAGAAGAGAACCACATTCCTGACATTTCCTACTTTGAAATCTCAGAAAAATTATGTAAAACTGAACATTCAAATGAGGTGGTGATATAAAAAAAAAATCTCTAGATCTAAGTGGGACAGAGCTGCTGGAGGAGAGAGCCACCTCCTTAATCAGGTTCATTCTCCAAGTCATCCTCTGGAGTCTAGGTCTTCATGGAACTGGAAGACTTACCTTGCCTTATCCCTTCTCTCTGTTTCAAGGACTGAGACCAGCCTTTGGGAAGCTTGGGTCCCTGAAATAATGTTTTAAAATTTCTACTGTAATGTTTTCCTTACTTTTAGAAGTGGTAATGACTCACAAACTGCATCGAGGGCACTAAAATTTGTTCAGCATTAAGTAAAAATTTAGATGCTGAAAAACCCATATAGGCACTCAAGCTTTTTTAAGAAAAAAAATATGTAGCCATCAAGTTATTTTGCATTGAGTAACTCATAACAGTATTACATATTTCTAAGGAAGTTCTTGTATAAATAATATATTAAAAATTATCAGAAATTATATGCATTTTTTACTTATAACTTCAAAACTAAACAGTACAAACAACTGAACTAATTATTTAGACAAAACTAATGCCTGATGTACTACAGAGCCACAAATGTACTAATTCATAATTTTTAGGTTTATGAGCACACAAGGTTTACTTGTGTTCAGATGGATCAGTCAATCTTTTTCTGATCAATCTATATGTGTGTCTCCAACATGATCTGTTGTTTGAACCTATACAGCATGATATAATATACTATTTGTTCTGCATATTGCATTTTACCTGACAATCCCTACTGGAAATTTCTGATGTCAGAATGGTGCTGTCTTCACACTGAAATATCCATTTTATTAGATGCAGAGCTTGCGTTTATGGTTATATCTCCAAGATAGCATTTTTTGTGTTTTCTTACATGTTTCTTTGATTGCTGTATAGTAATGAAACGGGTGAGTTGTTAATATACTGATTCAATTAGAAGCTCTGATTAGTGTGTGTGTGTATGTGTGTGTGTGTCCCACCCACCCAAATAGTAAAACTGAATGATTTACATGTATGGTTTATACTGGTTCTGAAGACTTTAAATACATTTACTGGCAAGCTACTGTAGTAGACACATGATGGGGGGGGTGTCAGCTTTTAATTGTAACTGTCTTGCAGAGTGGTGTTGTTTTAATATCCTGTATAGATTTTTATGTAATACACTTACTTGCAGGCAGCCTGAAGCAAGAATCAATTCTGTGAAGGATTCTTCTTTTGTTAAAAGCCAATCTTGTTTTAATGATGCATGAAGAAATATTCGAGCATTGACATTTTTCTGTCAGGTTTCTTTTGAAAAATCAATTAAGATAATACTGCTTTGACCTAGTTATCTAGTTAATGCTTATTAGGAATGTAATATGATTTACTGTCAGCATAATAATTTTTGCATCTTATCCCATTAGCTTGTGCATATTTCAAAGTGTATTACACAATGGTCACTTCTTAAAATGTAATGTAGCAGAATACATTAATTAGATTGACTGGGATCATTAGACAGAAACTCTCCCATTGGCTCTTTGTATCAAATTTGTATATCATCCCTATCAAGTTAATTCATTGTTTACTTGTCTGAAAAGTATCTCTGAGTGACTGTGATATACAAAAAGTTTTTTAATTGGACAAAACCTCTTTGTTTCATTTCTACCTTTTTTCTTTGTTTTTGATTTCTAGCTCTTCCTGGGTTAAGCACACAATTTAGACATGATCACCAAATAAATAAATCTTAAGCAAGGTTTTTTGAAATCTGATAACACATAAAAGACGGTAGACGCACGAGAGGACTGGCAGAAGAGCACCGAAACTCCAGTGAAGCACTTGATTTGGTAGGTGTTAAAAAATTAAAATGATTAGTCTATTTATTTTTTTTTGCATTTCATCTCCTTAGTGTTAATGGAAAGGTCAATAAAGGAGTTGGCTTACTGTGGCATTAGTGAGGAACTATTGATTCCTACTCATTTAGTGGTCAGTGTTAACCAAGAACCGAACTCTTTTTAACCTTGTTAAGCAGAACAGAAATTAAATCTTCCCATCACTTTCAGAGAATTGGTCTATCTTAGAACAATACTGCAGTTAGACATTTTTGCAGTTTATCCAGTTCAATCATGCTAATGGTCTGTGTGAAGTCAAGAGAGTGAGAAGGAAGGAAGCCTGACCGTTTTGTAGACCTTAGTGAAAGAAATACCTCCATGTGGCAAGAGCTAGTAATTAGGTTTCTCATCTCATAAAAGGGTCCTTTTTTAGTCAAAAGTAAGCACTTATTTGTCAGGTAACTTTAAGTGAAGAATATTAATGATCTATACACCTGCATTATAATCATTATGTGTTTTTCTTCTGGAAAATATTGTCTTTTAATTTCATGTAATTGGTTGAGTTTTAATTTGATTTTCCCGCTAAAAACACATTCTGTAGTAATGAAAACAATATCTATGCTAAGAAAAAAAGAAAACAATAGATATTCACTTTCTCAAAACTATCTGTTTTTGCAGACAGTAGATACATTGAAAGAAAAAACCAAAATGTTTGTGAATATATATATATTTTAATCCCAGGGAGATATTTCAAAACAGTTAACCCCAAAGATAATTGACTAGCCATATATTATTGTCACTGGAATGAAAATGGAATCATAGGGTGTACTTTCTTTTTTTCTTAAAATAGAACAATTAAAAAAAAATTAAAAAAAAAAAAGGAAAAAAAAAGACAAACCATAACAAAAAATCCCCAACCCAAAACTCACCGACATGTTTGGCCTCTTATTGATTTCTTGAATTTCATATTATTTCTCTACATTCTCTTTCCACTCAGAGTCAGAGTAGCCGAGGCCACTGTATTGCTGTCATACATCATTTGAAATGCACCGCCGTAACATTTGCACTCTAACAAAAGCTATGATGTTGGATAGATTGACATGATGAATACGTGCTGAAAGTTTCTAGAAGAATTTGGTCTCCTTTCTTTGAACATTTATATAAAATAGAAGAGGATGCAAATGAAGAAATGCTTTCTCTGTATGAGAAATTCCCTAATTTAACTTGAACTTGTATGCATTTACGGTAGTTGTAGATATCAGCCAATATTTTTTCTACATGTCATTAGAAATTTCAGTAGTCTGGAAGATTTTAGACAGATTAATATACATAATTTATCTTAAGCCTGTGAATATATTTCTGTGAACAAGATGGCATCTTGAAATCTGTAAGTAATGGTGATAATGGTAAGATGGGTCCTGACTTTCCTTGGATAAATGGAACGCGTGCAAGAAATAAATAAAGAAAGGAGAAATGAGTCAGGATACAGGATTTTAATATTGGCATTGTTTACAATCCACAAAGGAAGCAGGGGGAAAAGAACATCCTGATGCCATCAGTTATTCTTATTTGCATGTAAACTCTGATATTAGGATTCATTTTTGAGCATGTCACTTTTTAGCTCCTGATTAATTGCAATGACAGCGCTGTGTGCGTCTGTTTATAGGAAAGACACTGTTGTGGCTGAGGTTTTAATTATATTAAATATTAATCATGAATTGAAATTGGAAACCTTAAATTATTGTTTAATGATCAATGATCAAACGCATAATCAAGATAAATAAAATTAGGATGGCAGACAGCAACATCACAATTTGAATTTTACATTATTAGTCTTCTGCCTAACTAGGCACTTTTCTTGAGTATCTGAACTGTTTTGCCTTTTAACTGTGCTTGCAGTTGCTATAGTGATGGCATAATTTCGTAATGGTCTAAAAATGACACTGGCATAGATACTGACAGATAGGAATTAATTCACTAACAAGTAATTATGTAGCGAAATGTTGACTGCCATGCAGAAGGTGCACTGTGACACATTTACTGTTTTTCAGGGATGGCAGTAACATTAGCGTTGGTCATTAGTGGTAGACATCTCCGTACAGTGTTGGATACAGACTTATATGCAGACCTATTTAGTTACCTGTGTGACAGCCTTGTTCAGGACACCAGAAACAGCTGTCCTAGCCTGTATGAGCCAAAATAATTAGGCCTGTCATCTTCTCTCTCTGATTTCCCCTTCAACCTGCTCCACAAAATGCAAATATTTTGCTTTCATTGTCACATTCACCTTGACATGGATATTGCTTTGGCGCATAACTGGATGAGATGACTCAGAATTTGCATTGTTCATTCTAATAAATTTGCTTCCCCTCTACTGCATGGCAGGACCCATCAGATAAAGTCTCCCAGAGTGTCATCAATCAACATCGCTGACAGACGGCTTTTGCCTTCATTTGTTACATAGGAGAACATGCTTAATTATTTGTCCTGTAATTAGTTGGGAAAATGTCAGGAAATGTCAACTCTCTGTTCACTCTGGAAGGGCTCTGCTTGAAAGCCACAATGACTGAAGTGTCATTAATGCTGCCTAACAAGACGAGGATCAGCTGGGGAAAAGTGAAAGCTTCTAAAAAAGTAATCATGGCGAGTTAAGGAAAACTGCAAATCAGCACCAATAATAAGATGTGAATCCTATTAGCAAACACTTGTATTTTTCATCTGTTACTCCTCACAATAAAAATACATGAGAAAAAAAGTCAAGGAATAAATACAGTGGGCTCATATAATTTCTGTCACATATTCATTGGCATTTCCTTCGCTGATCATGCTTAATACATTACTGTGGTAGTATCTAATATTTAATTTTCAGATTTGAGACACATTTTTACATTCTTGCAGCAGTATAATATGCATTGGATATGTGAAGGTAAATACTTTTACATTAAACAAGGAGTGTAAGATTAATTGAATGTGAAAATTTGTTTTCAGAGTTTTAAGCTGATAAGGAGGGTAGGCACTAGCTTTAATTTTAGGAACAGAAGTAAAAATAAATGAGCACAATCTGTTTATCAAGTATTTACAGTTACATGCAATAGGCAGCTAAACAGATTTCTTGAAATTACCTGGACTTCTAGGAAAGATCATCTCTTCTTTCTGTGGTGGAATACAAGGATAACCTCCTGTATTTCATATTAAAAAATAAAAAAAAAAAAAAAAAAGAAGGAAGTATCACTGAGACTAAATAACTACAGTGCTTTCCCCTTATGTCTATCCTGGAAAGGGGGAAGGGTTTGGTTTAATTTTGCAGTGAAAGGTTGTAGAGCTACAGAATTGAAAGGGACTAAGATTAGAGAAATTATGTAGCTAAAAATTGGGGTTTGTGTTTACTAGGACCATTTGATATTTTAGTAATTATTTGCAATCAGCAGTTGTTTTCTGTTTTCATATTTCATATATGAAATCATATGGTATACATTTTTAATGCCTCATCTTCATTCTTTTTTTTCTTACATTATTACGAAAGCGTATAATCATGTGGGAATACTTTCTTACTTAATTACTTACATTATTTCATCCCTTGTTGCGATTAAGCAAATTATTGCTTGGTCTCTTTAGAAAGGATAATTAAGATACTGTTCTGGTGTTTTACAATTTACTCGTTGTCACAGGTATGGCTAAGCTAATTATCAAATGGTTAAAAATTTATTCTGGGAAGAATATTACAAGTGTACCATGTGGGCAAATTGCTTCCAAGGCTAATTCAATTATAGATGCACTGTACCTATCGTGTCGGTATATTTGTCTTGGAAGGTAGAGAGCCTGGGAATGTAATCTCAAGTTTATATGTGCCTGTTTTTGTATACTAGATTTTGGAAAAAGTCAACATGGTGTCTGAGAGAAGGAAGAGAAAGAAGAAACACTCTCGTTAATTTTTTTCTTAAAAAAAAAAATCATAACAAATGAATGCAGCAGAGTGAATAGAGGCTGCAGTATGAACTATATAAAATCTAGATGCTGCTCATTCCTGATATTCTCATTCCAGTCAGAATAAAAATGCCGATAAAATTATTCTGACAAGCTGCTCTCTCAGCCCTGAGTGGACTTCCATCTTCATCCTCTAAACCAACTCACAATTCAAAATAATAAGGCACTATTACCAGTTTTCCTGGGGAAAACCCCTCAGGATTGACAGGTTATGAAGACTTAGTAACCCTTTTATCCTATAAGAAAGATGGTCTGTTCAAACAAGGGTGCTACTGTGCTTTCAAAAGTAGAGGGAGTGGCCACAAATGGAAAGGTTTTGAAAATGCTCCATAATCAACCAAATATAATAAAAAACCTGCTATTATTTAATGTATCAGCACACTATTTTTTAAAGAACTGGTTGCATTTGATGCAGGACAGGCAGGACTTTTAAATATTTTAATGTATTCATCTTTTTGCATTCCTAGTGTTAAGTCGTAGATGCATAAGAAAGGGCTAGGGCAACCCCAGCTATGATTATACCTGCTGTGCATATGTGCTATTAACAGATGCCTTCTTGTAGTAATTTACTTTGAGGTCAGTCTTGACACTTTCCTCTCTAAAATGAAAAGTAGCCTGCTACTGCTATAGCGAACTTTTAATAATTGCTTGGGAGAGTTTGGGTTTGTTTTCTAAAGAAACTTTGTAGCTGATTGCTATAAATGTCTGGTATTTCAAAAAGAGGTGCCACCACAGTGGCCTGGTATGAAGCTCACTTTAATTTAAGGTCACAATTACTAGAGACTAAACTTATAAGACACAATACAGTGCTGATAATATAGTGAGGAGAACATGTGCCCTGACAATTATGATCATTCTTTTGAATCAAGCCTAAGTTACCTTTATGTAATAAATCTGCTGTACTTATTCATATCCTAGTTGAGCTTATATATAAATGAAAAGCCCTCTTCTGTAACCCTGATAATTGCTACAATTATTCACACAAATAAAAAAGACATGTTCTGATTTATTAATAGAAAGATACGAGGATAAATTTATTCTAATACTCAGAGGAATACCCAGCACACCCTCCTCTTCCATACAGCTTGGGGGTAAGTACATACAGTACGTGTCATGAGTCCCGA
>NW_020955254.1:523392-587894 GCF_003031625.1 Empidonax traillii
CTTCCAGGAAATTTTCTAAATAATTCTATCACTTAATCTTACCCATATTTGTCATATGCACTTAAAGAGCCAAAAAAATTGTTCCATCATGTACATGCAATGTTCTCTTATTGTAGAATTGTTTATAAATCCTAATATTGCAGCCATAGACTTTTGTTTTCCAGTGGCAAATTGACATTTGTTTTTCATTTTTATGTTTTTAAGAAAATAATCCTTCTTGTTAGTTCAGAGGTAATCTGAAATAACAACACTCTAAGTCAAATTTGGTGGCATTTGCAAAAACTTTTTGAAATACTATTTTATAAGCAAACAATTCCAATCATCTGTGAATGTTTTTTTCACCTTAGGCTTTTTCCATTCCTTAACCAGTTTCAATATAATTTTATTCATGTCAAGTCATTTATGCATTTGTCCTCTTGTGCAAAACACATAATTAAAATTCTATATTATACATGGAAACAGGGAATATAAATCCTCTTATGCAACCAGAGAAGGAAAGGTCTATTGATTTCCACTGGCTGGAGTCATGCCATTCCCACAATATGTCTGAAACCATCTCTCCAAAACAACCAGTCTTCCATACAGATTAATGACCTTGGCTTGTACGATTCTTGAATGATCTTCCTTGCATAGCACTTCCCTGAGCTTCCTCTTCTGCTCTTGGTTTTGCAAGAAAGGTAGTCAGGGTCTGATTCTCTACAACCTTGGTGTTCTGCAGGTACATCCCAGACTCCTAACAGCAGAGCCACCTCTACTTTGCCGAAAGCAAAATCTGCCTCATGCTTTCTCTTAACCTTGCTTTTCTTCTGCAGGTGCCTCTAAATGTTTTTCCTCAATATGATGTTTTGAACACAAAGGTATTGCACAAAACAGCTTATTTATGTCAGGTATAAGTAATATTAAAACAAACCTGGGATTTTTTTCCCTTCCTTATTCATCTTTGTCTAATATTTGAATGTTTCTATACTCCACTGATATATCTATAAGATGTAGTTTCATTCTGCTTCAGGACCAGTATGACATACAAGCGAATGATATGATGAAGATTCCACTATCTGTTTGAGGATTCCTTTTCTATATGAAGGCTTTTCTACTATAAGATACAGTACCTGCACTAGATGTTATGTGGTTTAAGGAGACAGAAGTATAACTGAATACCACTTGTACCAAACGGGGAATGACTATTTCCCAAGGGAATCCTTTTTCTCACTTTCTTCCTGTAGCAATTAACATAAGTTTAGCTTAGTTGACAATAGTGTTAAATGTTAGTGTTAAGGTCAATATGCATGACCTTAAGTTAACTCTATAGTATAAGGGAATAGTTTAAGGGAATAGTCTAGTTGTAAGAATGAGAAAATAACTTCAGCATAAACAATCATTGAGAAGGTTGTGAACAACTGGAGACTCTTTAGGAGGAGCGGACTGTGAGCATCAGCAGCAGCAAGAGCTGTTTTTTTGCCACTGAGTGTAAGGAAAAGACGATCAAGAATCAGATTTTTTCACTCAATCTGTACACTTTAGAGACCAGAGCAATTTGGGAAGAGAGTCTGGAGGATATGGTACCAACCTGATATCATCACTTAGACTTCTAGAGATGCCTGAGAGAACAAGAGTGCTTTTAGCTACAGGAGATGCATGGCCTGCAGAAGAACCACACAATTTTTTCTGCACTACTCTCTTTCTCCCGCAGAACAGAGAATCTGTGTAATTGCATATATATGTGTTTAAAATGTTTTGGTATGCAAACCCACTTAGTCTCCACACTGTCAATATATTTAAACCAAGATATCTTTATTTCAGTCTTTTTTTTTTTTTTAATCTACCACCAGGCAGCTACTATATTTATAGAAGTTTGGTGATTGCAGGTTATATGACAACATGCATTTAAACTGATATGACTTTTACCTTGTAAGAGGAGAACTAAGAGCAGCACACACCTTTGACCACCAGAATAAGGCAAACAATAAGAAATCAGTTCTCATAGGGATAAGAAAATAGAACTATAAGTAATTTGCCTCTTATTCCAAGTACTAGCCCTTATTACCACTATGGCATATGGAAAAGATGAGGAAGTGTAATCAGAACATACTGAAGAGCAACAATACACCAACTTCCATCCTACCAACCTCTTAATTCCCAAAAGTGTTCTTCTACTTACCAACACCTCCTGCAGGGTTAATTATAAGATTTTATTGTACTTTCATATAAATTGTTTGTGCATGAAATTTCATAGAGACACTTTGATTTACCTTTTCATTTATGCTGCGGAAAACTCAAATTCTGCAGGACTGAATAAGCTGTTGACTACTACTATAGAGGCCTCGCTGTAAACATCTGGAAAAAAAAATTTTTTTGGACTCCTATAGATTCTAGATAAAGGTTTTAATGGTTCCGACATCCTCAGTGTGATTCAAAGAACCTTACTAGAAAAAGAATATGTTTTCATACTTCTCAGTTCTTAGCGGAAGTGATTTGCGTTGAAAATGGCTTTGGTAAAATAAGAAAATTACTCAAGAAAGCATTTCAAGTGATTAATATAATTCCTTTTTTTTTTTTTTGTTCAATCACTCCTTATGTATTTATGAAATCTAAAGGGGAAAAATAGGAGAAAAATATTTTCTATCAGATATATTTCATACATATATTTCATACAAGCTTCAGATATGTACAACCCACATTATGACTTATTTAAATAACTGTTGCTTAATTCTATATATTTAAAATAAAATTCTCCTGTATTTCCTCTGAATTAGAGAAGTTAAAAACATATACTTTACCTTTAAATAAAACCTTTACTTTAACATCTGTTAAATACCTGTATCTCAACAAACTGAACAATTGCACAATTTATCTCTCTGTTAATAGAGATAATTAGGTGCAGGAAAGATTCTTATTGAGTACACAAGGAATTAGCCTGGAACCTTTGGCTGGATGTATTTACAAATTTCTATTTGTAGCTATAGTGGTTTAAAAATATATTTCATGGCCTTCTCCAAGGAAAAGTTTTCTGGCAGTCCACTTAAAGTATTTATTCACTAAAATTCCTGGAGCTTGTCAAGCGTGAATCCATGGTATTAAATGTAGAAACTTTAATTTTAATCTCATCAAGAAACCCCTGAATTGAATGTTAATTATATAAAATAAAATAAGGGTTGCTTTTCACAGTCAAGTTAAGCCATGTTTATAAAAATAGGAACTATTTGTTTAACAGACAAGTATTAAACATTTATTAGCTATTAGCTTTATGGAATTGAGTTTCCTTGAAAAAAAAGAAAAAAAGGCAGGAGTAAAAAAAAAGAGAAAATTATGCTTTACTTCATTGTACACATCTGAAGCAAAAAAGAATTCATAGAGATGTTCCTCTTTCCCAAAAGTCATGTAGGTGTGCAGTTACAAATTCTCTTTTAATGACAGATGATGGTCTTCAGGAAATATGATGCTTCCTCTTAAGTAAGATAGCTCAAACATAGTGAAGAGTAGGCACTTTAGAAAGCCATTTGTTTTATTCTGGTGTTATCTTTCCATCTCACTATATGTTGCGATTGGTCAAATACGTTTGGTATCCCTCGAGGCAAACACTAACGTCTGCTCTTGCAATCCTTTCCCAAGTAGAGTTATTCATGATTTCAGTGCAGATTTCCCCTAGGGAATGACTTCACACTTGGGGCCAGGATGAAGTTATATCATTTAGGGCCTGATCTGCAATGTGTGGAAATCCAGCAGAATTGAGAAAGGTTCACCAACACTTCACAAGTGGTCTCATCTTGCATCATTCAGAGTAACAAGAGTTTTTATTGCTGGCTTTAATCAGAGCAACATCTGGGCTGGCATTAGGCACAAACTTAAACCCATATGGGATATCTCTCCCTCCCAGGAGCACCTCTCCTGGCTTCAGTGAGATTATGTTTATGATAAGGACAAGAAAAGCTGGCCTTTATAAGACCAATTTTTAATCCTTAAAATTGATATTGTTAAATTAGAAGCATGAATTTTGCCTTTTCCTTTCAAAAGGTACCTTGCTAAATTCAAGTGTGGAAATACTCTCCATTAGGGGGAATCAACACTGAAATAGCAGAAATGGCTTAAGCTTTTTTTACCACATTTTTCTAATACCACTGCAGTTATGAGCTCAAGAAATTTTCTTTTGCTGCACCATAAACCAAATTTTTTTCTTTGCACTGCACCTCTTTTCATTGCCAATATGCTCTTAGATATATTAAAGACTTAAAATATTAAAACCAGTTAGCAACAAAGGTCTGTAAGGATGAGAACTTCTGTTTATTATAAATATATTTCATGATATTATAAATATATATTTCATAATATTGCCATGTGTTATATTTTTCATCTATCTTATTATTAGCTGGGCATTACTTAGGTCTTCTAAATGAAAAAAAGTCATGTTGATTGTTGTCGCTTGGAAAGCAGGGTGCTTCTAACCACATTGGTGTCCCTAAGATCTTTCAGACAAATAGTCCAACCAACACACCTATTTATAAAATTATCTTTTAAGTTCTAGCTCTGTAAGATCCTTCACATACAGTTGTGGGCAAACATGCATCTTAATTCACACACAGAAAAAAATCACCGAACCATAGTTGCATGCTATTATCCCTTCTCTCTTACGACTGAAAGACTGTCAGTTAGTCAAATAGTTTGTTTAACTGATTTTTTCAAACTAGTTTGTTTAACTGATTTTTTTACTCTTCAGTGGTGTCTAAAGGTTATATAATTCACCAGACAATGTAGGCTATTATTTGTGCCTCTTAGATCAAATAATAGGGTATGCTGATTAGAGATTGTAACTTTTCAGTGGTACAGAATTATTTAAATGTAGTAAGGACTTAGTGATAAGCCAGTCATAATTTGGTCAAATTTTGACTGCTGATTTTATTATTGAATGTCATTGGCATATTGTCATCTCTCATTTTGGTTGCTAGTAAAACTAGCCATCTCTTTCATGCATTTGAGGAACATGTAGGTTCATTAGAAAAATATTTTCTTCCTCCAAAGTGGTGTGGTTATAAAAGAAACAGGTAGGTATTTTCTATTTCATGAGAATTTATTTACACAGCTCTTCTAAAAATGAGACAAAAATACATTTCAAATGAAAACATCACAGAGATCTGGAAGGGGGTGGTTTCCATCTAGAAGGTAGTAACTCTCCTCTTACTAAAATAAAGTTGCCAAAATGGGATGTATTTCAAAAAAATCACACAGGCAAACTTAAAAATCCTATCATTATCATTATCATTGATAAGATGCTAATTACATGGTCTGTTCCTCTTTCTTTCTCCCAAATACCTGCACAGACACACAGTCATAGAGCAACGACATTGCTGCCTCCACCTTTACTAAATTAATTCTTCCCAGGCCCAGTCTTGGCGCTTGGCCACAAGGCACTAATCTACTAATCTAGCAAGGATCACACAAGAAATGTGCTCATGCTGTTTTCTCACACAACACTTGTGGAAGGTAGCTCAGAAAATAAACTTATAAGGTATCAGACAGACTTGGAAAGTGTCTGCACACTCAAAGTATGAACCACTTGCTCTTAGCCACATAATGAACTGACAAGCTAGTGAAAAGACATGTTCCCTCATGCAGATTTGGAAAATCCCTTGAAGGTCAGTAAACCAGTTGAATGCCACTAAACTAATAAAATGCCACACAAGGTAACAGCTCTCTTCCTCCACCTTGCAGGAAATTGGCTGAAGGAGAAATAAATCATGAGCTGCATGTTTTCATGACGTTCATATCTAGCTGCTGTGAGGAAGGAAGTGACATATTCTTTTAGTCTTGGTAGTTGTTCTGACTGTACTGAAATTAGAAGACAGTTTATGGTATGTGCATATTTTCTCCTGTAGTCTCATGCTGTAGTGTGATTGAATGTGGTTTTTTGGTTCTCTTTATGTAGTTTGAAATTATTTTTGTGTCATAAAAATTATCTTTGATGTTTCTGAAATCTTTGTTCATCCTTATAAGGCCTTTATAAGTTATTGTTTTCTTAGAGGCATTCAAAATGTAAGTCTTAAAAAAACACGTGTTGGAGGTGGAATAACAGTAAAATGTAAAAAGTTGCAAAATGCATCAAACAGCACAAGTGAATAATTTCATCTACAACTGCACAGTTTTACGGCTTATGCAATCACCTCTGATAATCACAGTGACTCATTTCCACTGTTTCTCTCAAGCCCAGTGACACAAAAGCTGCTCTGCTCAGTTCTGGGCTTGGGTGCTCACAGCAAGCCTCAGTGACAGGCCATTCTCAGCTGCTCTTGGTCCCCAATAATTAGCCTGCTATGGCAGCTACCTCTTGTGGTTTTGCCTGTGAGAGACATTTGACACAGCAGACATCAGAGGGATTTTTCAGGAGGCTCTTGTGGCGTCCGAATGGCTCTTAATTAACCACTTAGGTATCCTCGTTCACTCTCCTGCTTGGCACTTTCCAAATGGTAGGGGTTGCACTGTGGATCTAAACACCGGGGAAGCACGCTATCAAAAGATCTTGTAAATGAAGGCTTGTGTAAATTATTTTTAATGATTCCCTCCTGGCACATCATTATGTTTGTAGTTACACACAGGCACTTCAGAGATGGCTCATCTTCCGTAAGGTCAGCTGCAGGACCACCATAACTAGCTGCAGTCAGTAAATGGCTTATTAATTAGCACAGTGATTTTACATTGCTAAGAGCTCTGATGTATGGAGCTAGAATTGTAATTGTGTAGGATCGAAATAATAAGCCATCTCAGGGCTCCTTATGCAAATTGCCATATTATAAAATCATTACCTATCTAAACACTGAGTTTTAATAAGAATTACAATGATGAATTTTATGATAATTGACACTCAAATTTTAATCTCTTGGATTTTTATCATTTTGGTGGTTAAAGTGTGTTTCTAATTAAATGTTGCTTAAAATGCAAAGAATTGTTTAACAATTCTATTCAGTTCTTCTAGTTCAAATCAGGTTATTCTCTTTGGTCATAGAAGATGGGCCTTCTCAGTAATAGGTATACGACATTATGTATTACTTGTAGAGTAAGATGTTTAATCTTTCTTTTTTTTAACAATTATGATTTTGATGGCACTGTATTGTCAACTGTGAGATAGAGCATAGTGCATGTCATTGGGTCTAACTTCCATGGTAAAAATGACTCAAAATAAGGAATTAAAATCTAGGGAAGATTTTGAATGCTTATGACTTTTAATAGATTTTTCCTTCTTTAGTTTGTATTCCAAAGGGTTTAAACAGAGTTCTAATAGTTTTAATCTTAGGAATGCATGCAAAACTAATAAATTTCAAATTACCATTTATAGCATAGTACAAAATACCTAAAACTGATAGATCACTAAAATTTCACAATTGTATTTGCAGACAGATTTTATTTACATATTACAAAGTTTGTTTATTTTACAACATTTTTCTTCTGTGAAATAATTACTTCGAAGCAGATGCATCAGCAACAAATCTGGAAAAATTTATTATGGATAGAGCCACAAAGCATCAATCTGAATATGCCTCTTTTCTTATGCCTCTCATAACATCTTACAATGTTTGGAAATTCTCTAAAGAACAGCAAACTATACACATTAACTTCTTAACATGATGAATGGTAAATTCTGTGAACTGAAAAAGTTTTCTCCTATGAATTGATCATTCCATAGCAGAAAATAGTAGGGCATCAAGGAAGTAGTCTAGGTCAAATGAAAACAGAGAACTGTGTAAAGAATGGCTGTACAAAATCAGACTAGAAGTCCATCTGAAGGAGAGTTCTTTTTCTCCAGCAATGACCAAAACTATGTGTTCACAACAAATACTATTCACAATAGTAGGAACATAGGTGAAAAAGAAGTTATTTCATATGAATAGACTTCAAGCCTCTGTTTACTTGCAGCTCAGGAGCCACGCTGAGTTGAATATGATTTCTGTCTATTAGTAATCCTCAACACACCTATTCCATGAGATTAATCTACTGTCTTTGGAATTTTTAATCCTTCAATGCCCATAATTTCCTTTGGCAAGATGTTCCACAGATCTATCTGTTATTGCACACCCCTTTGTGTGTTTTGAATATGGCTCCTCTGAATTTCTTTTGAGAGATTTCTGAAGTTGTATTGAAAAAGGTCATGAACAACAAATTCCTATCCAGACCCTCCACAGTGCCAATAATTTTGCAGGTAATAGAAAAATATGATGATTGTAATACACGCTAAGACTGCAAATGGAAAAACAATGCACAAAGTCCCATAGTCACCATTCAGATCTTAAAAAAACTGCAATCTTTCCAGTTTTATCAGATCATTTTATAATGGATGGTACAATTTGCAGATACCCGAAATACCTAAAATGCATCACAAAATATCTGTGGTAATCCCAAAGTGTGGAAAGAATATAGTGAGACCTGATATACTCACCTCTTCCTTGTGGCTGCTGTCTCAAATACCACAATATCATACTTTCTACAAAATTGTTTCACTGGGGAAATTGGGAGAAAATTCAAATTGACATCTGAAAACAAAATGCATACATCAAAAGTGATTATTTGAGTTTTTTCTGTGATTCAGGTATTTCTTGCAAAAAAACAAAATAAAAAGTGTGAAAATTATAAGTGATGTAAGTCTCTACTGTTAGTAACTACCTAGTGGCCTTGTTACACTTAACACTTCGAGGAATTCCCTTCGTGCTGATCTACCATTGAAACAAGGCATAAAAATTAATGGAGATGGACAATCGCCATCTTGCTTCTATGTTTTCTGTTATAAATCATGTTGCAAAACTGGCAAATAGGCCTTTTGCAGTTTTAAGTGCCTTTCCTCCACCATAAGTCAAGCCTACAATAGCCATGGCCATGAAAAAAAGAAAAAAAAAAGATTAGAACAAGAGCAAATATAACCTAGGCTGCCAACACCTAAGCACATCCTGGTATGGGCTGCCTTTCACTATGAGGCAGGCATTGTGATGAAATCAGCAGCACAGACACATAGATTTTTTATCCTACATTGCAATAATTTGTACACTTTTGCTTAGAATCCCTGTATTTCCATTAAAATACATGCATATGTACATCTACAAAGCAGTATTTGCTACATATATTAGCTCATCACTATCTGATTGAATTGGACTACATTTCTAAATCCACTTTTAAATGAATCTCTGGAAGATAATGCTTATACATATGTGTTTGTTGTATGGCCAAACAGTGAAGAAAAAGCTTATATGCAAATATTGTCAATTTGTTAATGAAAACAGAGAACACACCCATTAGTTTTGTCACTAAATCTGTGTTTAGCCAAGGACAAAATTTAGTGCACATGGCCTCATATGGAAACAAGGAGTTTTAAAATTCAGTGAATGTTGATAAAGTTCTAAAATTGAAAGATTCATAGGTTCCTGAAAATAAATGTTACCTGTCTGGAAAAAGGTTTAAGGTGGTTTTAAACACACACTGTACACACAAGCCTTTCTTTTAATGAAGTCTAGCTTTTACATCTCAATATATAAAAAAGTAGTTCTGGTTTGAAGCTGTATTTCTCTTTGTGTGGATATATGTATTATGTATAAAAGCTTGTTCCAGGCTGTAACTGAGCAAGACCAAATCTTGGTGCTTTTATATGTTATATTGGATAATTTATAGAATTCTGAATGGCACTGAACTACAAAGTTTCATTCATACTTTTTTTCCTAAGTTTGTCTTGAAGTTTTATTTTAAGAAGAGTCTGCCACAACCTTATGTTTTGACAGCTATAAAGTATTGCTTAGGAAGGGGCAGAAAAAGCATATAATTGTTGTTACACTTTAATGACTGCATTTGGCAGAGAGGAATGATTAAACCAAAGCCAGACAACTACCAAACTGGCTTTCCTGTGGTTTTGTGACTTAAGCTCTGCTTTACAGGCATCCAATGGGACAGTCTCTTTACAATCCCTTAAACATTCCTCTGTGATTTTTGGTATGCTGTGCACACTAGAATGCAATCAACATCTGCTAATTTCTGTCCATTGAATGTATTATCATAACACACAAGCATGATGTTTTATTTGTATGGCTGAAAGGAGACTTATGACCCATAATCCATCATCTTCCTGTCATATTTTTATATGTTGTCTATTCAGTCCCCAGGACAGTTTCAAAAGCGTAAAGAAAAACTCTCTTTAAGTTATAGACCAGCTGCTGAAGTGTCCAGCTGAACAGGTCATTGTGCTTTATTTTTGCTGAATCTAGCAGGAGTTGCTCAATCTAAGCCAAACATAATACAACATGGATGTCCGCAGAAGCTTACAGTTGAACTACCATGTCTAAACTTTCTAGCAGGCATTTTTCTGAAAATATCGTATTGCAACAGACAATGCTTAGAAAACTTGGATTCATTTAAAAAAAAAAAAAAACAACAAAACAAAACAAGGAAAACATCAAGAAATGTTGAAATATTTTTTGTGTCTGACAAGAAAAGAAATCCTCACTAATACTGCATGGGTAAAAATAGGAAAAAAAGGGTTTGGGAGTGGAAGTTTTTTTAAGAAAAGAATATCATTTAAGTTTAAATCACTGACTTGTTTAATAGTCTATTATTCTTTTCAATTTAACATTCAGTTATCTGGAGCTTAAAATTATTTTTAAAGCCTTGGCAAAATGTATGACTGCTCAAGAATTGGCTGTATTTTATTGTATTCTCATAAAAGTCTGACTGGCCATTTTAAGTCTGCCATCATGGATAAATAAAGGTCTTTTGCAGTCAAAACTGGGCTGTTGCTATTTTACCTTCCAGTAGTGCAATCCCATACCAAGTGGGTAGTCTAATATATGATATAGGCACGAATATCTATACACATTTTGCAAATTGAGGGTGGAATTTCAGAGCTGATTTTGAGTTTCCCATCCTTTAAAAAAAAAAAGTTACCATTATCAATGCAACCTTGTATCTCTATTTTCAATATTATCAATATATAATCATGGTAGATATTCATACACTAGAGAATAGATCTTACCCTTTTAACAAAATGTGGAAATTAAGCAATATAGGAGAAATGGAAGAAGAGTGAGAAGAAAATAATATAGTTTTATATCACTCCATGTGACATCAAAGTGCTTGATGAGCAGGAACTGTAAACAAACAATCATGAAGCAGTAAATAAATATGGATGGAGACCATAGCTTGGAAATTAAAAAAAAAACAAATGTAGCAACTAAGTTCTGTCCATTTATTGTACACTTCCTACTCTGAGAGAAAGAACATCCATCTTTGGAAACGCACGTACTACAAAAAAATAATTCCAAGAAATGCTGCAGTCACGAAGGGCATGTTTTCAAAGAAAGGGAACGCTGAGTAACGATCTTTGTGAAGTGTTAGAAGTCCTAACTGTTCTAGAAGAAACCAAAGAAAGTTCTTGCTACTTAGAATAATCTAGTTTCTTTATTTGTCTATTTATTCAGTGCTTATTTTCATTTGTTTTCAAGTAGGGAAAATATTGTTTTATTCCATAATTTTGCCAGTTAACGAAGTCAGCATGCAGCGAACTGATAAACATGGTGGTTCATGCCTGAAGGATAATGGCCAGTCTTCGTGAACAAAGATCCGGGGAAGGTCTTTACACCTTCCAGCCTGCGCATTGGATTTTTAAGGTGAGACACAGTGTGCGTGGAACTGAGCCCACCCTTTAATCCTGAGGTTCATCTGCCGGGGCCAAGCGAGCTTGGACGGTGGCAGCGAGGTCCTCAGGACGTAGATGGATTGCCTTATGGGCTAACGAGCTCCATCTGCCCGGGGAGTGGCCCTGACCGGGAACCAAACCCGGGCCTCGGCAGTGGCAGCGCCGCATCCTTAACCTCTAGACCACCAGGGGCTCCCAATGCCTGAAGGAGTAATGCTCAGTATGGTCAGACTAATATATTCCTTACACAGAACACAAAATAACAAAAAATGCTCCTAAAGTGGACTGGGTGAATCTCTTCACATATTGGTAATATGGAGACCAGTCCTCTGATGACTCTACTCCCTCAGGAGTATTTACCAGAGCCTTCTGACCAACACAGCAGCAGAGTGAAAGCCTAAGACTCATGGGTAATTTTAACTCATCACATTCTTGTAAACAACTGGCAAGCATATCTTTTTCCCCTAACTTCATGGTCAGTATTATCACTGGATTTGAAAGCAGAAAGGTATGTTCATTCCCCAGAAAGTTAGTGAAGGCCTTCATTTTTCTCACCCTTGTGCTTCAGCCCATCTTACTTAGGCCACCTGATAAATCCTGTCATTCCCTGTATGTATCTCATGCATTGCTGATAAAAGTCTCTTGCTCAGCACCTACAGAATGCAACAGGCCAGTAAGTAGGAGGCTTTGTTTTCATTTCTGATTTACCATGTATATATAGTGTAGGTGTGTAGAAGGAATACATCATAGGTATTTCTAGGAGGAATATAAATACCCATGACTATGTAAAGTCAATGGAGAAATCCTTTTGGAAGCAGACATTTTGAAACCTAATCTTTTTAAAATAAAAGGCCATAACTTGTAATTTTCTAGATTTTGGGGGTAGTTTTTGTTTTGATAAGAACTAAAGAATAAGGTGAACACAAACTCTTTTAAGTGTTCCTGTAGCAAGTTCCCAATTCAATATTAGGTGGACATGATCCATCACAGATTTTTCATATGTCAGCTTCAGATTCCTATTTCTGTGACCTCTTTCCTGCATCTCTCTCATTTGCATAGCTTGGACCACTTGAAGAGGTTATTTTTTCTAGGCAAACACAAGTACCAGAGTGGGAGACACTCTGTTGATTATCCATTTTCCACTACGATACACTGTCATCATCTTACTGGAGAACTTGAATTTTTAATGCTTTCTGACTTTGTCACTGATAACTGATTTCCTGAAACAAGGAAAAGGCATTTCCCTGACTCATTCTTTCTCTTTTTGAAGTCTGATAATAAAACTTGAAGGTGCCCAAGCTGCTAAAAAAAGTTTCAGTGAATCTTCCAAATAGGAAGCATTAGCAAAGCAAATACAGAGGATGTCACCAGTAGTCCTCCCAAGCCTTTAATAAACCGCTTGATTGTGACTGTTGAAAACAGGGGGATCACATAAGACAGCAGTCAAGAACTGTAGTATCATGTGCTGAGCTAAGTGGCTGAGCTAAGATTGGAAAAAAAAATAGAAAGAAAAGAAAGCCCTCAGCGATCCTCAGATGAGTTGTGTTTATTTTCATATGTGGGTAGTTTTTCTACCTAAATTTCTGAGAGGTTAAAAGTTAGATTTCACTGCAGGAACTGGCTGCACACTTAATTATGCACTCTAAGTACTCACTTCCTGATGAGTCAATCTTTTCTCACAAGTCAGTTTTTCTTTCATGACTATTTTTGCTGCTGTTTTCTGCATGCCCTCTGATTTGTCAAAATCTTCACGGTATGGAGATACCCAGGGCTCTCTATAGTATTGCAAACAACACAGAGCAAATGTTAACTCTTAATCAGATATTTCTTCAATTATAAGTCATTGTTAGTTTTACATGTAACTTACCCTTCAAATTCATTTACATAATTATGCACCACTATTCATGCTTTAAGTTCTCTTCTGTCTATTTCTAGGCTGTTTCCTAGTGTTTCAAACCTTGCTGTATATTTGTCTTTGATTTCTAGTTCTGCTGAGCTCTGCTCGCCTTAAAAATAATAATTACTAGGACCTTGTATCTACTACTGCTATTAAATCTGAAAAGGTCTTAAATTGAAAGCACTCTAATTGTTGACCTATGTCAAACAAATCTGTAAAGTGTGATAATCTAACTTTTAACAACTCTGGTTTTTTTCTTTAAAATAGATTTCAAGAAGTAGTTACAGGAATTAATGTCCTGAGTTATTACTCTTATCCCCTTTCTTCAGTATAATCTCTGTCAAGAAAATTGTCACTGTATTGGACAGGTATAGTTTTTGGTCAGCAAATATTGAGTCTTAAAAAAAAAAATGTTTCAGTGTTTGTTGCTGGATTAGTGTTGATATCAGAGGAGTTTTGGCAAAAGCCACTTCTATATAAGTCCTCCCAGTAAACTTCATCTGGGAGCTGTTTCATAGGATTTGAGCAGAAGAGATTGTTGATGTGACCAAATGTCTAAAGACCAGTGAGTTGCCATGTAAGTAACACTTCTGCTTTTAGCAGAAAGTTAGCAAAGTGTGTGAGGCAGAGAATAAGTCAAGGTAAGATGTGCTGGCCCATCAACCTTCCATTTCAAAATCTGTAGTATCTCTGTATACATTTGTTGCTGCTGCCAATATATCTTGCTTTGTTTGCCACTCCTAACAAAGCAGATACCACTTTTATTCACTGAGATCTTCATCTATTCTCTCTTTGGCATCTCTGCCTATTTGAAGCAAAAAGATCTAAGAGTGTCAATGCGTTAAACTCAGTCAGGCATTTTCTTCTGGGTGACCTCAGCAAGTTTACCTGAGCAAGTGTAAAACCACAAAGTCACAATCCAATTTATATTAGAGCAATAATATGTTCACAATCCCGTTTATATTAGAGCTAAATAGGTGTTTGTACAGCCTTTCTGAGCTGAGTCTGGCACAGCAGAGATGGCTTTCATTATGAGGATCACTCTGTGTCATCATTGCTCCAAATTCTGCAACATTTTTGCATCTTTTCAGATTATGATAGCGCTTCACTTGGAATTCTTTGTGAAAAAGTTTCTGGTTTAATTTGCCATTGGTCACACATATGCACACTGTTGTCATCTCCAACATCACGTGCATAGAGCCTTTGCATGGATTTCTTTTTGTAAATAATGTCATTCCATGATGGCTTCACACTTGTTCCTTAAGTTTGTAATAGCCATGTCACCTTCCTGCTTTCCTATCAAAGTTCCTAAATTTGATCAGCCAAAACAATTCCACAGTAAAATTGTATTTGAAACACTGGAAGGGTTTTTTTTCTTTTTTTCTTTTGACTGGACAGCAAGGATATCTAATGGAGTGTGTGGATCCACAAAACACCATATTTCAGAAAGAAAGCCATTCTGATGCTAGATATTTAACAAGACCTAAGTAAAGTTTACTTGAAGAGTGATTTTTTTTTTTTAATTTCTCTTGTAGTATTGAAGTTTGTCTAGTAAAGACACTTAAATGTAATAACCCCCTAGGTAGTTTACTACTGACATTCAGTGAGTGATAATAACATCTAATCTTAGAGATCAAATGATGTCTGAAGATACTATTATTTAAGTGTTTCCAGGACTTCCATTCCTAACTGTTTGTAATTTCTAACACAACTTTTTGCTGTGTTTATTAGACTGCTTAATGCCAAACTTGTGATAAGTACTATGAAGCAGTAGATGTTTAAAGAAAGAACAGAAAATCCATTGGCACAGAATAAGGAGCGCTGCCTGGTTCATGAGGTATCCTATGATACCTTTCTTTCACACAGTCAAAATAATTTCTTTTTCTGGATTCTTTGACTGTCTTTCCTAGAATTTACAGTGCCTAATAGAATCTGTGTTTTATCCTCCTAGGAGTGACTAATCTGTGGAACATGGAGTGGTCCTCCTCATATGTATGTATCTGTGTATACTAACATCCAGCTATATCTGGGTAGCCAAAACCACCTCATAATACTGTGCCAGTTCAGTTACCATAAGCCAAGAAAATTGGTTAAGGACCTGGTTGTCCCTAGCCAAAATTTTTCTATTATCTTATCTCTGTGAATTTCTGCATTCTGTTACTAACTAGACCTTTCTGGCGTTATATTTTTCCTAGCCTGATTTCCTTCTGCAATCCTTTTGCATACAGTTCTGACCGCTTGTGGTGGGTTGACCCTGGCTGGATTCCAGGTGCCCACCAAGCCACTCTACACTCCCCTCCCTAGCTGGACAGGGGAGAGAGAATAAGATGGAGAACAAGTTGTAAGTTGAGATAAGGTAAAAGCGCAAAAGTGAAAGTTTGCACATGCATAAGCAAAGGTTAAAAAAAAAAAAAAATAAAAAGGGGTTATTCACTACTTCCCGTTATCAAATGATGTCTGGCCACTTCCCAGGAAGGAGGGTTTCAGCTCATGGAGTGGTTGCTCCAAAAGACAATCATAAATAACAAATACATCACCTTCCTCCTCCTTTCCTTAGCTTTTATATCTGAGCTGATGTCACATAGTATGGAATATCCCTCTGATTAATTTGGGTCAGCTGGCCAAGTTCTGGCCCCTCCCAGAATTTTGCCTACTTCCAGCCCCTTGATAGGGAGGGAATGTTGAGAGACAGTGCCAATGCTTTACCAGTGCTGCTCAGCAGGAGCCAAAACACTGGTGTGTTAACAACATCTTTCTAGCTATCAATGCAAATCACAGCACTGCGAGGGCTGCTATGGGAAAATGAACTCCATGTCAGCCAGAACAATACACCAGTGCAAATTTTTCTTGCTTCCATCACTTGTAAATGTAATGCTTTGTTTTTGAGCTGTACTTAAACAATTTATTTATTTATTTATCACTGGGTAGAAGCGATAAAATATACTGAGAAATGAAATTAGATTTAAAAGCGAAAAGCCTACTGCTGCCATGAAATGTTATTGCATGTTTTAACCAACATAGATTTACAATTAATAAAGTAAAATATACAGCAATTTCCCTTGACCATCCCTAGCAGGATAGCAGATAGGGACTTATTTAAATTAAATCAGGATAATTACTTTAAAATAGGCTTCATTAGATATATAAATATAAATCATACCACCACAGATTGTTTTAAAGTGGTTGTCCCAGGAGCTTCAGAAAGACTGAATGATGAAAAAGGAAAAAGAAAAAGGGCTTAGCATGAGTCCCAAGAGAGCACTTTTGAGTGCTTTCAGTTTTACATCGTTACATTATATTAAACATACTGAAGAAACTATAAAGATTTGTGAACTTGTGACAACAGTAAGAGGACAAGACCTTGCATTATTTTTCAATTTTTTTCAGAGGTTGATGTTGACATTGTGAGATTTTTAATGTTTTTACAACACTTTATGTTGTAAAATTTTATATAATAAGGCATACTGGCCTATACTTTATAAAAAATATTAGATAATATCTAAGGTTTTATCGACAGGTTAAATTGTGCAGATAGGTTAGATGAGCAACAGCAAGAATCGTTTACTTTCATTATGAATTCAAATGAAGGTAATATTGAATAAATTGTTGTTTGTCCTTATAAACCTGTTTTTTAAAAGAAATTGCAACTTATTCATTTACTTTCTTACAAACTTTTCTATAGTACATTTTGGAAGAATGTGAAAACATAGCATGTGCAGAGGTTGCTATCATAAGATTGAGAACTGAAACCTAATGTACAAATTTTGGCTGGTTTAAATGAGAAGATAAAGATTGTGGCTATCAGGAAGGATAAAGAAAAACAATGTATTAGGAAAGTTCCTGGGTTTCACGTGCTAAGATTAGTACAGAGAAATCTCCATTAGAAGGCATATCAAATGCAGCCAAGATACATCCTGCCTTCTCTTATCCATTGGGAAATGGAAAAAGAAAGTGACTTCTGTAGAACCAAATCATAGAGACAGTGTCTAAAGAGAAATCTTGGATTCCACCTCTCGAACTTGTTAGATGGAGGACAACTGAACCTGGTTTGTAAGCTCAGGTTTAGTTCCTATGGTGGCTAAGACTGGGAATGATATCCTGTTAGAAAGTTGAGTCTTACACTAGAGGTACAGGAGATGTTGACTGATATTGTGCTTATTGTTGCCTTTTTTTTTTTTTTAATAGAGGAAAGAAGAAAACTCTTTCCTAAATGTCATCTATCTTAGTGCACAAGGCTGAAGTCAATATGAAGGGCAATAAATGGCATGGGCATTGCAATTGGAAGTGACATTGAACTACCGAGTTCAACATTTCCCAAGGCTACACAGGTATTTGGTGAGAGTGGCTGGATCCTTCCTTTCCTTTTGAATACAGAATGAATGATAGTAGTCATTCAGCAACAAATGACTCATCCAATTTCATGGATTCATCTCTAAATGTAGAGTTTCTACAGTGGCTAAAACATTTTCAAAATATCTCACACCATGGAAGTAGAACCAAATTCTAGAAATCAGTACACAAAAAGCATCTGGTACTTAACAGTCAGGGAATTTTTAAGTAATCTGTTATTCTTTCTGTATTAATTTATTTTTCAAAGAGGTTTCATAAAGACATTGAAATAGTATTTAATATTCTGCATTTTGTTTGTTGCCATTTCAAGGATATTTAAAAGAAATAAATATTTAAACTTCATGTTAATATGAACTTGGTAAGGCAACACTAACATAGTGCCTCTATTGTTTTTCCATAATAAACAACAAGCACAAAACATGTTTTATTCAACTAAAATAGTTTTTCTCTCACATGCTAACTGGTGATGATATGTCACTATCACAAAATAAAGCTTTTTGTGCATTCTCTCTAGAGTCTATTTCATTACTCCACTATTAAGGAGCCTCAATTACAGCTTTTCCCACTTATGATTACTTGCTTTTTTAGCAATATTTTTTTGCATCATTTTGGTCTAAATTTTATTCTACTCTTTTTTATTTTTGGGAGCAATAAATATTTGGTCGTGATTCTTTTCTGTATAGAGATATAAGCAGCATCATTTAAACAATGGGAAATGTTTAGAAAAGAAAAAAATTAACGAAGTTCTTATAGATACAACCTATGGGCCTGTGGAAACACAGAAATATCCATTACATTGAAAGCATTTGGTATTAATTTGTGCTTGACAAGGGTATTTGTGAAATGAACCATAAGAATACATAGTATTTTCTGCATTCCTCTTGTTTCCTCCTTAGACGAGAGTAAAGATGATTGCTCTAATATTGTATATAGCTTAATTCTAGCTCTTAGAAGATGTAATATTGATGAACATAAAGTGCTGGTCCTCACAAAAGTTGCTACCCTGAGCCAACCTGGACCACTGACTTGCCAATTTTGCAGTCATGTAATTTTACAGAGCTAGCAGTGATTCCCCTTGACAAGAGACACCCCAATGGGTTTCTGAATTTCAGGAACAAGGAAAAGAGACCAGAAAAATCATTCTAGATATTTGTGTGGCCTGGTTTCTTCCCAGTATGAGTGCATGCACTTTGCCTACAAGATAACACACATTGGAAAGCAAAAAAAGGGAAGGAAAGAGTTTGTTCTGCGGTTGCTCGCTATTCCATAGATTTCCCCCTCTATTTCCCACTTTCCCTTCTTCCCACAAGCTGTCTAGACACCTGTGAGTGTGGTAACGATCTCATGAAACGTGGTGCCTTGAACTTCAGAGGCAGGATGGTTGTTACATGGATGCTGAGCTTGGGTCACGTCCTCTTAGTTAGAAAAGTGATTGTACCGCCCTCAGCTTCATTTAACTTTCTCAGAGCAGAACTGAGAGGCAAAGAACCAGCAGAAAGCCAGCCTTGGCTTTGTGTGGAAACAGTTAATAAGTTATCAACATACTTGTGTAAGATTTAGACTTATTTTTATTAAAACAATTTTTACTTGGGGGACTACTGAGGAAATACTTTAGGGTGAATTTTTTGATAAAAATGTGCAAAAAAACAGGTATGGAAATGCATGTGCTTTGTGTACAAAAGTGAGAAAGCAAAGAGAAACAATCAGGCCAGGGAGAAAAGTTGTTGCTTTGATTGTGTTTTGGTTTTCCTCCTTAGACAGGAAATTTCAAAATCATCTCCCATATATTCATCCATTATCTAAACTATCTAGACTATGATTTTCCAGCTGTCATGTAGGGTAGGCATAGGTAGACAAGCTGCAGAAATGGTCTCATACTATTTCCACCTCAAAATCTCTTCTAGGGCATGTACCTTGGAATTTCTATTTTTGCCAAAATAGGAGCTCAGATAATGGTCATAGATCAAAGTCTCCTAAATCAACCCCAGTGCTTCCCTAAAATACAAACAACAAACAAAACTCTCCTGATCTGTTTGCTCTGATTTCTGATTTTAAAAGCCAACGAATATCTCTACTCCTCATCCATTTGCAGCTGCTTTATACTCAGATCAATTGTCCTCTTCACTTTAATATGTCATTCTATACAGAGCCATAAAAAAAAAAACCAACTAAAACAACAAAAGACCCCAACAAAACCCCAAAATAAAACAAAACAACCCCCCCTCAAAAACCTAAAAACCCACCCCAAAAAATCCCCAAACCAAAACAAACAAAACCACCAACAACAAAACAACAAAAACCCACCCCCTTACTACATTAGATATAATTTAAATTTTTGGCAACATAATATGGGATAGCAACTGTGTCCTAAAAAACCCCCAAGTTTTATTAAGGATGCTATTCCCTCAAGGCTGTTCCAACTTTTTCCTTCATCAATCTCACAGTTCCTTATTAACTCATTCAAGTTTTTTTTTCCCAAGAAGCTCCTAAAATCTACTAGGAGCTCTTAGGATTTTCTGAAGACTGAAGTAGGTTACTTGAACAACAACAAATTTTATTCAGTTGTATTTTTTTTTCTGAAGCCCTATTTTCAGCTTCCTTTCAAATGACCCAAGATGATCTAAAGGTCTATTTTGGGCTTTATGGTAATACATGGTCAATGATCAGAATTTTAAGTTTCCCAAGAAGCAGGAAAGGGAGCTTGCAGTTAGCAACACTTCTTATATCTATATATTTTTATCATGTAATACATAATTATATGAAAAAAAATCAGACAATAAGCTTTGCATAAATATGTTTTTGTATAAATATATCCTAAAATAAAATGGGGCAAGCATTTTGCTCTTTCAGTTTTCCCTATTTCTATGTTCCTTTATTTGCCTCTACTTCAAGATAGCAAAAGAAATATGAAATATTCTGTTAACCCTCTCTGTAGTAACAAGACTGGCGTTTCCTGGTGTTATGGTTTAACACATTGTTAAAGTGTCATGCCAGTGGGATGGAGGAGAGAGTCATAAAGGCAGAAGTTGGGCAGGCAGTTGTTCAGACACCTCCAGGACAGCGGGACTCCATCGCATGTAATGGTGAACAACACATGTGATGGGAGCACTGTACTGCACACATGGTGTGCTTGTGCTCACTGGACACCTCCACATTTGAAATACTAGCATCTGAAACCCTGTTTCATCTGCCAGAGCTGCCCTAGCACAAGAAATTTAGCAAATAAATATTTTCTAATCTCATCTGAGGTCCAACAGCAAGGGAAACTAACATCTATCTTACTTCCTGAGACCCTAAGAAGGAGCTGAAACCAAGGAATGTCCAATATAGCCCAACTTCTCCTCATGTATGCTATACATATTTAGATAGAGCATATGTCAAGTATTATATGTATCCATATCTATCCATATACATATACCCATATATATATATATATATACACACACATATACTTCCAATCCGAAACCTCACGGCTGTCTTTTATATGTCCACCTCTTAGGGGCATGGAGGGTGTTGGAAATCTCACTCATCATGCAGCTGGTCTGAGTTGGAGATTTGCACTGGCAGGGAAAGGTAAACCACAAATATTCTTGAACACCTAGTGTAAAACTGCTCTGCCCCTCTTTTGGGAATGAGGTCACTGTGTTAAAAAAAAAAATAAATTAGTGATTTTGTCTTTGTCTTCAAATGAGTGTGCAGAAGGAGGGTGTTAGACAACAAGTCTAAGCTGGCTTGTCTGGGTGGGGTGAAGGGTAAGTAAAGGAAGTAATTTGTGTTTGCCCATGTAGCAGGATACAGCAAGTTTTCATTAGTCTCGCATTAATCATGACTAATCATCACCCATGACTAATCAGCATCCATAACTGAGTGTTGGTTTTAGTTTGTTTTGTTGTTTGTTTGTTTGTTTGTTTCTATTTCCAGTGGTTGAAGTCTCATAGATGAGTGTAACTTTATGATCCTTACCGCAGACAAAAGCCTGCCAGCCCCCAGTGCTTTACTCAAAACAGTAGGGACCTTTAGCAATTGAGTCCCATTTAGCTGCATTTTCTACCCTAACTGCTGAATTTCTCCTGAGGGAAAGAGCAGCTCTGTTGCCTCCCAGAACTGCCTATCACAGAGGAAGTGCTCAAGCATGACGGTCCCTGTGATTTAGAGATGTAAAGAGTAAAGCTGCATCTGATCATTTCTCTAGGCTTTTTGTTTTTCTTCTGGTGGAGACTTTTTGTGCCCTTCTAAATGCTTCATATTTGTTTTCTTTTGAGACAGTGGACAGCAAGGATATTGAAAGTGTCAGGAGTGTTCAGTCTAGAGAAAGAAAACCAAGGGGAGATATGATAGGTGTTCAACTATGTTGAAGTGTAGAGATGAAAAGAATAAACTTTTCTCCTTGTACCTCATAGATAAGACACACAGCAACGAAAATAAATTATGGCAAGGGTGCATTTGGGTTAGGCACCAGGAAAACACTCAGTACTAATAAGGCACTGAAATAGATCTCTGGAGGGTTCTCACTATTGGTAAGCAAACACCTGTGAGGAAGAACATAGATATAATTTCCTCTGCTTTCATGTACAGGTGTGAACTCTCAGAGCCTCCCCAGTCCTGTTTTCATAACTCTGTGGCAATTAATATCGTGTAGTCATAGGAAACTACCCTCAAATTCATACATGGCATATTACATTCTATAGCCTATGGTTTCTGTTCTATATCCTGTATTTTGGATTTTATTGTTAAGAAAATGGTCTGTTTTCTATACTATCAAAATTAAAATGAGATACTTGATTGGTTAAGTCACTCAATACCTTAGCAAAACAGCCCTCTATTTATCTCCCTGCTACAACAGAAATTTAAATTCCAAACTATTATATATTACAAACCTGGCAAACAAATTTGAAGTTGCTCTAATTAAGTTATCTTGCATTAATTTGTGATATGTATTATTCTATGCCATGACCAAAAATATTTTTTGTTCCAAGTTTTCCCATACACACTTAATGATCAGAAGATACCAGACAAATGTATTCAACTTCCCTGGCATACCTTCCAACCTAGAAAAATTTCTTATGAGTTAATTATTTAGAGTTGGGAGCTCTATATAGTCTGTCAGGCTTTGCAGTTGAGAGGGACCTGCCCCTTAGCAGTGTGCCTAGCCTTTCAGAAATTGTTTATACACTTGGCCTCCTGTGACAAGCAATTCCACTGTATCATTGCATGTGGTACAAAAAACCTTTCTTCACTTTGTTGTCTTCTAATTTCACTGGCAACTCTATCGTGGCCATGTCTTGTGCTTATCCCTAGAGCTAGGGAATAACTTACTTATCTTCATGGCTTTCAGGATTATAACATTCTCACATCTCAGTTTAGTTATCTTAACACTATTCTATTCTGTTTTGTTTCTCATGTTATAGGAATTATGGAAATTTTGCCTCCTTTGTAGCTTCTCTAGTCGTCTTGTGGCTATTTTGAAACTGGATTACTGTAGCCTTGCGAAGTACTCAAGACATGGTTTCAAAATGCATTTGCTTGGTGTTGTGTTTATGATCTCTTTGATTTCACTTTCTTTCCTAAGAATTAAATTTATCTTTTCAACTACTACTGAATGTTTAGATTGTAGTTTTAGAGACTGATATCTACGCTCCTTGCAGAATGCAGGTATAAACAAAAGAAAATATTCATCTATCCAGATTACTTTACATTTATTGGCACTGAGTTTTACTCAGTATTGTAAGAATCTTTTGTATTTCTTCAACCACTGCTCTTAGTAATTATACAGCATGGGAAGAAGATCGAGTACAGAAATTCAAACTGTTGCAGCCTTTGGCTAATGGAGTGGACACTAGGAAGCCAGTTCTACCTAGATAAATTCAAGCAGCTATTTTGGAGACTTGATCCATATTTTGGTCATATTTGAACCAAATCTGCCCCAGGGTCAGGAGAAGAATGGTTTCGACCAACCTCTTTATCCATTCCCTTGTTCTATGCCAGACATAACTTCAACAGGGACTCTAATTTATACACGTAACTAGGGTTTATTTTACAGATATTTTATGGGTTTATTCCTGTTGCCTATGTATTACCCTTGCAATGGAGGAATAAGGTGATCACCTATTATGAAACTATTAACTCCTAATTAGCTGTATTCTATTCATTTAAAAAAATGGAAGACTGGATGGAATATTCATTCCATATGGCTTTGTAATTAGTTTAACTATAGTAAAGACTGGTATTCTCAGAATTATGCCAAACTATTTGCAGCAATACTGTATGGATATGTAAGTATTTTAATTATAGAGCAGAAATAATGAAAAGATCATAGAAGAAGAGGCAGAGATAAGGATTCACTTAATTTGCATTTTACCATTTCCTGACATCTGACCTTGTCTTTGCAGCTTTGATATTCCTTCAATAAAAGTAGTGGTGTTTGTTTCCTTGACTATAGATTATAAATAAATATGAGATGTTTAAAGTGAGATTGGATGTGGCACTTAGTGCCATAGTCTAGTAACCGCAGTGGTGTTGGATCAAGGGTTGGATTTGATGATCTCAGAGGTCCTTTCCAACCCGTCTGATTCTATGATTCTATGATTCTGTGATAGTTGTATAGCTGAGCAGACACAAATATCACCATTAACTTTCTTTGCAATTCAGAGTCCAAGAGAAACTAGACATTAACACGGTGATTATCAGTAAAGTGGAAAACAAATTATAATTTGATGAGACAGTACTAATTCCTGGGTAAAACAGAGGAATTTGAATCACTCTTAATAGGGAGGTTGGGGAGGTAGTTTAAGTAGTTTGTAGAAAAAGTGAAATGGTAAAAAATGGAATGTGATACATCTGTTCTGAGGGCTACAGTTAATATAGCAATCTTAAAGGGGAAAAAAAAGAAAGAAGAAAAACGTTGTTCCATCAGAGGTTCCAAATTTCCAGCAGCCAAAGACCTATGTACCATGTTAGGAAAGAGCATGCACTCCTTAAAGGAGCCACAGCTTTAAGTGGCACCCAGTAGTACCTTGGGGCATTCTCAACACAAAGACAACAGGCAAATAACTTCAAGACTAACATCACACTCTAATGCTTAATCTTTCTACCGAAGGGTTGAGGCATATTCCCTAAGCAATGGAGCTATTAACAAAGCTGTACTTGCTCCACTGACAGCAGTAGTGAAGAGGAAAGATAGAACCTCAAATTAAATTAACATTATTGAGACTTCCTCTATTTTGGGGGGTTTTGTTTGTTTGTTTGTTTGATTTTGGTTTTTGTTTTGTTTTGTTTTGTTTGTTTTGTTTGTTTGCTTCAAAGTTGCACAAGTCACTATGTTAAATCTAGTTTCCGTCTAAAGGAATTAGGTGACAGAATTTACTTGGGAAGCAGCAATACACATTAGTACCCAATTTATTGCTGTTTTACCAGATGAGCTTGGAAGACAAGGAAGACACGGGTAATTACTTTCTATTATTTTCATTTTGCTTACGTGATTTTCAAACAAAACCAAAGTACAGACAGCTTCATTACACAACTTTTGAGCTTTCAAAGATGTGTTTTTCCCTTTTCCCTGGAAAGCAAACTGAATTCTTCAAACATGTTCTGTGAAATGTTCATGTTGAATTTTCATGTTGTGAAAGCAGGTTCAACATACTGCTCAGCCTTTCTGAGGGCTTTAGTTTTAGTCGTATTCGATTATTCTCTAAACATAGTAGGAGGCAATTTGACAATCTTTCTGACAATGTTTTGTTTGAAATGTGTATATCAGGTTGGATAAATATTGATTGACATTGAGCATTATATTTATTCCTTAACTGAGTATATACACTAGATATTCAAAAGCCAATGTTCACACAATTTCTACAGCAAAAATAGTGTTATTTTATAATTTTATAAAGTTGTAAAGAAATTCTTTTGTCTGAGTGTGAATAGACAACTAACTTTTCCATAAAGTAATTTGGATTTGAAAAATACTCCCTTGTTCCAAGATTATTCTGAAAGTTAAATACCTTGTATTTACATAGTATCCATGAAACATCTTCAAAGAGATAAAATGGATTTCGATCTACTACATTTACAGTGTAAAACAAATAGTTAGATGTTAATATTTGTTAGATGTTAACATTTGTGCTTGAAGGCTAGAAATATTGGTGTGGTCTTACAATACTCTAATTTATGTAATTATTTATAAATGTATTTTTGTTGTGATAGTTCTTATCAACATATAATTAACATTTTCATATATTTATTACCTTTTTATCTTTATTAGATATTATAATCCTGCTATATTTATTAGATTACCTTTATAGTACTTTTTCTTATTATATATAAAAATTGGCAGTAGCTACAGGTATCAAGAGGAACACTACCTCTACAAAGGCAGAGTAAGCAAACTAATTGTACCTTCATTACAATACTCTCACTATAAGGTATGATCACACTTCCATCCTGCTTTTCTAAAGAATTAATAAGTATTCAATCATACTTTTGCTTTGTCAGTGGTGAATCCACCTCCATGTCCAGTAACTCTGAAACGTTTGCCAATCATCTCAATCACGTTAAAAAGATAATTTCAGATGTTATTTTGAATATGTTCAAATCCTTCATGAAAATCAGTGCTGAGATAGAAAAGAGCTCTGAGCAGAGTGCTGGTAGGGGAAAATTTAAGCCATCATGTACTCGCCAGGCTGACCACCTGCCACTCAGTATGCATTAAGTTCTTATCCATTGATGATGCCATTAAACATGGTGAAGTCAGGAGCTGAGGCCATTGTGAGAGTGAGGGATGGAAGGGAAAAGATGTTTGTAGAACAAACATACATACATACATACCAGGTTTAGGCAAGACAACATAAACTTTCTTTTAAATTTAGAAATTATGTTGTCTGGCTGTAATGCAGATACATTCTTTCCTTGCTTTACACCTTTTTTTTTCCTCTTGTGAAATGTTTATTCTGACTTTCTTCTCCTTTAAATCGCTTTGCAAATTTTTCTCAACTGACAACAATTTTAAGGTCTAGATGGTAGAAGATGTATAAATACAAAATTATACTTTTCCTCTTTATTTGTTAAGTCTTAGGTGAATGAAGAAGCATTTTGAGTTCGTGGTTTTGGTCCTTGTTTCTATCACTTGGTGCAACTAATAGTCTTACTGAAAGTATACAAGAGGGAACTCAGATTACTAAATCATTCAGACAGAGCTTACACAGATGGATAATTCTAGCACATGTTTAGGGTCCATCTTCAGGAAATTACTTTGTCCAGTGTCATGGTGTCTCAAAGCCACAGCGGAATGGCTGGGTGTGGAATAGATAATGATTATCATAGAATAGGAAACAAAATTGTCAAGAGTTACATGGCATTCAAAAATGAGTTTTCTCTAATCTTTCCTAACCTTTGCTCTTTCTGTAAGAAGTGTCCTCAGAGGAGCATTCCCCAATTCAAGAGCAAAGAAGGATACTGCAGTGTAACAGTTCTCATTTTTCAATCAAATCTGGGTTATTGTGATTCATTTGGAGTTTGATCCTGTGATATTTTATCTCAACATTATATGACATCATTAAAGACATCTTATATTGTTTTTGCCTATGGTTAGAAATTATGTCTGCTTAATCAATTCCATTATGCATTCAACCATCCATGACACATCAAAGGCTAATAAGATTTTTTTTAAAACTTTGCTTGCTTAAAATGATTTCCCTCCAGATCAAGATGCAGAGCACAAAATATTAATCAGTTTAAATAAATATCAAGACTACCCAAATAATATGAATAATTGGCACAGTGCAGTGCCTACTGCCCAGTTCCCAACAGCTGGTCACACTGGCACATGGCACCATCTCAACAGTCTTTGAGATAATGACTTTGGCATCTGCCGATGAGCGTTTGCTACTGCCCACAGAATTTACAACTCACAAGTGGGAAACAGAGGCTCCAACAGAACTTTTTTATGCAAGGTCTTTGAAATTTATTAATGTAATGCAAACACAAGCCTTCCAACCCATTAAATTGTTGATGTTATGCGAATCCACTCTGGAATTGCAGATCCTCATTAACATTATTTGCATGTTAATCTGCATCTTTTTAATTAGTGATATTATTTATGCACATAATTTTCGCCTACTGGTGCCAAGGCTGAAGCGCATTAATTAATCTACTGAGATGCCAAACTGTTTATTTTCTCCCGTACTTTTATTTGTTTACATGGTGTTTTGGATTCAGGGAAAATAAAAAAGAGCCTCAAGAATAAAAGCAGAAAGACAAGATTAACTAAAAGCTCTTTTTGTTTTCATAATTTAAATTGTAATATTAGCCAAATGTTGTGTTTCTTCCCTCAGAGATCGGTTATTCAGTTACATTACCTTGATGTATTATTAAAATTTATAATGGACTCTGGAGGCTTCTTTTAGTTCTCTCCTTCATTTACAGAATATACTCAATGTTATTTTAATCTTCCTACAACGCTTCCATGCATAGGCAATGATCAGTTCTCCCTTGCGAATCTCCAGTGCTGCTCCACTTTGCACAACTGATAAACATTTAAATAAGCCTTTTCAAAAAAGAATAGCATACTAAAATTATTAACCCATTAATGGAGTTAGGAATTGCCTGACAATTCGTCTTTCCTCTAACTAGGTCAATTGCAACACTTATCTGATCAACAGCACCAAACTAGTCTTATCTCTGAAATACCGCATGCCTTACACAGACAACCTTAGAAAACATTGACTTCAGCATTACCTTTACCTTTCTTACATACTTATCTATTACATTTGATGGCATTCTTTCTTTCTCTTTCTTTCTTTCTTTCTTTCTTTCTTTCTTTCTTTCTTTCTTTCTTTCTTTCTTTCTTTCTTTCTTTCTTTCTTTCTTTCTTTCTTTCTTTCTTTCTTTCTTTCTTTCTTTCTTTCTTTCTTTCTTTCTTTCTTTCTTTCTTTCTTTCTTTCTTTCTTTCTTTCTTTCTTTTCTTTCTTTCTTTCTTTCTTTCTTTCTTTTTCTTTCTTTCTCCCTTTCTTTCTCCCTTTCTTTCTCTCCTTCTCTCTTTCTCTCATGCTTCCAAAACCAGGTTTTTTTCTATCTAAAAGCAGCATTGCAATATTATCTCTTTCACTGGATTTTTCAGGGGAAGAAGTGAGTTCCAGTTGCCTGTAGGAAGGTAGAAATGTTCTTTCCTCACTTGTAAAAAGCTTGTTTGTAACTCTGGAAGAGCTGTGTGGCATTCAGATTTTAAAACACGCACAGGACATCTTTCAGGGGGTCATATTTTAAACCTTGCCCAGGATGGACTTCAGATGAGTACTATACTGGAAGGAAATGTCAGATTTAAAGGCATGGAAGGATTATATGTGTAATAGGTTGAGAGTGAAAGATGGAAGCTGTTAGAGGCTCCATGTAGGCTTGAAATATAGGAATAAATCCTTGGAGATGTGGATTACTGGAAAAGGACAAAAGAAGCACTCAGATAATGAAAGTACATTAAATTCATCACAGAGAAATCACTTTCAAGTATGCAGTTTAGGTTTAGATGCAGCAATGCTGCATGTGTCCTCATGTGTCTTTAGATGCATGCAATACTTTCTGTGACTAAAATGTATCTTCTTCGTTTCGTTTTTGTCTTTTTCATTCTTAATTGCTTTTTGGTTTTGTGATGATTCACACACATTCCTCTTCTAGGAACGGAGAGCTGGACAGCACCTGTGTGAGAAGCTGCATATGGTTACGTAGATGAGCACCCATCATAATTTAAAGGTCCTCAACCACTCCCCCAAGCTCAGCTGTGTTAGAAGAGTAAGTTAGTTCAATACACAACTGGTTATATTAACTCTACTTGCTCATGAGTGTCACAGAGCAGTTTTTTAATTATTTTACACTTTCGGTGTGGTACAAAACACCTAGGGTAGAATTGGAACAGCCAATGTTTATCAAGAGTCCATTTCCCCAACATGTCTTCCAATAATTTAGGCTAATGCCATGTAACTTTGACAACAACCAGTGTTGAGACCCTTAGACTAAGCTGGGGAGAAGACTTCTGTCTAATTACAGAAATCAATAAATTAGACCAGCAGATATTTCAGCACCCTTGTATTTAACCTGTAGCATGTTTTGATGCTCCAGTTTAAATGGTTGCTTGTATTAAGTATTGCATGGTTCTCCATATGTACCTCAGTAGAAAAAAAAGTATATTTTATTCTTGGGAAATGCAAGATGACCTTGAAATTAAAGTTCCTCATAATTCATTGAAAAAACGGGGCAGAATTAAGACCACATAGGAAACCTTTTCCCAGTATCAGTTAAATATTTATGTTTTCTCGATATATTCTTCTTAATGAAATCTCTCTATATACATTAACATATCTTTGTATGCATATGCATATGCATATGCAATGCATAGAGCAAAAGAAATCGTGGTGACAGAGGGGATAAGGAGATAGACAACTTGCAGAGAGAGCATTGTTTATGATGTCTTCTTAAGCAAGAAGTCACGAACAGACAAGTGAATTGTGAAACAAATTCCACTAACATAACAAGGAAACCTTTACTTTAAATTCCCTGTGGGAAAGAAGTTTGTGTACTACTTTTGGCATAAGTTACAGAAGTCTGTTTCATTAATATTTTAGATTGGCTGTAATATTTTAATGTCATACAGTTTGTGTTTTTACGGCTTGTTTTTCATTTTCAAATTTGTGTTTTTTAAAAAAATTCAACTGCAAAAGTCAAAATACTTTGCAAACACTCTTCAAAGAAACTAAATAGTTACCCTGTGAAATTGCAAAAGAGTAGTATCACTAATTAAGTTAAGAAATGGCACAACAGAGATATTTACACTCAGTCCTTACAAGTTTGAATTCACCCCAGGTCACACAAGAAGCCTGTGTAGATCCAAAAATAGAATTCACATCTCTAGACTTGCACCTCTGTTCCTTAACCATGTTTATGCCTGTTTGGCATTAGGTATGGTCATAAAGTGATCAAATTCATTGGCTATTTAACATTGTTCAAAAGAGGAAAGTGAACTGGATAGATAGTCTTTTTCAAATAAAAGGAACATTAAATTTGTCGTTATTATTTTTGGCTAGAGAAATATAAATACTTCTTAGAGTTTATTATTTACCATTTAAGGCCAAATTTTCAGCCCAAGAGATCACTCACACAGATTTATCTGTTTGTCTGCAGACCAGGATTGGCACAGAGAAATAGGGTAATTGTGCATGGAAACTGGTAGCTGGACATACAATAATCTGACCCACATGCATTCAGGCCTGCTTTTGCGTTTTCTACTCCAGTATAATAATGAAATACATGTATATTCAGACAACTTATTAGATATCTGCTGGAAATAAAACACAGCAGAAAGGAAAAGTGTGTGGAGTGTGTGGAAGATAACTTTCTCATACAGCTGGTGAGAGAATCTACTAGGGAAGGCGCCCCACTGGACCTGTTGTTTGCGAGCACAGAAGGACTAACGGGTGATGTGATGGTTGGAGCCTGTCTAGGGAACAGCAAGCATGAAATGATAGAGAAGTAAGGAGGGGTGAAAGCAGAACTGCCACCTTGGGCTTCCAGAGTGTAGACTTTGTTCTGTCTGGGACATTGCTTCAGAGAGTCCCTTGGGAGGTAGTCCTGAAGGGCAAGACTCCAGGAAGGTTGGGCATTCTTCAAGAAGGAACTCTTAAAGGTGCAGTAGCAGGCTGTCCCTACATGCCAAAAGATGAGCCAGAAGGACAGAAGACTAGCCTGGCTGAACAGAGAGCTTTGACTAGAACACAGGCAGATAAAAAAAAAGAGTTGATTGCTTTTGGAAGAAGGGGCAGGCAGCTCAGGAGGACATGGGTGTTGGGAGGTTTTGCAGGGAGAAAATTAGAAAAGCTGAATCCCCCCCTAGAACTTAATCTGCCTAGTGCTGTAAAAGACACCAAAAATGTTTCTATAAATACATCAGCATCAAAAGAAGGGCTAAGGAGAATCTCCATCCTTTATTGGATGTGTTGTGCTGGTGGAGGGTGGGTTAGATTGAAATTTCTTCATCAAAAGGGTTGTCAAGCATTAGAACAGGCTGCCCAGAGAAGTTGTGGAGTCACTATCCCTGGAAATATTTAAAAGACATATAGAAGTTGCACTGAGGGACATGGTTTAGTAGTAGACTTGGATGTGCTGGGTTAATAAACTAGATGATCTGAAAGGTCTTTTCCAACCTAAATGATTCTATGAAAGTTCCTGAGATTTTCCTCTGGCTTTTCTTGGTGAGAGAATGGATAATAACCTTTAAGAAGGAATATAAATCAAATATTTATTGAAATTTCCTCTAAGTGCAGAAGGATAAGTGTAGATGCTGAACTATCTTCCTGCCATCTCATCTGCAAGCATTCTATGAATATTAGGTGTTTCAGAAGAAATGATACCATCTATCTGTTCAGAATTTTAACAATTGCACTTTTTAAAATATTAAATAGTCCACATTTTTAATTTCAGCACTTTTTTTAGTACTCTTCCTCTAACAAATCAGTGTATCCACATTTTTAATTATTTGTCATTACCTGAGTGAGGATATTTTATTCCATATATGGAGCTAAACTTTCAATTTCTACTGTAGACAAAAGTCACAGATATTTAATGATTTTATTTTTTTATTTATTTTATTTATATTTTATTTTATATTGTTCCTCAGTTGGCTGAGCCTGTAAATCGTCTTCATATATTCATAGTCACAACCATGGAAGTTCATTTTCTGAGCATATCTACCAATGTGTAAAATATTCTGTGTCCCAGCTTTGCTGGTATAGCATGAAAGCACACCATGCTAAATCCTTTCCTTTCCATAACACAGAAGTGCAAAGGAACTAGATTTTAATCTCGTCGAGAAAAAATAAGTTTATGACATTATATTATAAAATTCATTATTTAAAAGAAATAATGAATGAATTCTTTGTGAGGAAAATATATTAAAAAACTTAATGAAAAATAGAAATAAACTGGAATATATCTTGAACTGACTTTTCTTTCTCACAGTAATTCTTCTGATTTTCCTGAAAACTACACTAGAGTTTTATGTGCTTTGTTGGTTTTAAATTAAATTTTTAAAACAATAAGTGCTTTCAAGTAGATCATTGCAGCTTTAATGATACTGTAAGACTAGACTTCTGCAGGAAAGGGTTAAATCTTCGCTTTCTAACTTAGATACGTATCAAATGGGAAAATCAGGAATTTGCCTTTGGAATAATCCAGTGATAAAGATCCAGATATGATTACTTCAAACAGCCTTTCCCCTGAAATTTGTGCAAATTAGTTCCTAAATCTAAAGATTATACTTACTGTTTTTTTGCTAGGGTCCCCTCATCCTTAAATTGGTCCCTCCTCGCAATCTGCTTTCTCCACTGGCTATCCCACTTCTGGTTAGGAACACATTCATACCTCAGCAGTACAAGATGCTGGATAAAGCAACAATGACTCTGGCATAGCTATCATTCCTTTGCTTTTTAAACATGTTCTTACTTATTAGAGTATATAAAAAAGTTAAGCCCAAGAGTCCTAAAGAAAGAGGAGAAAGGATGCTTTCTCATCTTTCTCAACTACATCACTTTTAATCTATTGAAGTTTTTTATTCTCATTCAATGCACAATGTTAAGTCCATTTAGAGAAGCTTTTATGCATGTTTTATGATGAATATGATAGCCATCACTTTCTATTACCTAAAATTGTAAAGATGTATCCTCTATCATGATCCCATATTTCACTGAGTCATTCCTGTTATGTTCTTTCCAATTATATAAGTTAAGAAAAGTATAGGTGTGCAGTGACATTTGCACTCTCTGTGTTCATTTACAACCTTTTTAATTATAAACAGTCTCTAAAGCATTTTCACATACCCTTAAATATAGCTGACCCTTTTTATTTAATTTCATTTGGCTGTTAGAGTTTGGAGAATATCCAGGAAAGCACTTCAGCAAATTCCATAAAGTACATACTATAATTAATATAAAATCCAATAACCATGGTAAACTGTTCTTCCTAGAGAACAGCCACGAAGACATCATAATTTGGGTATTGGCATAAATATTTTTAGTGAAATACATAAAAACAGTAGCTTAGAATTCATCCTGACTTAAAATATGAGGTTTAAAAACTGTGTTGTGTATGCAAATCATATCAAGGATACTATACCTTAAATGCAAGAGTAAACATACTGCAAAATCATATTACTACTTGTCCTCCGCTACAACTGCAGAGGATTAATTCGCATGTAGTTTCTCCTCAAGGTTTAGCTTTACACTAACTTCAATAGCAAAAATGCCAGGGAGATGCACTGAGCTGCACTGTTATTCAAATATTTGTTCCAGTATTTATATTCACATGTGATTGTGCATAGAGGAAAAAGAAATGATACCTTTCATCAATAGCCATTAAGTAAAATCAAGCAGTTAAGGCAATTTTGTTTTCTGACATATATACCCACTTAAAATATCTATTCTATATGTCAAGCCAGATATTGTAAAAGTGGATTTTAATGGGAATAATGTATCTGACTTTATTTTAAGTGTACCTATCATTCTATATTTGACAGGCAGCATCACAAGGCTTTCTAACATGCAATAATTTTGGCATTCTTCTCTGTAATGACCTGTCCACTCGGAAGTATCTCTAAACTAGAAGAATGAATCTTAGTCTGAACAGAAAAATAAACTTCTCACAATCACCTTCTTTTCAAGATGCTTCCAATGTTATTATTCCATTAATAATGCATTTTTAGTTGTCAAAACTGATCAGCATCATAGTTTTTTCCTAGATACTGTTTATTATAAATCACTTCATAACAATACATTATTTTGAGGTGAATAAGAAACAAAACCATTCCCTGTCAACTGGAATTAACAGTCAGGAAGCTATAGGCTTTCAGATGGGGAAACAGGAAAATTAGCATACAGAGATCTGTTTTAAAATATCAGCATGTACTTGTTGACATAAAAAGAACAATGTGTAGCCAGGCAGAGAGATTAAAGTTACCTGAAGCATTTGGTAATTGTTCTTGTTGGCTAATTAGAAACTAATATTTGAGGATAACTTTTTTTCTACAGTCTCAGTCAGTGTTTGTATCACGTGTGAAACAGATATTATATAGAGAACCCTCTCAAGAAATCAGAATTGTTTAAATCAAACTTTACTACTAAACCAACATTTTACTATTATCCTCAGATCTTTTATATTCTTCATGTTTACCAGTTACAGTAAGAATTCAAACTTCACATGAATGTTTATGTATGTTGAATAGAGAGAGGAGAGACATTCCATTAGAGAGATCCCCACTGCTAGAACAGATGGGCATTGTCTCAGTACTGTTAAACATGGTGATGTGGAACATTTAATTTCACACAAAAAGAAAACCTAGTAAAATTAGCTCTTTTCAGTGCTTTTGACACTTTGGTGGAGAAAATCTCCTCTCACCTGGGGAGATGCCTATAAGACATCTGAATGAGTTTTAACTTGGGGAATTCTGTATGTAAAAATTGACATTTCTTTTTTCAGCTTCCCACCCAGTGCCCCAGGTCCCTAGAGAAACCTGTTAAATGCTAGTGATGAAAAATGGTGATGTTCCATCCTCTTTTATCTCACATAAAAAAAATAAAAAATCAATACTTTCATACTAACTTACATTTATAATTTCAATTAAAGAAATTATTGTTAGTTCTGCTTCTCAGTAGTGACAGTATTTGCCATTTAAATCCTAGGTTTCAAGAGAACTTCAGAAATTTGGTCAAATATACTTACTAAAGATGAAAAACATATACAAGGAGACTATGTTACAAGTAATGCAACAGGTACAAGTCATCACTGAGAAATGAAGTCCAAACATTTCTGTGGGACAGTCTTGGTCCCCGGTAGTATATCCTAAAGAGGTGAGGTACCTCTGAGAGAAAAATAGTGCAGACATCATAAATCACAATTCTTATTTTGAACTGCAAGGTTGCTTGGTTGCTAATTATCTTCACAGTTCCAAAACCAAAATTCAGAAAATCTCAAAGCATTTTGCCTGGGCTTTGCAAACTGGAGGTGACAATTCCCTAATCATAATCTTGGTAAAACAGTTTTGAGCATTGTGCTGCTTATGTCTGCACATACCAATGATTATCTTCCAGTTTCTTTGCCTACCTCAGACCAAATTAGTGCAAACTGGGGGAAAAAAAAAAAAAAAAGACCTGCATTACAACCTTCCTTCTAAGGAATCCAAATAATCAAAATGATAATTTCCTGTCAGTTATATCAGGTTAATGAAACCTTTTTAAAGTATCAATAAAGAAAATATAAAAAAGATATTAAAAAAAGATACTGCTTACTGCCATACAAGCCTAACCCATTACACAATATTTGTTCAGTCAATCTTTCAAGCAACTCCAAAAAACAATCTTTGATATAATCTGGTAAATTTGATTATATCTGATATAATCTGGTTATCTGCTGGAGTCCTTCATTCAACTATTTCACCCTCTTTGTTCCATGCTCATTGTCAGAATTAGGAAGTAATAGCTGACCTGTTGACCCTGTACCAAAACAAGAAGGTGTTTACTTAATTCAGATGGGTAAATTTATCCCCATATCCCATTAAATTCTTCCTTTTGTAGCAAATAAACCAAAGACAACAACTAAGTCAATATTTCATCTCCGTCAGCAAGTTTATTTCTGAGCCAATCCCACAGCTTCATTCAAATAATTTGATGTCTTAATTCAAACCACCATCAGTACACTCCAATCTGTTTCAACCTCTTACCAACAAACATTCAAAGCTGGGGGTGCCATAACTAGAGTCCAAAGAAGTAGAAAAAAACTCCTGTTATTAAAAAAAAAAAAGGGTCTGCAAAAGCCCTAAAAAAAAAAAAAATGTTTAGGTATTAAGTTATCTGTCACCCCAGATTAATACCAGGATGATAAAATGTTCATGTATGCATTGAATCACTTTTACTTGGGTATCTTTTACCATGGACAGAGTCTCTGCAAGTAGGATTGCATGTAGTTTATGAGTACACAACTGCTCCATTTTCATTCTAAACACATTTTAAACATGTAATGCCTAATACCCAACATAGATGTCATGCTTATGGATTAATGAGCTATTATGTAAAGCATCAGTATATTCACCACTTCCGTGAGTATGGAAGTTGTTAGTCAAGTGGGGAATTATCAGCCTTGAAAACCATAAATCATTAGTCTTAATGAGTGACCAGGTTCCATCATTTCTCTGTCAACAATGTTGCTTCTGCCTGGTTTCACTTTTCTTATCTTGTATAGATTTAGCTAATGTGCTCTCTCACTACAACATTCATCTGGCATAAAGTAGGGCAAGTGTCCTTTGGTGGTGCTTCATAAGGCTGGGTTAGATCCCTGGCAATCCCTGACCTGCAGATCACAAGGTTCCTTTTGGTAGCCATTCAACAGAAGTACCAGCAGCTGAACCCAAGTGTTGTTGGTGTATTGTGTGACATCACTTTCACAAACCACACTGTATATCAAAATAACACAATTGCAAGGAATAAGATTCTTATTCTACAACATACAATGCTTCTTATTATTTAGGTAACTGTATGAAAAGAGATAATCTACAAAGTACCTTTATCAGTGTTTGTAACTAAAATACTAAAATACTAAAATAAAATACGTTAGTTAAAAATAATTCAGCAGCTGTTGAAAAATTCTTTTACGAACTACAGGAAATAATAAGTTATTTTTACCAATGTTAAAACCATTGTTACAAAAACATTTAATTAAAAAAAAATAAAAAAGGAGTGTCCATTCTGCACCCTGGGAAAAGGTAATAATTTTCCTCTTAAAATTATTCATGATTTAAAAAATTTTGCCTGCCTTTTGACTAAATGGGATGTCAAAAGAAAAAGAAAGATTTAAAAATTTTTAGTTCTTTCAAAATTTTCAAAGAAATATCTGAGAAACTGCATATGCTACTAAAAATGTATTACCAAACACACAAAAAATGTTTTCTTTCTTGCTGTCTCCTTGAAGACATTTAGGCTAACTCTGGCAGCCTGAGACTCTTGCACTGTGCATCCTAACCTGAATATTTAACATTCATCTGTGATATTTAAAGTTTAACAATCATTTTTCCCATATACTTTTTCTAACTCAGAAAAGAGGGTTCAAGTTTGAAAGAGTGCTTTGATTTGTACAAGAGCACAGTAGCCTGTTGCATGCCATTCCGATCTGAGGGCTGTCACTTCTTCCAGGCATCAAGAGACTTCTGAAGAACCAGAAACCTGTCAAGTACTACTCTCTGTCAAAAAGCAAAAAGGAAATACGCATTTTGATCTGGAAATTCATCTCAGACCAGGTACATAGGCTTGCTGATGACAATTGCTTCTCCACGAGTCTATAATGTTTTTCTTGTATGGTTACATGAACCTTGTATCTGTATCAATCAAAGTGTACTCAAGTATATGACAAGATGCTGAACTTAAGAACAAGCCTGGAGTCCCAGATGGATTTCAAGTTAAATAGAATGTGAAAGAGGTAAGAGTTTCTGACCAGAAAATAATTTTTTATTGTAAAAAAGTGCGCTACCACAGAAGGTAAAAAGAAAGTAAAAAAAAAAAAAAAAAAAAAAAAAAAAAAAAAAAAAAAAAAAAAAAAAAAAAAAAGTCCGATCAGAACCTACATTTCACAGGATTTGCAGATAAGGCATTTAAAAAAAAATCCAACAAAGCAACGCTCCCAAGTAATTTCAGAAATTATAACCATGAAAAATTAATGATAACTATTTAATAAGGCACAAAAATATAGGGTTATACCACAGCTAGCATTGGAAGTGAACTATGACAGTACAAAATGATGTTGCTGCCTTTAGGAGACGACAGGCTAAGAACCTAAGAATATTTGACCAAAGAAGTTCTTGTCTACTCAGGACAAAGTTTTTGTAACAACTAATATTACTATCAACAAAGAAACTGAACCATTTGAAGCCATGTTTTAGATGTCACTGTGCAAGAACAACAAAACTAGTCACAGGTTTGTCTGTGTTGAAGCTTTACTCAGTTATGGGTGATCTTTGAGAAAATCCATTCTTGTAGAGGACACTGAAGAACTGTTGTCTTCTTCAACTGCTAAAAAAGCAACCTTCCAATACCAGTTAGCAGCATGTATCTTAAGCTAACAACTTGCAAACATCTTAGCAAGCAATTAGAATATCTAAAATAGGACTGATATAATTTTTCTCTGATTGCTAACTACATCACAAATTACTATCTAGTATTTATTGAATGTATCAATGTATTTATTCCAAAATGATATCTGTTTCAATGTGCAACGTTTCATAGAAGAAATAAACTATTTTTGAAAATTATTCTATGGTACAATTTTTTCCATGTGTTAGATTCTTTTTTTTAAACGTTTTAGGGGCTGTATTTTCAGATCCCTTTCAAAGACTTATAATGCTTACAGTAACAGGTAGTTATTAATCAAGGTGTACAAACCACTTAGAGGATATGCAACACAAACATTATTAATAGGAATAGATATTACAGATGCATATTTTTGGTTGAAAGAAGAGAATTTTCAGTAGATTCTTAACTCTGATAAGAAATAATTGTGCTACATATGCATATGCTGAAAAAAAATTGTTGAGACCCTTGGATTTGACATATGGGAGAAGGGACTTCATCCAGACATACAAAGCTAGAAAAATTTCTCCAGCAGGGACTTTCCCCAGTTGATTCCTGACCAGTGCATCTGGTTAAGCATGTTTCTCCAGGAGTGATTATTTCTTCTTTGCAATCTTCACCTCACACAAAGGTAGGCAGCTGCATGGCTTCACATCTGTTGGTTCATGGGACTGGTACCAAAGTGCTCCAGTGCCTTTTCCTCAGATCTATTAATTGCTTAAGAAAAAACCACTTAAGTGCCAAAGCATTAAAATCACATGTAGGCCACCCTTGAATCAGTTCTGTTGACTCTTTTTACCCAGTGTGTTTCTAAAGGTGCTGCTCCTGTTTGTTGCCACTCTGCTTCTCTGTCACTAATCCTAACAGTGATAATCCTCTCTTGCATCAATTTCTTTACCTGTTAGTTCAAGCAGCACTTTGTCCACGAAAAAAAAAAAAAAAGTGGTACAGAACTCAAAAAGCTGCTTTCCAAAAATTATTCAAAGACACTTTCCTTGTGAAACTGAAATATATTTCTGAATTGCCAAGAAGCTGAAAACTTAAAAGTTAAAAGTTTTGGTTCAAGAACTATCTGTTGGTAGTTTTATCTGTGCTAACTTCTCTTCCTAATCTTTTTTGACATTATCCTTTTTCTTTTTCTCTGTTGTTACAAAATACTTTTTTCCCTTTGTTTTTTGCCACCTCAGTCATATAGATTTTACAACACTAAGAGGAAAAGTACAACGTAACACAAGCATGTCTTGGCACTGGTGTTTGTCCAAGGTCAGCAATAGAAGTCTCACACACACAAGCAGTTAGCATGAGGATATCGGATACCAGTAGAAAAAATGTACTGTTTTGGAGGTGGGTTTTGGCCAAACAAAAACTTGCTTGACTGTTGTAGCATCCAGCTCCACAGAAAGTAATGTTAAATGTATCAGTACTGAAAAGATCCAGGAAATGCAAAAATAGACACATTAGGGCATAATTTACACTGATCTAAAATCCAGCCTGGCAATTGCAAATGCTCTTGTTGTCTGCTCATGTATGTTGGTTAGAGCATGGTGCTAATCACACCACGCTTGTGGGTTCAATCCTGGTATGGGCCACTCACTTAAGAGTCGGACTTGATGATCCTTGTGGGTCTCTTTCAACTCAGAATATTCTGTTGTTCTGATAACATCTGATATATTCATAATATGTCCTTATAACACTCATATTACACAACTTGAGCTTTGCCTTCTTTATCAGATATATTGCACTGCTTTCCATCAGTGGCCATAGATTATTTTTCAGATAACATAGACACCCACACCCATACTATTATTACATCTGAGTTTACCATAACTTCTGACTGTTCGACTGCCAAAAGGATCCATATTTATATTTTACACAGGGCAAGGATCTTTAAGATAGCTAGCAAGGCTGGTCATTCCTACACGCATGTAGGTAAGATATATGCATCATTAAAACTATCAGCTCCTCAGATGCAATGTCAAGACAGTAACTTAGGGTGCTTCAACCCTCTCAGTTATCTTATTACTTCTGTTTTTAATTCCCTGTGCTTATTCTGTAGTCAAAACACTAAATTCTCATTTTCCTTATTTTCTCCCTGCCAAATGTAGACTTGTGCATTTCATAGAGTAGGTAAGCAGGTGTACCTATGGAGGCCATATAACCACTGAGTTGTTCACTAAAATTCCAGCTCCCTAGTTTTACATTTTCAAAGATCTCACTTACATTTTTCTGATGACAACATGATATCAGGAATTACGATTGGTTTTTCTCACCCAAGTTTTTGCCATGCAATGAGAGAAAGTGCATGGTAGGTTCAAATGAAGATTTGCAAATAGAGACTTGCAGTGTTTCTTTGAAGAAGAGATTCCAGAATCAAAGAACACCTTCAGAAACCCTCTAAAATGTAAACAGAGACAGAGAAATAGATCTTGACAGCTCATCCAAGCAAAAAAATCTTCACAAACTGATCAATATTTCAAGCTATAAGGTAGAGTATTATGTAGAATAGAAAATATGTGATCCTGGTCACCTTCTACAGCCCCGAGCTTTATTGTATCAACGCATCAACATGTCCCCACAGGTAATTTCTCAAAGATAATGTAGTTAAATCTTAAAATAAACAAGAATTCCAGATGATTTGTCTTTTCTGGAGAAGTACTCATTAATGAAAAAATCTCTGTATAACTGACAGTCCTGGGATTTTCTGAGAACAACAAAACTGCGACCAGGGTTCCAGAAATCTCAAATGTGAATGATTGTGGGGCATTTCAAGTAGAGAGAACAGGCACATCACTCTTCAATGGTAGGAGTTCTAAAAATGTAGTGTCTTCATTAGAAACACTGTGTCATACAGGGATAAGGTAAAATAGACACATTTTTTTGCTGTTCAGTAAAGGTTGCAGGCAGATTAATTCATCTGCTCTCCTCTAAAGCCTTTTCTTTCTCACTGTCTGACTCCAGCAATTGAAGTGACATACTGCTAATGCAAAAAGTTTACCTTAAATGCTCCCTGCCCTTTCCCTACTCTGTACCACAATTGCACTATGCCTGGGGAAACAGTCTGAAGAGAGTCTCCTGTAACTACTAGTCTTGGGATCAGCTAGAGATTCCAGTCAGCATGGTACAATACATAAAAGTTCACAACCATAGACTCGCAAGCAATATGAGTCTGAGGCGGCCAGCAGAGCAACCTGAATTGTGGGGAATCAAAATTGCTCTTTGTCATGTCAGAAAGCCTCAAAGACTGATGAAATCTCACCAATATCTCTTTGCACCACACAGTTAAGGCTCTGATAAGGTTATGCAACAGCATATTTAGAAAATTTGGCCATTAGATGATCCAGAGCAGATTGACATGCCTCTGCTTCCAGGTGGAGAAATGCCAGTTAAAAAAATAGGAATTTGACCAATCAACGGAGCTTGCACAGTTTCTGTCATGTGAATAGGTCTTCACAGGACATGTTTTAGTTACTTCTGAGCAGTAACTGCTTAAACATAGTCAGAGTCTCTTCTGCTTCTCATACCACACCACCAGTGAGGAGACTGGGATGCATAACAAGCTGAGAGGGGACACAGCTGGGACAGCTGACCCCAACTGTCCAAAGGGATACCCTATACCGTATGGCATCATGCTCATCATATAAAGCTGGGGAAAGAATAAGGAAGGGTACATGATGACCTTTGTCTTCCCAAGTCACCATGACATGTGACAGGTCCTGCTTTCCTGGAGATGACTGAACTCCTGCCTGCTCATGGGGAGTGGTACACAAATTCCTTGTTTTGTTTTGCTTGTGTGCGTGGCTTTCACTTTAACCATTGAACTGTCTTTATCTTAACCCATGAGTTTGCTCACTTTTCCAATTCTTCCCTCATCACACTGTGGGGGGAGCGAGCGAGCAGCTGTGCTGTGCTTATTTGCTGACTGGGATTAAATCATGACACCAATGCATTCTGTAGCATGAAATCAAACGTTCTGTAGTAGTCTAAGTATATTGTATCAACGTTATTACCTTATCAACCCAACTTGTAATCTCACAAAAATATCAAATTAGTTTGACAAGATCTATTTTCCATTAACCACATTGATTGGCATTAATTATATTTCCCTCTTTTCATTATTAATCTAGTCTCATACCAGTCATCCCATTGTTTTCCTCAGGACTGATGTCAGGTTAACATGACTGTATTTACCCCATTTTTCTTGTTTACTCTTTCCTGCCCTTGTTCATTTTCTTATAGTCTCCTAGGAGTTCCATATTGTTCAAATAATTATTAAAAGATTCTTTCTGTATTTGATCTGAAAGAGATTGTCTTCACAGCTAAGTATTCTTTGCTCTCTGTGTCCTTTCAAGTCCTTTACCAGTCTTCTGTTTTTCTTTGCTTCTGTTTTTCCTTTCTTTTTCCTTGTATTTGTTGCAATTAAATTCTCCTTTCTTTCAAATGTTACACATGTTTTTATTATTTTTCTAGGTGCTTTCATCTTCACTTTACTGCTGTTTTTACAACCTCTGGTTCCCTCTTTCCTCAGTCCTAACACTGGCATTTCAGAGTCTAGTGAAATGTTATCAGGAGGTTCCCTATGATTATTTAGTTTTTGTGATTCAATCCTTTCAAAAGATGTCCTTCCTAACTATTTTCAGCTTTAAAAATGTGATCATTTGGATAAGATTCCAATTCAATAAAATAATGAAGAATTGATAAGGAGCGCCTAAATTTTTGGAGCCTAATATCCATAGCAGATTTTGAACCCAGAATTAGGGCTGCATTTTTCCACTATTGTATCTGTGGAGGGCTAGGGCTTGGCAAAGATAGAAGCCCATGTTAAGTAGAGAGCTAGTTGAAGCTAAATGATAATGAATTTCATGAGTTTAAATCTGATTGAAGTGAGTAACCTTTCTTCTTTTTTGTTTTTTGTTTTTCGTTTTTTTTTTCCCTAAAAATGACCAGTATTTGCAATAACTTTCTACATAACATCTTATCGGCAAGAGATCTTGCTCAGAGAAAAGGTAAAAATCAGTCTAGATGGTTTTAGGCTTATGTGTGTCAGTCAGCACCCTCATCTCAGTTTTACATATAATTTTTGATTATGTTGTCTTACATCAAACAGTTCTCAGAATAGAACTAATACAGAACATGGATATAATTTCAGGAGCTAGGATCAAAACATGGAATTATCGCTGTCCATGCTGTTGGAGTGATGCCTCTGCTTACATGCAGGCTTCCAAGTCCACAGGTTTTGCATTCATTTCCATTTTTTCTGTAGGAAAGTTGAATACTCCTGTTTCGACTACCCTTTAATCAATGCTTTAGGGGATTTCTTCAGAAATAGTAAGAGTGAAGCCCTTTCTAAATTATGTAAAACACAATAAAAGTCTCATATTTCTTTGCTGACTGGTACAGCTGGTAGGGGTTCAATGGTGTATAAAACAAAGGTTTTGAAACTGCTTTTTTTGTGTGTGAATGCCCTAATAATGTTAGTTTATTTTTAATTTCCAGATTATCCTCTATAATTTCAATTATGCTTGAGGTGATTAAGGTGTTGTCTGCTTAATTTCTAGAAGTAAGTTTCTCAGAGTAAATATAACCCTATTACACAGTACAGAATTGGAGGGTCAGGGAAGCTTTTGGTCTAGAATGAAAAGTATTTTATGAATAGAATTTCTTATTGAGCTAGGCAGCCACCTACCACATGTAGGATTTGGGGGCTGTATTTTTTCTATTTTGACACTCAAAGCCTTCCCATATTCCTTTGTCTTTATTTTGAGAGCTGGCATGATGTATGAGAAACAAGGTGTTTCCTACAGCACGTGCTTTGTGATATTGGTAAGAGTGATGGATTTTTTACAAAGTTCCTGTGGTTACCAGCTGGTTCTCACAACATCTAGCCCATAACTAGGATTTGGGAGCTCAGTACCTCTAAGTCTGGTGTTTTGGCATGAGGAAACAGTTTGAGGAAGGATAAGAAATAATATTTGCTTTTTCATGAAAGACAATTTAGAAGTCTTCATTGTGAAAGGTAGGAAAACTGAGAGTCATGTCTCTGATATCAGCTTAACAGCAGAGGCTATGAATCCTTTTACTCCAATTGCACGAGATCAGAACATTGTCAATATTGGTTTTGGTGGTAGCTTATCTCAGTCATTCATGCAAACGTGACATTTTCACTCCAAAATACCATAGGTACCATCAGATACTCCCTTGAAATATCTGTTAAATTAGACTATGGTAGAGTATTTAATCAGCTATACATCACATGTGGAGCACATTATATCTGAACTTCTAAAATATACTTTACATTTCAGATGAAATCTGAGAGTTTTGTTTTGATTTATAAAATCCTATTTAATAAGTTACTTGTTACCTAAGAAACCAATTGCTTCCTTATACTCTGTCTCAGCAGATGAGCTCAGCATGGGTGCTTGATCAGGAAGTCCCTAATGACCCCTACTTTGGGGTTTTAAGGTAGAAGATTTTTAGAGCCTTTAACTTCTGATGGATATTCAGTAGTACAGAGACTAAGGCCTCAGATCTCCCAGACGTGTATTTATTGATGCTTTCTCACAGGTAAAGTATGTGAAGTGTTATGAGAGGAGTGTAAAAATATTATTGTTTACATAGTGTCACTGTAGATTTTTTATTTGTAAGTATATATTATTTATTTTAATTGCATCCCTATTTCATAATAGATGCACACTATAAAGTGAACATGTAAGTAGGGTCCTTCATCAAACTTACATTGTTGAAGACGTTTGTAAAAGATGACATGCAATCTTACTCAAATGAACTGGTGGCTACATAGACTGGGATCAATGTGTATAAGTCCAACCTGAGAGATGACTTGCACACATTAGCCTTTTCCACCTAAGGATTTGATAGCATTTGCTGTCTTTCTACAAACTGAAGAGTCTTCAGCCACTCAATTCGTACAAACATAAATCCAGGACTCCTGAACTACGAACTTCTTATCCAGCTTAATAAAGGTCTATGCAAAGACTCCTTGTTGAGCCCACAGGAAGCTTTTGACCACTTGTCCAGCCTCTCAAGAATCATTTGTGAACTTTTGTGTCTGTATGGATGTAATTATCAAAGTGCTTTTCTGAGAATACAATGCTTCTGCAGAAATTAAAAAAAATCATGCCTATTAACAATTATAAACTCCAAGGGAAAAAAAAAACTTCTTAAAGTGTAAATAAATAAATAGATAAATATAATCATGTTCTTAGCAGAGTAAAAAAGATATAGCATGTGTGATTTGATGATGGGTTTTTTTCATAATAGGTAATTGTCACCACTTTCAGGTTTTTATTTATGAGGTTTTATAATACTGCATGCATGGTTTTAACTTATAGAAACTGATATACCATATTTTCAGGTTGTCTGGGAGAAAAAAGGCTTTTTAAAAAAAAGTTAAACATCATAAAAAGCTTTATTTCATCAAGCTTTAAATTATATATTATCTGCTTTTAAAGTTACCACATACAAGCTTTTTAATTTTACAGAAGAAATTTTATATATATATATGTATGTATATATATACATACATTTATGCATCTCTGCTAACACAACAAAGTCAAAAGGTATGGGGGGGACTTCACAGCAGAACGATATGTAACAGCTGCCTTCCTTTCTCTCAGAAAATATATAAAGGATTGTTTTTCCTTTTATAGCAATCCCTTAAGTCATGGCAACCTTCTCCAGTTGCCATTAATTCGACACCCTGACAACTTAAAAACAATGGCAGCACATCAGATCTAAAAGGAATTGTGTCTAATTTTCTCTGCTAATGCATTGTATCTGCAGAACTGATATTAAAGGTAATTCTGCACATCATGTCTTGAAACCAGATACCAGGAGGGAATGATGAACAAATTGAAACCTCTTGTGGGAAAGAATTTGACCAAATCCTAGCATTCCATAGACCATTCACACAAAATTGATAAGACTATTGTAAATCACTCCAGTGACTTTGAAGAGATGAAAGATATGGACCTGCAATGGTAAATAGGCAATAGGAAAGGAGATATAACTATGGAAAAAAAATCTAAATTAATGTTTATGTTGCTTAGGGTAGATTGCAAACAAAATTGACTTTTAAAATAAATATAGGCTAATAGTTCTCAGAGCCATTTCTTCTTCTTTAGCTTTATTTTAAGCACTGCATTTTCTACAAACATTAATTACAAAGAAGGATGAAAGTCATACTGTTTGTCCAGCAACATGTAATTATTTTTCCAATTAGACCTCTCCATTCCCTTATGAGAAAGGGACTGTTGGTTTTTTTAAATAGAGCTTCGAAAATTATTTACAGCCTCAATCTTGTCTCAGAACTGAAATAAATACCAGTGTGATGGCCTTCACTGGTCTGCCTACTTTTAAGCTCTTCATAGCTTTTCAGTATAATTAAGAGCAGTAGCTCTTAATTGTCTCACAGGTGTGATCCAGAAGCCAAGAGTGCAGAATGAGTTTGAGGTACACCCTACACCAGGAGCAAGGTAGTCTACGGATCATTTGATCATTACGCCATAGGAAAGTGGGAAAGGGCATAAAACGATGGCATTGTTACTCAGCCTAAACCCTACATCATCATCATTTAGAATTAGATTTTTTGGCTCTAGGTTCAGAATCCACCACTGATACAAAGGGGGGACTTTATATCTTTAAGGATTTCAGTTGTGCTGAAATGTGAATGTGCTTGGAGAGGTTTGGTTTGATTTTATTTTGGGTGGAGAAGAGAGGAAATAAACTAGATGTAAGGAAGGTAATACTGGCATTCTGCACATTTAAAATACCTTCACTGCTCTAGATAAAAGATTTCCCTGAATTTTCCAGAAAGTTTATGGAACTTTATGGAAACTCTAACTTAAAACAGCTAGTTTCTTAAAATGCAAATTAATTTAGAGATTTGCTGTGTTTAATATGTAAACTAGGAGTATAGAAGATTCCAGTGTGGTTCAATTGGTGTACACGGAAGAATGTCTATTTAATAGCCAGAACAGAAAAAAGTGGCAAACACAGCCAGGTACCTGTAACAATCACTTTCCTTTTCTGAAAACAGAGAACTAAGATTTCATTTAGTAAGACAGGTTTTTTTTTAAATAAGAATCACAATTTTCTTGCGTCATAATTCTTAATATTTACTATACACAAGTGAAACCACATTCTATTATTTAACACCATACTTAGCATGATGTGAAGCACATTACTGAAAAAAATACACAAAATTACTTGTAGCCTAACAATAACATTTATTTGTGTTATGCTTATAGTAATACGTATTTTTCTCAAGTGGTTATATTTTTCCATAGGGAAAAAGTGTTATTTCTAATAGAAAATAGTAAAATACATCTCCCAGCTAATTTCTTATATTCAGAAATACATATTTACATTGGAAATAGTAAAGGTCAGTTTGCTTAGATGATTCCATGTATTTCTTAGATATCATTTCTTCCTTTGTTGCATGTTTTTATGGACAATCACTTTAAGCGGTGGTTTTCAGTAATATTTCTCAAAATTCCTCATGTGATTTCCCATGAAAAGGGAGGATCTAATTGGATTCTTAATCCTTAGCTAATCAAGCAGCACATTGCATATACTGGTTTAGGTAGAAACTGAGAAGTTCTTTCCACTGCCCTATTATAACAAGACAAGTTTGGATGTAACTTGAAGCAGTAGAAAAATAACACGGTAAAGTCCCAATACTGTATAGATGTTGCTTGAAAACAATACTCTCCTTTCTTTAAACTGCAGCCAGTGCCTAGCCTTTGATGAAGCTCTGGAATAATGGAGTGCCATGGGCTATTTTCTTCTGGTTTCTATAGCTCAATACAGGGCTTGTCTCTTCTGTTTGTTTTCAGCTAATTGCCTCAAGATCTAATAAGTTAGTGATGATGTATGCTGAGCACCAGTGACCCCTTGCCAAAAGAAATATTATGTCGCACCAAAGTTTAAGGAGTTAGGTTTTTATCAGCCAAATATCTTTTCCCTAAAAGGCTCTAATTTCTACTGTGTAGGTTGTAAGCGGCATCCATGATTGCATTGGTTCTTTTAAATAGCTAAGACAGAAATAATACTTGGGGGGAAAAGCCACTGCAGAGGCTAAACACTAACCTACTAGAGGCTAAATGCTACCTATTGCAGAGGCTAAACACTAACTATTGCAAGGCTTTGGTATTTGTTATTCAGCATGCCTCAAAGAAAAAAGCAGTTAAGAAATGATCAATTTAAGAGAACATGCAACTTAAATATAGATGTTTACTCAGTTTTTTCTCTTTGCATATAATTTTAATGACCTTATTTAAAAAGTTCCTTACTTATTTTCTTCTTCTTAGTGCAAAGATATGCAGGGAAAACAAAGATATTAGCAGCTACTTTCAACTATATTGAAAGTTAACATATAGAGGCAATTAATAGAGTGTTGTCTGGGTAGAAAACTTAAGACATTCGTAACTGCATATTACATAGATTGCAAGTTTTCATTTGTTTTTTGAAAAAAGTAAGACACTGTTCTTGCAAAGCTTAAGTGTATCAGAAGCAAAAGCCTTCCAAGGAACGTTTCTGCTGTTCTTCAAATTTTCCTTTATTTTAATTGAATAACACCCTCTTTTTAAGATGCTTAAGAACTGGACTTCTATGGAAAATGTGAAAAAAAAAAAAAAAAAGAGCATTATAGAAATTAAAATTACAGGAAAGCCAAATTATTTCTTGACTCTATGGAGTCATCATACTGCCTTATCAAAACAGTTTCTCATATTACATGGCAAATCCTACAGCACTCTAAACTTTCTAACACTACTGGTGTTGTGAAGTTCCTAACCCAGTTACTGTGCTGCTCACATGGAACAGAGATCAGCTCAGCTCAGTGGAAATGCCTGCCATGTGAGCCCCAAAAGTCAGCCTAGTGTAAGTAGCTCCTTTCCCTGGTCAACAGGAGACACTGAGAGCAGGTTGTGCCTTGACCACAGGGCGCAGCTAAGGAGTCCTTGCTGGCTTGATCTAACAGCTTGCACGACTTTTCCTCCTCTGCTCACTCCCTGCTGCCCCATCCTTTGCACTATGATGTTTGAGCAACTACTGAGCTCATTAATCTCACTGCCTGACTGAAAACTCCCAGAGGAAAGGGAAAAAAAAGTATTTTCTATCAAGTTACTGAGTTGAACCTGCAGCTTACCAGAATGAAAGGCCTTGAAGACAGAAGGAGGAGTAGATGTATGTTTTAAGCTTCAAAATGCTGTGATGATGCACCCACACAAATCTGCATTGCTTTGGTTCTACCTTGTACAGTCCCTGACTGACCATTTCTGGAGCATTCCTTGAACTGGCACTGGTCCTGGTTTGGTCAGGTGGTGTCCAGTCTTAGAAGCTGATAAAATCTCAGAAAAAGAAGATTTCTCATTAATATTTTTTCCACAGAACAGGAGGTGCAGGATATGATACCAGTTCTTTCCTACGCCCAAAGGGATATGACCTTCTATTTTTTAATGTTTAGGTAAATGCACAGACTCAGGAAGGCTGCAAAGCATGACATCATGGGGGGGGGGGGGAGTCACACCCCTGATCCAATAACCATTCTGTATAAACAATGAAACGTGCACTGCATCAGAGCCTGGAAGCCAAGTTTAAAATTATTTTGCCTCAGAACTGTGATTTTGCTAGTACTGATCCCCTAAATAATCTGTTACTCCACACCACAATGTGGAATGCAGCACAAAGAACCAAAACTATGGCTTCTGCACATAAATCATAGGTTTTAGTGTAGATGATCCTCAAGAGAAGGAAGAAATGAAACACAGGTGTTCAACATACAACAGCTCTGATGACGGAGCTGTTGGAGGGCAGGCACTGATTGCTATTTGTGGCATTTGTGCCTCTCTGCAGTGGGCCAAATCATTACATGTTTCAGAAAAATGTCTACCATTCTGGGTGAGGTAAGAGGAGGAAATATGAACCTGAGAGCTCTCCAATATTACCTGAGTGCCTACACTGCTGGGGATTTCCCAGAGATGAGGCAGTTCTTGCAGGGCTCAGGGACAGGCGGTTTGATGTGAAGGCAGCTGAACTCATAAGAAAAAACAAACCTATGGATTTTGGATAGCTCTGGGGTCAGATGGTAACTGAAAAGGAGTGCTGAGACATGATATGTTGGATTTAATCAAGAAGCTCTATAAGGCTTTTGCCTATTAGGGCATAGTCAGATGCTGCAATGTCAGGAGAAAGGCTCAAGAAAAATAATAAACCAAAACATTTAAATTCTAGGTGAGATGCTAGCAAAACAAAAACCAAAAAAGTAATATTTTATTTAAATTTGCTACTATATCAGACAATATCAAGAGTTCTTATCTAATTTTAAATGGGAAATAGGGAAATTTCTGGGATTTCTGAATTAATATCAGGAAATTGCTTGAAACTAATGAAAAGTAATGAATAATGTATAATGAAACAACTGAGTGGCCATGACATGATAGTAACAAAGGCAAATTTGTGCACATCACAATTCTCTGCTTTACAAGGAAATAATAGAAACAGAATAACTTGCACATTCAAAATAGTTAACATTGCTTACATATGGTATTTAAGCAGTCATGAGGTGGGAGCTCAGGTTCTGCTTTTGGTTGAAAAATAGCTAAAAGTCAAAATCTAGGTATAACAGTGTTTTTTGGTAGAGAGTAACACATTAATAGCTAGGTATCTTAGTCCTTAACCAACAGTATTTAATATTAGTGGAAAGGCAAGCACAACAACTGGGGATGTTTCCTTTGTCCAGCATTTTTAATGTCCTTATATGCTGTGATCACTTCTACTTGACATATATATATCTATATACACAATCTTCAGTAGAAAGGGTTAAGAAATTACATGCCAACATTTGCAAATGCCAGTGCTCTTTATATTGGTCAAAATTAGAGAAGACTTTGAGAAGCTTCAGAGGGACTTATTGAAGCAAGTTGAGTCGGCAGTTTGATGGTAGTTAAGAGCCAGTGTCTTCCTAATGAAAAGAAATATACTCTGGAGAGAATAATGTTAAGTCAATGAGATTGATGCATGTGCTTAACTTAAGTGCGTATTTGACTGCCTTGCTGAATAAGGACGGCAGTACATTCTTAAAGTTAATTCACTGCTGTACTCATTGAATCTTGAAATCTTAATGAATCTTAAATATTAAAACTATTTAAAATAATGCTGTATTTTTGTTTCCTTTTTTAGGATACTATTTCATCTGATTAAAAAAAAAAAGAATCTAATTATCAATTTAAAGTGCAACCACAGAACCACTGTTAAATAAGAAATTACTACAAAAAATTATGACTTAGGATTTTATCAGCTATTTGCTGCACTGGGAGGGTTAGAGGAATCTCCCCAAAACACCAGAACTGATTCCAGAAAAAAAATAAAATCCACCAAAGATTACCAGTTTTCTAGAGAACACAGTACATGTATTTATTTTTTCTGACACATTATTCCCTCTTGTTTTGGATTAAATGCCCAATATAGAATTTATTTTTTCCATTATTTTCTGATAGTGTTAAATATGTATTGTTCCATACTTGAGAACAAGCTGGCAATATAATATGCTAGTATGAAAGAAATAAAAATATATGTTGCATGCATGAGTCTTGACGATTTGAAACACTGTTTTGTGTAATGTGATTTAACCCCTTTTCTGATTGAGATCATGTTTGCTATTCCCTTTGTTTAAAATATGTCTAAGAATTCTATTCCTACTGCAAAAATAAATGATGAATTATTTATATATACCAATTATTTATTATCATTTATGCAAAGCTTGTCATATTATGCATGCATAAGGGGATTAAATCACTGTTAACCCATAATGCCTTTAGGGGCATTATATGATAGGCAAAAGGTTGCTTATGTTTACTATTGCAAATAAACATATACATTAAGAACATACATATTGTTTATACAAATTGCCAAGTTGAATATCAGTTCTGTTAGGAAAATAAAGTGTTTATTAAGCAATTTGTTTTATAAATAATGATCAGCTAATGTATTTACTGCAGCATACTTACTTTCTCTATGAAAATATGAGCTTTTTTCAACTAATGATACTCAAGTTGAATTTAGTTCAAACCTGAATAATGGAAGTATTATAAAAATGCACTCAAATCTTTTATTTCATTGTCCCTCCTGAGGCAGTTCCTTCATCAGCTAATGATGCATCATTATACTTTACCATTAAAATAAGCTGGCACAATCTGCAAAATGTCAAAAGAAAATAATTTTCTATTATTTCCAATAATCAATATGAAACACAAGGCAAATTCTTAAACAGGTGAAAAGACTGGATGCTGTTGCTTCAATGGGTTACAAAATGGAAGCACTTTTTTGCAGAGGGTGGGCCAAAATTATGTTTAGTGTTATAGTAACAAAACACTCCTTATGTTTTGACATCAGGCTGGAAAAAGATTAAAATATTTTTTATGTTTCCACAGAAAAATACTTTTTCCAGCTTTTATAAACAAACAAATGCATTTAATTCATAAAAGGATTAGGGCATCTTGTGTGCATTTGAGCACATTTCATATAATGGAAGGGTGAGAGATTACTTCAGCAAGAGTCAAATGACAACAATTTCATGCAGTTACTCTCCAGAGTTGCAAGATCTTGTTACAAATATGGTTCAGGTCACAGCCTAAACATAGTTAAAGGTCTCAGCCAAGTTCCTGAAGAATGTGAGTTCACATAATAAAATCTGCCCCTCAAAAGCACGCATGTAAGTCTCTGTCAAGGCATTCTTGTTCTCATCTTTTCTTCTCCCTCGTCAGCAAGCAACAGGTTGGTTTCTTGACCTATTGTAGTTTGACTCCCACTGCAGCTTAATTTGTTTCTGTTCACTCTGGAGCCTACAAGTCCTGAGGATCTGTTGTTTTAGCTGTCATAGCACTTTAAAGCCTTTCCTAAGTAGCCGACACAGACACACAGGAGCATATCTTGGAATTGAAGGCTGAGAAATTGAAAATAACGATTCATGTGGCAACAGAGCTGAGGCCAGGTGGTTAATTGATCTTGACCAACTCAACTGAAAGAAAATGTGTAACTGTTATTGTATGTAGATTAGGAAAAGGTCAGGTCAGATAAACAACATCCGTTCCTAATTTAGACAGACCGCAATGAAATCAAAGGTTGTCACTGTCTTCAGCAGAGTTTCTAACGGAACATTTCAGGCTTGATTCACCAAAACCTTTGTATATACTCAGCTTCAAAGCAGGAAGAAGTCCTCCAGAAAGCAAATTCTTGAGGTTTAGCACATGTCCACCTGCTATGGCTAATGCATTCTGATGCCTCACCTAAGCCCTGGAGGTGACTGCCATGCTACAAGCACTCCCAGAGATTCAGTGGCTTCTGCCATGAATCCAAACAAAGCCACTTCATGAAACTCAGCCCTATAAGCAGCCTCTTTTTTACATCGCAGTTTGGTGCTGGTAAATCCTAACTTACACCAAGTGCAGCCTTGTTTTAGACAGCTTCCCTGAAGCAACATGCTGTAAGATTCTCCCCTTGCTTAGGTTGATTTGATGTGAAAACAATGTGCTGGCTTATGGTGACTTATTCTGATTAAAACCAATACAAGTGAGATCAAAATCAAGTCCACTAACTGTAAAAAGCTGAAGAATGTATTAAAGAAAAAGTAGTTTGAGGGCAAGTAAAATCTCAAGCTTGTTTTTTTAATTAATATTTTCTTTTTGTGACATAGCCCCAGGTATCCAAATATATATTCAACTAATCCCACTTGACCTCAACACAAATGTTTATGCCAAGGGTGTTCTCATGTTCCCAAGACTGGGGTTTAAGATAATGGATTCTACCAAAGGGCATTCTTGCATTTTTCTTCTATCCTTTAATTTCCAACCACCTCTCCATCCATGTTTTAATCCTGATTCTCCTCTCTTCCATAGATATGGTCATGCATAATATTCCTACAGATGCTAGACTAAGGGTCATGCCTACTACAGTCAGTACTAATAAATGCCTTTTACCTCCTAGCTACTGGGCTGAATTAAAAGAGGTTCTCAGTTTCTCTCTGTACCTCTGGGTTCTCTGTACATGTTGTTGCTATCTTATTTCTGCTCAGGTGATCCATGTAGTCAAATTCATTACTTAATACAGAAAGAATAGGAAGGAAAAAATACAATTCCTTCCTTGACTGAAATAACAGATTTTGAAAGAAGGACCCTTAATTCTTTTTTTTCAGCTTATGTCATGACTTCTGTAAAAGATAAATCTGAAATAACATTGATGCCAAAAGTGAGCAAATTAGGATTTTATTCTGTGTTAATGGAGTCAGAAATGAATGCACAAGATTTTTGCATGCAATTCCGATTAATTCTTTATCTGTCAGAAAATGCAGATCCACACTGAAATTACATTTATAAAATTAGGCAAAATAACATACAAAAATATTGTCACTTGACTTTATTAGCCAAAATAAGGTTTCTTTGAAAATTTGACTCATGAAAATCATCATTTACTTTTTCTGCCAAGGTTTACATTTAAAATCTGTTTTGTTAACGCTAGTGATGACAGGAAATTAACTCAAAATAACCTAATGCACTTAGATTATTTTTTAAAAAATTCTAATGTTAAAAGGGAAATATAAAAAGCCAATAAATGTAAAAATTAGGTTTTTGGAAGTAAATAAAGGAAGAATTTACTATTTTTATCACCTTTTCTTTCTAATATGTTTGTATAGATGATTATATATTTTAATCACATTCCCTTATTACAATTTGTGTAAGAGACATTTAACATCAGTATAAGTGAATTCTTTCTATCTATTTTGTTTGAAGAGAAATACCGGCTAATCAACACTACAGATTCAGAATATGACTGTGGCTTGTTCTGGCAGATTATGACAGCAATATAGTTTGATAACTATAGGAGGATTAATTAAGGAACATTCAGAAAAAGATTAGAGGCATATTCAACAATAATAGAGGACCTGAAGAGTAAGTAAGGAATCAACAAACAAAAGTCAAAACACAATTCACTGTGTCAGTATTTGCTTCTGTCTTTAAGTCATCCTTACTCAGGATTTCTTGTAATGGAGCCTACAGTGAAAGCTACTGAGCTTCACATTATTTGAACTTAGGGCTATTATTATTCTTAAACTGCTTTTCCAAAACAGATTGCTAATAGTCACTTATAGGAGACAGTTCCTAGACATTTTCTTCCGAACAAGATAAAACATCTAAATGTCATCATTGCCTTGATCATTACCCAGGGATCCTTAAGCATAAACATTTTTAGGTCTTGACAACTGATTAGGGAAAAAAAATAACTTTAAAACTGTTGCAAAATACAAACAGGTTGTAGTATGTAAAACGCAATTCCCCATGTAGTCATATGCACATACACTGATATTCATTCCCTGAATCTTAAAGTAATTTAAAAGGATAATTAGTGTGTAGTGCCTGAATTGGTTCCTCAGAGGGTTAGTGTCCACCCTGTTTGTCACTGTTTCTTGCCTAATCCTGTCTAATGAGGGTTTATGTTAACATGGCTAAGCACTTGCAGATATGCACTACCAAGCTATCTAAGCTTAGAGAAGACATGCTGTTCAAATGTCACTGCCTTTGGCTATCCTGCTATAAGATACTGATTATTGCTTATTATGTTTCATATTCAAAAAGCTGCCATTTGTATTTGTTTGTAGGCTCTTGTAGTTTTTGCACAGGTAACAAATAATGTCTGTTTTTCCTAGAGTTACACTTTTTAATGTCCTTATTCTTTCTTTTGTTAATAACTCTCTCAGTGAGATGAAATACTTTTGATTTACTGCTTTAAAGCATTTAGAACAAATTAAGCAGAGCTGCACTGAAAATCACACTAAATTTTAAACATTTGTAAATATGTGCGTGTGTATATATATATGTATATATATTGGGGTTTTAGGTTTGGGGGTTTGTTGTTGGTTTTTTGTTTGTTTGTTTTAGTAGCTTGCTGTCACTTCATGAGAATACTTCAATATAAGATATTAGTTCCACGTTTTCAGGTCTGAGCTAGAGGTTTTCATTTCAAACAAAAAAAAAATTTCTTTTTACTCTCTCTTCCTGTTTTAGAGGCTACCAAACCCTACAGAGCATTAAACATCACAGTGAGACCTTTTCTCTCTGGCTAGTTGTGATTATACTTTTGCCGGTAGAAAAGCATCCTACTAGAGTCTGAAATGAGAGGTCAGTCTTCAGATCTGAGATTTGGTTCAAGTCTTTTTTTTTTCATTCCAGAAAGGTGAAGATTCATTCCTGTTATAATTGCCTACATTAGCTGTTTCTACACTGCTGCTAAAAAGCAGTCTCAGGAGTGCAGGCAAGCAGCTGACTAGCATGTACTCTCCCATGCACACTATTGCCTGTCAGGTTGCCTAGGGCCTGCCTGCAGGCAGCCCATGAGCAGCCTGTTTGGGCATATCTGGAACAGCGCTGAGCTATCAGACACATCGAGGATGGAAGGTCCAGGCTACTGACTCCCCTCCAAATGCAACACAGGTATATTAGGATGGTCCCTGACACCAGTTCAACACCGGGCAGGTGTCCTGGCATGGCTGCTGTGTTTCCCTTGCCTTTTGAAGGAGGAATCCTCCAGCATGCTGAGTTGCCCTGCTCAAGAACAAGCACAGCTTGTGCAGAGGCAATTCACCTGGTGTGCCATCATTGAGGGCATAGCAAAAGAGGGCACCAGGGCAGCAATACCCAGAACCCCCAGACCTTTGCCCTGCCTGGGGCTGGAGCTGGCTTCCACTTGCTCAGTTCCCTCTGTTCCTTGCTTTAAAACCCTGAGAAGTTCTGTTTACTGTTAGTGAAGTGGATATCATTGTGATTCATCAATACAGGAGTGCATGGGTTTGTACATATGTGCTTAAGTCAAGCCCATAATCCCAAAATAAATTAGCCTGAGTGCTTACATTTTCAACCAGCTAAGTCTTTGGGCGTATCACCGGTTTATACAGTTGTAATACATATAAAATATAGCTGTACCTCAGAGTTTAACAGAGACTCTTGTGAAACACTACAATTTCTCTTTCCACTGCAGAGTAGTGTTGCTATACCTAAGGTAAACAAAGGTGTATGTGTCAACATTTTGCTTGGTTTCATCATGTGTACCGCTTAAAAATTGGCGCGACATCAGTATCCAACTAAAACTCAGTCAAGGCATGCTACAAAGCTTTCTGAATCTCTCTGTCCCTTTCCACAAACGTGTTAAAACCAAACTGTAAAATGAAAAATGAAACTCAGAGAATTCACTGATGAATTTTGGTTCTAAAACATATTAATTAAATTAGACTCAACTAAAAAGTGGGAAATATCAGTATAATTTAGCAGATAATGACAATTTCACTTCCTCTATTTCAATATTATTCTTCAGCTACACTACATTAAATGTGATGCTGATTTGAGACTTACTTGAAAACAATTCTAGAAAAAAACGCTTTTCTTCATTTCTGTGGGTTGTTTTTTGTTGATTTGGTTTTTTTTTCAGAAGATGAAATATTGTTAGACAACAAGTATAAACAGAAACTTATGTTGGAATGATCCTACAGAATAAGTAGTAACTATCTCGTACTAAAGCTGACATCACTATAATTGTTACAATCGTAAAATAGTTCACCTTTGTAACTATCAAAAAGACAATAACAATGACCCTGGTGTCAGCAGAACTGTCATATTATGTCTGTCAGTGGTCACTCTGGCATCATCTTGTTTCTGACAATGGCTTGGGGATGCTTAGGAAAAGAAATGAGGAAAATCCAAGATAACTTCTATCTATGGTACCACTCATGCTCTGGAAACCAGTGGGCCATCTGAGTTATACCTGTGTATGCATAGCACGTTTACTCCTTCAGTGTGCTTATCTGTACTAAATGTGTCCTTCTTTTTCAATCTATTAACACTTTTGGCTTCCTTAGGATCAGTATTGGGGCAAAAAGATTCACAGTCAGAATAAGAGGACAAATTCACTGCCAGAAAATTACTAGTTCTTACCCTAAAATATCTGAGAGAAAGCTATAGTATTTTATAGCATACTATTTTATACTGTAGGATGCTAACATTTTATTTGAAAACTAGAGCTGCTTGACTGCCAGATGGGTGTGTAGGGGACGAGGATTCCGCATGTTGAAACATTTCTGGTATACTCAGCTTACACCTCTTCTTCAAGCCTGAAGATTATTTGTAAGGAGTAAGCCCGTTCTTCTTTTAGCTACCGTCTGGAAACAGATGTCTTTACAGAGGTTTCCCAAGTCGTGAACCTTGGTGTGAGGAAATAAGTAACTGGCTATATGTAAGGAAGGGAACCCATAAGGAAAATTTCCCAAGAATATGCCTTTACATCCTTTATGTGATACATATATTTAATTTCCTCAGAAGATAACTGTTGTTTCCTCAGTTTCTGCAGTGTTATACCCACTAGAGGAAATGTAACTTCCTCAGCTTCCAGTGCTCATCCCTGCTTCACGAAAGTAAGTCCCATAGAGCTTGTTTGGGCTAGCAGCCACAGCTAGGCTGTTTTCTGCTGTATCAGTCCTGGAGTGATTAGTAATTACTGAAAGCTGAATCCAGTCCATTGTTAATTTATTTAAATCACTTAATTTCATTATATCATAGACGAATTACAGGAACTGTTACTGTTTTGGCCACACAAAACCGTCTGTGGCCAAGATGTACAATGTTTCTCTAATTTGTCTCCAAGGGAATTTAATTAATTGTGAAGTGGGCAATATGGCAAACACTGGAATTTTTGTTAATCATTAGCTCAGTAAAAAGTTCAAATCCTGCTCCACTCATCCTGACCAGAAAGGACAGAAGGCTGTTGCAGAACAAAGGTAGAAGCTCTTCTGCAGCTGCTCTTTCTGCATTAGTGGCATTCACAGTTTTGACTTCTACTATATGAGGTTGTTTAACAGTAAAATGTGCAGTAGGATTGATCCACTGGTCCAGTCAGCCCTCCAAGAACACCAAATATAAAAGCAGCTGATTTCTGCTGTCCCGTAATGTCCCCAGAAAATCAATTTATTCCTTCGTCTTGCCACACAAAGAAGTCCCATTGGGACTTCAGAGAAGGAGTAGAAAGAAAAAGAAAGGGTAAAAGAGGGACATACCATAATCACGAGAGGTAACCTTGGACTGTTAGAGATTATTTTAAAGCGATGATTTTTGAGTCAAAAATCTATCTTTATAGTGAAAATTTCACACAGTAATTGACAAATTCAGCAGCAATTTCACACAGTTCTAGTCATCAGTCATTTGAAATGTACAACTACAGTATTCTACTGCTAATGAGTTTCAAGTGCATAATAAGTCAATTTGATTGACAGGTCTTGACCAATAGTTAAGTCAATTTTTACAGTTGAAATAAATGTTTCTACTATTGTTATATATTTAGCAACTTCAACTGTGGAAAAATAATCATGTTTTAGCACCCCCATAGTCATAAAATAAATATGCTATCACCTTTAGGCATATGGTCTTAAAATAAGCTTTAAACACTTCTCTTTAGTGAGTGTACATGTGAATTTAGACCTGTCAAGACAAACAGTTTTATGCAACCAACTAAGAAGTGAGGCATCTACCTATCAAGTTTGCATATGCTGCTTACATGGATTGTGTTCACAAATGAGTTTTTGCAGCTTAGCTAAGAGTACAGATGAAGATTCAAGTTTGGATTGAGGTCTCTTTAAAACCCCATCCTGTGATATATTTAATAAAGCTGAATTTCCTGGGAAAGATGAAGTATGGCAGCTATATCACACATTCCAGTTATTTCCATGGTAGGATTCTCAAAAGCATACAGTAAGGACTGAAAACCAGATTGCTTTAGCATGGAATTTTATCCTACGTCTGACATTTTGAACAAATTATACTGCTAATCCCAAAGTTCTCTTGACTGCACAACACAAAATATTCAGTCAGGGCAAACAAATAGAGAAAAAAAATCTGATAATGTTATGAACTTTAATGGTAGGACACCATTTCTCAAAAAATTGTCTCAAGTTCTCCTTTACTAATTTTCACCAAAAAAACCCCAACCCCCCCAGTAAACTCATTTCCAAGGTGTGTTAAACACATAATGAATAAAAGAAAATGAACAGGTTAGATTACCTAAAACGCCTAACCAAGAAGGTTGATGACATCATAAATATCTATAAGTATAAAGCAATTTAGTTCTGACACCACTCTTGTTACTATTATCTTTTTTGGAGGTAACGGAAAGGTTTACAATAAAAAACTTTTTGATGGGACACTGTGCTCAGGGTAAGCTTTTCCAAAGCAGAAAGCAGAGTCGTAGTCCCATCTCTTACTGGAATGCGGCTTGGTGTTCCAATAAACATTCTCAAAATCATCATTACCAAGATGATGGGTGTTGTCATCATAGAAAGCATACTGCAATTCAAGACAGAAATATGTATTTCTGTGTATGCATGATTCCTAAATAAAACACAGAAATTTAAAGTATTTACAATTTTCAAGTATATTAACTGAAGTGGGAAAATCTATTTAAATACATATTCAGAAAGTATTGTAAATACAGAATATGCATTTAAAAATTTATGGTAGGTATTAAATTACATACTTTCACACACACAAGGAAGTCTCAACATTTTTTATTGAGAATACACAGGTTTCTACCACAAATGTATTGTGACAAGCTGCACTGAAAGACCTTGTTGCCACAGATAACACAAACATAATCTTTCTGCACCTCATCAACATTGTCTTTAAGTCATTCTCCGGAGGGAAAATTGGTTCGGCAAGAGGTCAATCCACTTTCAGTTCCCATTCAATGCCAGTGCACTTAACTAACTGTGACCAATTAAATTATATTTTCTGTGAGAAAAACATTTTCTCTACAATCCCCTTCCAACTACTGAATTGTTAGTTACTAATTTCATGTTAAGCCCTGAAAACCCATCAAATAGCAGAATTCTGGTAATTTTTAACCAAAATCCCACAGGCTTTGTTTCACAGAATACAAAAAAAAAAACCAGGCTTGCCAGATATTTTCTACTATGATATCCACCTCCTGTATAAAACAAATCTAGAAATCTGTGAAAAAATCACAATCTAAACCACTTAATCTCAGCTGACTGTGTTGAAATCACCATAAGATGGACTCACAGGCCTTGAAATATGTCTTACAGTGAGATACTTACAGATCAGAATCTTTTTAAATAGAACAGACTTCAGAATAGAATTAATCCTTATCTGCAAGCATCTGTACAAGGAGAAGATATCTGATATTAGAAAGTTCTTTGGTTAAACAGAGAAAGACTTAATGAGAACACAACATAAAGATAGGAAAAACATCAAAAGCAGAAAAAGGCAAAGTTATAAAAATGTGAGCAACTGCAACAGGAATGACTTGCCAGGATGTGAAGATGTTTCTCCACGACCTTAAGAGGAGGGGCTGTAATCCCCCAGAAGGTCATAAATCTCCTGGTAAAGTCTGGGCAGATGCGACACAGATCCAAACCTCAACCTCAGAGATTCATATCTACCTTTCAGCCATCAGTGATGTTACCTGGCTGTCTCTCTGCCTGACTGGGAAGTTCTCTGGGAGCAGCATCCAGAAATTGCCCCATCTGAGAAGGAGGTATGTGCATGCGGCCATGGTCTGACAAACACCCAGAGAGCAGCAGTTGCTCTGTGCCATCAGGCAAGCGTGCAGTGACTTTGCTGGGTCCCAAGCAAAGTGTGATAGCACATGCCCTCTTCTTAAAGAAGGGTAATGGTTGTATCGCCACCACCTTTTTCACAAATTCCCTAGAGGCCGGAGTATTTGAGACTCAGTCAATATTCTCCATCTGAAAAGATCAAGAATCACAGCTCCCCTATCTCAGGAGACTCTATTAACCACAAGCCACACAGCTTAGAAAGGAGGAGGCTGCTGCTGTTGAAACCTTACGTTTGCAGAGGAAAGAATGCAATATATCCAAGGAAGATGTAAGAGCGAGTGCAAGAGGGAACATGACGCTATGGCCTAGTGCCTACAGCACTCACCTGGGAGTGGGCAGACCTAGATTCCACTCCTCGATTCAAGAACAGCTTCTGTATTTTTACAATAAAGAGTTATTGGTTTTGGATACCCTGAGGCTGAGCTGATAAGGTTACTGAACCCAAAACCCCCACATTCTGGGTAAGTACCAATGAGCAAAACAACAAGGTGGTTTACAAATCATAAACGTCATCTCAGGCAGATTTTTTTTTAAAAAAAAAAGTAGTGGGTGACTCTTTGAAGGAGCAGATGTTGGCACTGGCTGTCAGGAGAGAGTCCAGCTTCGGAGCCAGTGGCTGCCTCCTCAGGTCTTGGAACAAGGTGTCATGGTCAGCTTTCCTCCACTGAGCTGTATACACCATTTCTGTCTCTCAAATAGGGTGGTTGCATCTCAGCTTCTTACTAGAAACTCTGCTCAGCATAAGCTGCTCCTAGAATTGTGCCTTGGGGACTATCTGGAAGAGTATCAGCTGACCTGGTCAAACTCATGCCAGAGCAAGCTCAAAGGTAAACACCGCAGATGATGGCATGCCAGTGCTCAACCCCATGCCTTGGTCTGACTTAGTTTGTCAGAGGAACTTTAGTGACAAACCAATAGCTAGAGGTAGCACTGGAGCTGGGAAGCCTAATCTGAACTCCCTGTGTATCATGATTCAGGTGTGGGATACACGCCTTCATGACTAGTTTTACCAGATGCACTGGCAAGCTAGTGGTTAACCATACCAAGTTAATTTTATTTTCAGTGGTTTTCATGCTCAATAAAATTTTCTTCTAAGCAAAAATGCTCTTTTTTGTTGTTGTTGTTATTCCCATTCAAAATCTTAAAACCAGCTATTTTCATAAAAGTAATGAAAGTACTCCAAGTGTATGCACAGTAGCCCACAATTCTCAGCTGGCAGAATGCATTCAGATTTCCACCTCACACAAATGGCTTTTGCAAGTGTCTCCTGATAATGGAGCCCTTGTGAGCTCTTACTGATCCTTTTACTTACAATATAGTGTTACTTTTCTAAGGGCTCTGTTGCTATTCAGAAAATAAAAGATGGAATCAAATGTTCAAGCTTACTTTTAAAATATGTGCAAATATTATGATAAATAAAGAAGCATTAGTAAAATTAAAGTTAAAATTATTCACGGCACTAAGGGGACAATTTTACTGTTAGCACAGAACATGTACTGGAAGTTTCATGTCTGCAGCCCACTGAGGGAAATTTAGACTGCAATTACTTTATTTCTGTCTGGAAAGGGGAGGATTATGAGGTAGCAGTTAAGTGGCAAAATATCTGTGAAAATCAAGGTTGAAACAGCTGATGTGAAATTAATAATTTTCAGTAAGGCCAGCGAAAGCTAGCAAATACAGTATGCAGCAGTTATGAACAAATTCCATATGGAATCAAAGTATTAAAATCCACTCTTAGAATGGCCTGAAATATCTAAATTTTTAGTCTGTTTCTTTGGTGTT
>NW_020955254.1:589408-644142 GCF_003031625.1 Empidonax traillii
AGGACTGCTAGTAAAAGAGTGGGGAAGTAGAAATGACCAGGGTATAAAGCATCTTCTAAAGCCTGACAGACTGAATACACTATGATTCTTCAGTTTGGAAAGATATATGTACACCTATATAGGACTAAAAAATGGATAAGAAGGACTATCTTTCAATGTAGAATGCACAGAACATGTGAAAAAAATTATCCCACAGCTAGTGACAAATGTAAGAATTGATTTTGCACACTCATCACAGTTAAACTGTGAAACACCTCATCTCAAATAATCTTGAAGTGAAAATAAAGTTCAAAGGCACAAATTCATACATGATACGCAACTGAGAGTCTGGAAGAAACCTCTGATTCAGAAAGTCTTTGCCGATCAGAACATAGAGTCAGATGGATGATACCAAGATCTTTCTAGACACGTCCAGTTCCTTTCCCCCGCTCCACCATTTGCAGAAAGAATACTGTACTATCTGTACCCATGGTGCTGCCAATCTCACGTTTGTACACTCTTAAAAGCCCATTCACCTACTGCCAGTTAATTTTTGTCTAGGGATGAGCAGAAGCCACTCTCACCTGGGTGAAGGAAGCCCATGTTCTGAGATCCATCAGTATCTTCTAGTCTCTTTTGGGCATTTAAATCTAAGACATAGCAGTGCTGACATAGCAGGAGACAATTTACGGAGAATTTCCAGCCTGGATGCAAAGACCAAGGACTTATCATAGACCAGGAGGTCACTGGTACAGATTGTAGCTCCAATAATGACTATCCAGTAAATTTCTGTGCTCCAGAAGCTTGAAGACAAATCTCATCTTTCCAGTTAACAGCTGAAGAACTGTGTGGCCCATAGAGTAACGAAAGAGTCAGAAGGGAAAAAGTCTGTAGCTCTTATTCTAAAAAGGAGGTTTACATACACACTTAAACCTTTCCTGTCAACATCTGAGCAACATGATCTATGTTGTCTCTGTCTTGAAGCAGGATGTTGAACTAGACGATTTCCAGAGGTCCCTTCCAACTTAATTTCTCAATTCTGTAATTCTGTATTCACAAACAAGAAATCTGTACTCCAAGCATCCTGCAGCCTGATGTCTTCACTAGCACCAGATTCCAGAAAGCATTCTTTCTCCACCAATCACTCACTTTAGTTCCTTGGGTTTCTCAGACAACTTTATTTCCAGAGTTGCACAGACATTCTAGAGCAAATCTCCACAACTGCCATGTTGTCCATGTTTCTCCACCTGCAAGAAGGAAATTATTTCACTAAGCAACAGACAGCTGAGAAGAACCTATGGCCAAAAGGAGAAATAACATCCAGGAGCCATGAGTTACAAACAGATGAAAAATTCCCTATAAATATCTTTCAGAAAAGAGATTAGAGAAATCAGCAATTTCGGTCATCTCAATCTCTCCATGTTACCTGCAGAATTATCCCATTTGTGGTTAATCTGAAAGAAGCTGCTTAGAAACTGAGGATCATGTCTGATCACCACATCATTCCATGCAGAATGAACACTAACTTCATTTGGTTTCCTGAAATATTTTATTGTCCTTGACAGCTGGAGGGTTGTTCTACCTATGTGTGAGTGCAGGAAATCAAGGGAAGAAAAGAGAAGAAAGGGAAAAATTTGAAGTAGTAAAAATGTACTTTCCTCTCAAGGTGTAGAAATCTTTATCTTGCAAAAATTCAGTGGAGGCTTATATTTGTTACAAACTTACTGAAGAAGAGTAATAAAATACAGTTGTGTTACTGCAACAATGGTAGCTGTATGAAGCTGTTCTCTGTCAACATCCTTTTGTTCAAGAAGCAGAGGTTCTGACAGGGATAGTCACACACACAAATCCCCTTGTGCTGGCAGATGGTTTGATTTTATGAACTAACTACCCAAAAACATCTAACGAGTAACCCACTTGCTTGTCTGAGAGTCAGGGAGACTACAAACCAAATGGTAAGAGGTTTTCCTACACTTCAGTTCTCAGAAGAGGGAAGTGATTAGCTTAGTCCTGTAACAACCATTTGAGCACAGCCTCTAATCGCTGCCAAGACCAATAGTTCATGTTGCTTCAGAAATGGACATTCCATAGTGACCCAGAGACCTGCAAAGACAAAAGAGTTTGTCTTGTTTCCATGTCAAGCCGCCGATTTCTGTTACACTTTTCACCATCAGATTAAAGAGGTCATTTGTACTTGTTCCTTGTTTCTCTTCATGACTGATACATTGTAATATAGTCATCTCTCAACCATCTCTTTCATTAGCAATAAAATTATTTTTACAAGTATTTTCTAAGTCTTCTCCAATTTCAACACTCTTTTAAAACCAGCCACTTCAGTATTGTACGCAGGATTTTAATAGGGAGTTTAAGCAGTGTCAGATGCAAGCAATTTCTTACACTACTCGCTCTTAACCCCTTCACATGACCTATAACAACATTAACTCTTTTTTTTTCCAGCAATCCCCATTTTTTATCAGAGTCCACATTGACTGACACCCACACTGCAACTCCTAGCTCTAGTTCAGGATTGTTGCTTTCCAGGACACAGTTCCACTTTTTCTATGGAAAATCAGTAGAAGCACAGCTGTGAATTGAGATGCATTGGAACCCCTTCTGTTGAGAGTGACTCTGCTTTTCATTTCCAAATCATTATATGATTGCGTTTTCTAAATCAAATTTTAAAAAGTTGCATTTGTCCTCTAAAAGGTGCTGAAAAACTGCTAATTTGGTCCTAGGAATTCAAACCTTTAGGCTCCCCTCACTATAGCACAGGCAAAGAGCTGCTACTTGAGGGGGATATTTCAGGTGCCACAAGGGTGTGGGAACTCTAGAGTCTTCATTCTTCTCCTTGCTAAATTGTCCAGATCAAGGAAGGCTAGATTTTAAAATACCCAAAGTAAAGCCTCACCTGTTCCTGCTTTTGTTCAGTGCAGAGAACCTAAAGCAACCTCCACAATCCAGTCCTCATTCCAGCCAGCTGTGCTGGAAGCAGCAGGACTCAGAACAGCTGTGAAGTGAGAGGGTTGACATATACTGTACAGTACTTCTCCATGGCCTTCAAGCTGAGAGTGGCAGCGAGGACTTGCACTGAGATGTGCATTACAAAATAATATCTGCTTATGGGAAATCTGTTGTCTATGGATTGATTTGCTTCCAAGAAATTATATTTATTTTTAAATGCAAACATGAAATTAAGAGTTGGATTAGGCATAAGGAGGGCACTAAAGAATGAACTGCTGTTTATGTTATACTTTACTTCCTAAATAAATTTAGGGAATCTGTTATTGATTTTGAAGAATTCTTGGCTGCTTCTATTAATTAATTACTGCTACCTCACATAAGTTAATTACCTGTAAGTGCACTGTGGTTCTTGTTAGAAGCTTCTCATGTGCAAGCTATGGGTAGCAAATAATGGCAATGCAACAGGAGCTGTGCTCTTTAGCTATTCTCTACCTAGAGTGGGGAATTGAAAGACCACAAACAGAAGAGACCTTCTGTGGCACTGATAAGGGTATTGATTATATTTCGGAGACAGTAATTAAAGCCGGTTTTCCATTTACCTTGATTTAGTTTGATCATACCATATGTGATTTCATAAAAAGCATCAGGAAAGAGCATGTGAAAGAAGTTGTTACATTTCTGGCCCCTTTTATTGATTGGGCAAGCAAAACAGTTACAAAGAAACTGCTTCAATTTTACTAACAGTAAACATAAACACATAAATCAGAAGGATATTATAAAAGTGTGTGTCAATTAGACGCCTCACTGCTGCTTATTGTTTGTTTCAATGTAACACTCAGGAGGCGGGGGGGAAGCAAAAAAGAAAAGAAGAAAAAAAAGGTGGAAAGATAGGGTGAGTGGGATGGGATTTTTTACTTTGTCTTTTTTTCCTTGCATAATCCAGTTACTATATGTAACAGCATGCAATGGATCAGGATGTGATTAACAAGACTCATAGTGTGTGCACATCAGGAAATATTTGTTAGCTTTCTAAAAGCAACTGTATATTTCTATTTTTATCAAGTTTGTGGTTAAGTAGTATTAGGCATAGCAGATTGACTGTTATTACAGTTTCCAAATTCCAAGTTCCAAACCCTTCTCTTTTTCTAAATTTCTTTTCCCCTGATAAGCGGCATTTTTATGCCTAATGCTTTATTTTTGCACAGTTTAACAAGCCCTCACAACTGTCTCTTTGGGCTATCATCTTTCTTATAGAAATACAGAATCTAAAGAACAATGCTTAAAGTATTTTCAGTCTTGAATGTCTGCAGTTATGCATTTCATCACTCTTTGGTTCTTAAATATGTGATCTGCCTTTTTTCAAAGGTTCAGGCTTGTCCATACTGACAAGTCAGTGGGATCTGAGAATACCCAGAACTTTGGAAATCACAACATTCATACAGGTAAGTGATAGATTTGGATGTCTAACTTTCAGCAGTTGTTTGTACTTTTTTTTTTCTTTCTGAATGTCTTGCCTCAGGAAAAGATAAATCAGTGATTTAGAGCCCATGAATTACTTTCTTCATGCTCCTTGCTTCCACTATCAGCTTCACAAATGCTTGACTGTTTATCTTGATGCTCATATCCAAGTGCCATGGCTTTTTTTTTTTTTTTTACTATATTCATTTGACTTGTTGTCATGGGACTGGAGGGGCAATGGACAGTACTTATCTACAGTTGAAGTACTGCTCTTTCTATTTTAAAGGTAAAACCGCCTTTAAATAGGATACTGACATTAAGTCCATGTTTACAGAACTTCTGTTGTCATGTTGTCCAACAAACGAGTAGATGTAAATTAAAAAGAATAGATCTGATATTGCCTTCATTAATGAAAAATAAAGATATCAAATTAGAAATTACTAGAATCAATCTAAACTATGGTTTAGTTCAAAGCTAAGTTCAGTCAAACAAAGTTCAAAAAAGTATCATTAATTTTATAATTATTTTAATGTGTATGTAGCTCAGCCTAACTGGAAAAAAAGGATACCAGAAAACTGCGAAGTTTTGTTGTGTGCTTCAAACTCTGCAACTCCAGGCAGTAATGGAACAATTTTTCCCAGGGAAGTGGCTGAAGGCTGGTCTTTGATGCTCCCACTGCTGCCCTGCACCTGTATGAGCTGGAGGGATGAGCTCTGGCCTGAGGGACCTGGGAAAGCCCCCAGCAGTCCTGGCTCCTGGCCCACAGGGAACCTGCAGCCCACCAGTCATCCTTATTGGTGTTTCTAAAGGAACACTAAGTATTTAGAACATGCTGTTCGGTGTACTAGGATGTATCACTTAAAGTGCTCACGGATTTCTTCTTAAAGAAGAACAACAGGGAAGTAGGGATATGAAACATTGCTTCTGCTTGAAACTATTAGTCTTTTCATAGGCTGAGAACAGAAAAGGTAACTAGTCAACCTTTTGTACTCCACTAGCGTAAGGACACCTCTAAGCAAATCCCTAGGCCATTAATGTGGAACTGGGGAGGGTGGTTCTCCAAGGAGGTTAACAGATCATTATATGAAAGGTATATTTCTATGATGTCTGAATAAACTTTTCATAAATGTATCATGTAGCTCAGTATTTTTTACTTACAAGTGCAAAAGCACAATATATTTCAAAAATTAAGTTGGTTTGCTGGCTTATGCAGACTGGATAAGTATTTCAATCTTGGCTCACTAATTCTCTGAACAACAGCATTTTGTGGTACCCTGTATGTAATAACAAAAAGAATCTCCTTATTTTTTAAAAAGTGTTTTTGTTCTCAATTTTACCCTGTCTTTGGATAAAATCAAGGAATTCATAAAGATATTTTAAAAAAAGAAACACTTTCTAATTAATCTTTGGTTTGTATATCTAAACTATATTATAAAGTTACTCATGAGCAAGAGAAAAGGTGCAGAATGGTGGCTAAATGTGTGTGTACATATATATATACACACTGTATTTTAGTCAACAACATGGAAGTATATACACACATATATATGCATGTGTGTGTATATACATATTATAGATATATATTTCATATATATGTTTTTAAATACATATATAAAATTTTCGATTTCTGTTCTTCATTGGTATTTGCTGTGCTTCTGAACCTGCATAACTGTTAAACATTCTGAGATGGATAACAGAGAACACAACTGTGCTCTTATAAATCAGTGCTGTTCTTTTTCCTTTTTTTTTTCTTATCCCTCTTTTTTAATTCTACAAAGAATGCTGCCTTCAGTCAAAACCTTTAATCTTCATGTCCTATAGCGTTTATGGCAAGAAGTGAGGTCTATTTAGAGAGGCATTTCAATTCCCCCTCAGGCCAAAAGAAAAACATGTTATTTCTAATGCCAGCACTGTGGCCTCATATGCTAGGAAACTAGTGACATTTTGACACAGTCAGGGACAGTTCTGAATTACGTGGTGCTGCTGTTCATAACATAAACTGGAGCTTAAGCACTTAGAGAGGCTTCTCTATATCTGTAACCTTGTTTCTTTGCCAGACAAGTGACTGTCTGCAGGGAATGCAACAACACAGACGTAGTATTTGAGCTAGCCTTCACAGCGTGTTTTCTGGGTTACACCACTTACTGCACGCCAGCACTGGCCAACTTGCATCATCTGAGCAATTCCAATGCAGCTGTTGTGCTGGGAATGTATCACATACTGGCTCAGGGACCAACTATCATTTGTAAGGTGTTCAAGCCAAAAGTGGTCAGTTAAGTGCTACACTGTCTTGGTCACCTTGCAACCCAGAAAAATGCCTGGCCTGGCCCCAAGCTCAGGGAGAAAGACTGTGTGAAGAAACGCTACCATGTCCTGGCTGTGAGATTCTAATTTCTAATCTCTTCTAGATATGTCTTGCAATTTTGTCTTACAGTCAATAAGAAGATTTTGACATGCAAGTTCAGGGGATCAAAATGTTATTGAAGAACTTGCGGGTTCATCACTTTTCTGTTAATAACATATAAAATCATCTTAGTGTGAATAGAGCAATGTATTCACAGACTGCATTTCCCTCTTCCATTAGCAATACTTAGTGCTACCAATGTGCTGCTTCCTCTTTACACATGCCTTAGTTGTAGAGGGCTCTTTTGATTTGTTTTACATTCTGACCTTGAAGTACTTTGGCAAATGAAAGAACACCTTCTTTTCTTCTCTCAGCATTTACTGCTTGAAAAACTATGTACAACACTGGATCCCTGAACCTGTTAGGAGAGTTTGCTTAGAAAACATAAATATCTCCCAGTAAATTTTAAGTACGTTGAATTTATACAAATATTGCATCTGGATACCTCCTAGGTCTCCTGAAGAACTTCATTGGGCTGTCATTTCCTAGGCAGCTCATAATCTCTTCACAATCTCGATTGTGCTCTTAAGCACGAATGGACTACATAGTCTGTTGGACTGCAGCATTTTAAAATTTCCTATATTTAATCTTAATATCTTTATTTTACTGAAAAAATATGAAATTGCAGAAAATCTGATAGATTTTATCCCCAGAACACAGCAAATCCAGCAGACTTTGCAGTTCATTGGACATCTTTAAGGACCATGGGACTATTGTCTAAGCAGTCACCAAGCAGATATGCTGCTTTCATACAGTAAAGGAAATCTTGTATGAAAACAGAACAAATTTCTTCAAAGTACTTAACGGTAAACACCAGCTCCTCTACTAACTTGGTACTGTAGTCAAAGCAGAGGCCACCTCCTCGCTACTAACATACTACAAAGAAACCCAGGCAGGGAACATTGAGCTAAGAAAAGAAGTTTTTGTCTATGGACAAAGCTCTTGGATTATTTGTCTGACATGATAATTTTGAGGAGCAAACTCCACTTTGTGGCACTAATAAAAATTTTGGATAATTTTGTCTGGAGGCAGGAGGGGTTTTTGTTTGTTTTTTTCTTTGCCCACCTCAATTTGTTTTTATGAAAATTATTAAAACTGTTTAGTAATACAGGATGATAATCTATATTCTCCAGAAAATGTGTATACATAGAAGAAATAGTGACACATGTAAAGCTAAGACAACCATTCTATTATATAGGTTTAAATGGTGTACTTCTGTAGGTATACATGGTTTATACAGGTATGTGTGGTTTTGTTCTTCTAGATTTACTATTTTCTATCATACTTTTAGATATTGTAAAGGGAATTCTGAAATATAATTATTTTATGTGATATTTTGATCATACTAGATTAAACGATAGTATATCAAATGTGGTGAAATTTTTCCTCTATTTACTTGCAGAGTCTTGTTATCAAAAAGCCTGAACATACTCACTCGATAGATTTTTTTTTTCCCTGTGTGATTGGGAGATAGACCCTACACCAAGTTTTCCTCCCCATCCACTGAAAATGGAGTCTTTTTTAATTTCATGGGGTTTCCTCACTTAAATTTTTAATATAGCAGTACCATAATTCAGCTCCATGTTTTATAAAAATGCCTATATTAAGTATTTTAATATTTTTCCTTTCCAGGTAAACTAATTTCAAATATGTTCTACAAACCTCATTTTCTGAAGATGTCAGCTTTAGCATGTGCAATGCTTTATAAGAAGGGGGAAAACCCCATTTTCTGCTTAAACAAAAGTTTGAAAACTTTAGATATATGTAAAGATGTGGAGAGGCAAAAGCAGAAAATTTCACTGAGGTGGTTTCAAGTGACAGTGAACTCTTAAAAAAGTACATCTGGATTTTGGAAGAGGCTCATGAAATGGCTGGTAAATGTCATAATTGTAAAATCTGTTCATAAAACAACCAATTACAAGTTTTTTAATTACTTGTTTGTGCTGCAGAAAGGGTGGATTTATGCTTCCTTAAAACTATAATTATCTTGTCTTCATTCCTGACAGGAATTGTGTAATATGAACTCACACTGTGGGAATATGAACATGCAACTTTCTGGCCTATGACTTATACAGTAAATGATGTATGTTTTCCTCATTAAAATAACAAGAACTTTAATCACATACATTACTATCCGGGCCACTTAGACTAGAAAAGAAATTATGCTAGGTTGGATATGTATTACAAAGAAGACACATAGATTACCCTCTGGTTCAAAACGAGTTTGTTAAATAGACTACACTACTTTATGCCTGTTTGCTTAACCACAAGAGAGTCAGAGATTTATTTTTCTCCTTCTATGGCATAATTAGAAGGTCTATCCAATGATAGTATGAAACAAACGATAAGGGGTTTCTTGATTTCAAATAGAAGAAATAATAAAGTGATCATTCTCATAAATGTATAAATAAATGATTTCTTTCTCTACTTTTTTTTTTATTATCAAGACAAATATCTCATTTTCATTGTTATTTACTCATCAAAATCAGACCTCTTTTCAGTATCTGCTTTCATTAGTAGACATGGTGTTTCCAGAGATTTTTGCAAGGGAAATCATAAACTGTTACCATAAAGTATTATATTCTAAAAAGGAATTAAACACATATTTGAGATTAGTATGAAAATTCTGACTTTAATAAAGATAACAGTAATATTTAGAAAACTGACTTACAAGGAAAGAGGGGGTGGGTATTTTGTTTTCTTATTTACTGTAAAATCCTATTTCAGGATAATGGTGACCTTCTTGACAGTATTGAGTGTCTTTATATCTTAAATTCTCATCTTTTTCTTACTTTTGTAGCCAGTCAAGGAATTGAAGTATAGATTTATTAAAGAACATAAAATTCAGAAGTATTACCATTTCAGAAGACTCAAACGCATCCTCTCTCTTCCTTAAATTCTTATTAAAAAAAAAAAAAAAGAAAAGAAAAAAGTCAGAAGAAACAATGTTTTAAAATGCAAAGAGAGGAACTCTTTGCTAGTACTGTTTTTTCATCACGTTTCACTTTTGAACAAAGGCCCTTGAGAAGAAGAGGGAAGAGAGCGCAGGGTTATGGATGTCTGTGGCTTGTGAACTAAGGAAGAGGCTGGAGGGACTAGAAGATGCGTTGGTGTCAAGGCAGAAGGGAAAACTTACAGGCTAAGACTGAGAAATATACAATGAAGCTTTGTTGCTTTCAAGTCAATGAAGTAACCTAACAGCTTTCAACAGTTATCTATTTTGCATAAAACAATAGCTCAGCACATCCGGCCCTCTTGTAGTCCTAAACCTCAGCCTTAATGTCAGGGAAAGCTGTCTCAGCTGCTGGATCTCTTCTGCTGGAAGAGGTTGCAAAATGTTTACACAACTGTGAAACAGGGCACTGGCAAAGGTATTGCTTATGACTGGAGACAAGTTAATAAATAATAACATTTTCTTTGGTGTATTTTGGATTTTGCAGTGAGAATGGCACAGCTTATGTGTGACCAAAGTTTGGAAGCTTAGTAAACCAGCTTGGTAGTCGAGAAAGGAGGTGATTAAAGGAGATGACTGCATGTAAACAGCTCAGTGATAAAGACTATAATGAAAGAAGCTCAATACAAGATCTACCAAACTTCAGTGAGGACCCTGCAATGAATAGAAGAGAATTTGCAACACTGAGACATGCTGGGACAGGCAGGTTATCAGAGAGTCATTGTTCAGGTAATTGTGGTAGCATTTGGCTACATCTCATGAATGTTCTGTTAAATAAAGGTTTGCCCTGGTGGATGAGGTGCAGCCTGGTCTTTTTCAAAGCTCTCATGAACGGCTTTGTTCCTTGTCCTCTTGGCAGGTGAATTAATTACAGTGGCTCTGATGATTACAGTTCTTTCTGTCTCCAGTTCCATATTCCAGCTGAGAGTTATCCCATGCTCTCATAAATCCTGTGCAAATCCAGCAGGAAAGTACCTATGAAATACTGAGCAGATTTTATGTTCCCACCTAGAGAAGAAATTAGCAAGTGTTTGCTTTGGAGCCATTGTTGGTGTAATTGCAAAGGTCTAAATAACAGTCAAGATGGTCTGCAAATGAGAAAATATTCAATAGGAATATGTGCTCTGATCATAATAAGCACAGACAGGTAAGAAACTTATGTCAGTGCAGATGAAGGGGTCTGATCATCAATCTGGTATATCACTTCTTGAACTGGCAGACTTGCCATTAGCTTGCCTCCCAGGAATCACTACACCATGTAACAGAAAAATATTCTGTGTTTCAGAACAATTTTTCTAAATTCTCATGGAAGTATATTTAATACCACATTTTCATTCAAAGTTGTAATGAATTTTAGCAAAAAAAATTCTATAAAAATGTATTATTAAAAATCTGAAAGCCTAGCATGTGTAATATTTATTACTATAAATCATGCAGATAAAGTACATGCAGCTTTCACTCATTCACCAAGCAGCCATGAGTTTTCCCACTCAACTGACTGAAATGAAATTTGTAAAAAAGTCTGAAATGGTCTCATACAAGTCACTTCCTCTACAGTCCTTTGGTGTTTTTTATGAGAATGTGTTATATTTGGGTGTCTTAAAAGAAAAAGTCCTTGAAAAAAGGCACACTCCAGGTACAGCAGTACTCAAACTCGGACTGAGCTCAAAACATGAGTGCAAATGCAGAATCAATTCAGCCATTTAAGTATGAATGTGACATACAGCTAATATGACTTCAGAGGAAAAATGTAAATAGGATTAAGAGATGAAAAGCAGAAAGGGATGGAAATTGGAGGCCTATGCTGGATAGAGTGGGACTCAATAAGGAAAGATGTTTCCATGTGAACAGTAGGAAATGGTTCATCTGCTCTAAAGTTATAACACTTCCAAAAACTCTATACCTTACACTCTTATCTCATCATATAATATATCCTATGAGATGTAACATATGAACACAACTATTTCAATGTGCCAAAAATGAGCTTAGTGGGGACTTATTCCCCCACCTATATCCCCATGAAGCTTTAGAAAGAAGCACTTATGGAACTGGTATGTGAACTGCCCTGATGAAGTATTTAAGATAATTTTACAAAGCAGTTGGAAGCATGCTCTGTCCTGAGGGCATCAGATCTTATGTGGCAGTGCTCACATAATTATACTAAGATGGATTGCCATATCACTCCCTGGGCCTCTGCCTGGAATAAAACCCACATCCAGCTAGCGAAAGAAAAATGCGACTTGCAGGACTGGCATGAATCTTATTACACTTCAGAACTCTAAAGAGAGACCCAAATCTTTTCAATCACTGATTTCTTTTAAGTGCCACTCAATTCTAGCCTCCTCAGAAAATACTACTGGTACCTCCTCCCAAAAAATGAAGCTGAGATATTACTTTTTAGTTGAGCTGTCTCCTGAAACTACGTCTCTGTAGTGTTCCTAAACTGACTGGCTAGACTTAAACAAATGGCATCACATGCCTATAATTCTGTGATTTTTTTTCCCAATTTGAGGTAGTGCTGCATTTTTTGAATCTGGGTTTTCTGTATTTACACCATACTTCACAAACATATTTTGACAAATTATCAACAACGCTTTCTCATGATGACAAAAATGCATTGCATAGTTACTGAAGACATTCTGATTTAAAGTATGGGTTCCTTGCAAAAAACAGTATCTCACACTCTTAAGAAACAGAAAGCCTTTGCACTTCATAGCTGAAAAGCTATACGAGTTTAAACTATGCTTCTGTACAGCCAGGGAATTCAAATTAAAATCACCATCACTCAAAATGCATAGAGATGGAATTCACAGGACAACACTCAAGTTATAACTTGAGCTTACTCTTTGGCACTTAGGGATTGTCAGAACCTGGCTGGTGTTCTACGGAAAGAGGCCTGAACGGGACTGAAAAGAGAATTCTTTCTTCCCTACAAGTAGACAGGGTGCAAGCTACTGAAGTAGTTTAAGACATCATCATCATGTTCAAAAAAAGAAAGTCACTTAATTCTTCAGGTACGCCAAGCACCTTTGACAGTTCCGCTGGAGTTATATGTGCTGTGAAGAGCAATTGCACCAAATACAGGCACACACTTCTCGATGGATCTGTTGATTCACCTGGGGAGAAAAGTCTATGACACAGAAGACCAAGATATTAATAAACCTATCTTTCTTTACATCTTTTAGATTGTGAAAATTTAGATTTTAGATAATTTTAGAACTTCCTCCTTTTTAAAAACTCTTTGCCTCCTGTTATGACAGAAGTTATTTACAGAATTTTTAGTGGATTTGCCTTCAGTTCTACTTTTGAAACACCAACAAAAGAGACTATTGGTGTTGTGCAGAATTTTTCCTGTTACATTATTATAATTTTAAAGTAACTAAAACCTGAATTTTGTGCCCTACCTCTTCTTGAAAACAGATATACCATTTATGGAGTATATTAAAGATAAAAAGACAAAATTAAATGTATTTCTGCACTGAAATAATACTGTAAAGAGGAGAGGAAAATACTTTTAAACGTGTCATCTCTGTCCTCATCTTACTTCCTCTCCTCTGTATAAAATAAAGCCCAACTACAACCTAACAATTCTAACCCCATCTTTCAAACATAACTTTTGCATCTAAATGGCCACCAAAAGTAACTACAAATGGACTATTTCTCAGTTACAGTACATCGATTTGTTCCTATTTTGATACTGATGAAAGCACTCTCAGTCTTGTTTGTACATGTCTGTTTGTTCCAGTAATTCTCTTTTAAGGAGAGTGGATCTGGCTCCTGCTTCTATAGTGAAGGTCCTATGGTGGAGAGCTGTCTGATGGGGCAGACTTAAGAGAGCCTGGCAATGTCATCATTCCACTGGTCAGACCTGTTACATTTTTGCTGAACAGTGCAGCACTATGGAAGAATATTCATTTGTATCCTTTTTAAGCAGTGCTAATTAGTCCACGAGGAGTGCAACAGTGACTTGTCTTCACTGCCTCCAGATCTAGTTCAGCTCAGACAGGGCATCACATTGCACTGAATCATGCTTCTTTCAAATGGCGGTATAAGACTTGAGGACTTGAGCTGGATCTGGCAGATATTGGATGTAAAATCAAATTAGCTGATAACCTGCTGTCAGAGAGACTTCTTTGCATATGTTGTGGAAACTGCCATTGACAAAACCAGGTTGATATATTGCTCTTGCAAGTTTTCCAGGAAGTTACTTGTACAATTCTAGCAACAAACATTGTGATCCAATTACAATTTAACTTATTCTTACATTTATCAGTCAACAAAGTCTTATGATGTCTCAATATATCTGAAGAAATCCATTTGCTTTATTTTGTTGATCAATCACAGTTCAGAAAGTGATTCAACACAGATTCTGGCCTATGTATACACGACAACCAAAGGCTCATTGGCAGTATTGATTTGAAGCAGTGAATAACTTTAATTTCCTCCGTTTTTTGCTTGACAGTTTTCTCAGACATTTCTCATCTACCTTGCCATTTCATCACTGGGTTTTATATTTCTTAGGGAAAAAAAAAAAGATCTGTGCTTTTTACACCTATTCCAAACTACAGTCTACTAGCCTCAGGGAGATCTTATGCCTTCCCTTCCTTGAACCAGTTCAAACATGGTGAAAGCATTCCTGTTGTGGCCTTTTTCTGTCAATACTGATACACATTTGAACCATTCAGGCTATTTTGTCATGGGAGAATGCAGTATTCACCTTAAAAAATAAACTATTCAAGAGATAAACACAGAGAAAATATCAACCCCAAAGTCACTAAAGTTCCAACAACAATATGATGAAAAATATCAGAGAAATCTTTTATCAAATTAAAAATAATGAGCAAAACTAAGTAAGAACAATCAAAATAACAATTTACTTGGAAAGTGATTGTTAAGTGACTTTCAACATAAAACTTTTGTTTACAAATATTGAATATTTAACCAGGAAATATAATTCTGCTGATATGAAAGAATTTATTATGAATTAGTATAATATGAATTTTTTATCATTTCAATGTATTGAGCAAACCAAAGTGGTTTTGTTTTCATATTAGCATTGTATCTGCCTGTAATAGAATATCTGCATGTCACAGAAGTTCTGTGGAACACTCAGGCTCCTTAAGCTCTTTTCCCTCAGAAGCAAATCTTCTTGGAGGGACCCTTCTGCCATGATGGAAATGGTATGTGGTGTGTAAAGAGAAACAGTCTGATGAGCAGAAAGCAGTGGGAAGGAACCTGGAATCTCTAAACTACAGCCCAAAGCATTCCTTACCACACCATGAAATGCAGAAGGGACAGAACATTTTTTATCCAACTCACTGAAATGAAAATATTTTGACTCTATAGTATTTCAGTGCTTTCTGTTAATAAAAAATAAACATTATATAGTTCAATATTTCTTTGATAAAATTAGACAGAGTTAATCACTCTGTCTTTCTTTGTGTTTTAAGGTGAACGTTGAAACTCAGTGACAGAAATTCCGATTTTTGGCTCATTTGGCTCAATTTTTGAACAACAAAAATAAAGCAACTCTATTTTTTATGTCTATGTGAAATACGGATCTCTTCCCTCATAATATTCCTTCATTATGTAATTCTTGAAACAAAAACTTCCTCTGGAAAACTTCAAGACTGATTTAGAATAAACATCTTTCTCTACAGCTGACTAACAAAATCGACTAAACATGGAACATATTGCTTAAGGATATGAACTTAAGTTGAAGTTATATACATAAATCTGAAGCAGGATACAGTTCAATTCACAGCATATGTGGAATATTTTCATAAATGCACTAGTTAAGTGATAAATGAAAAGGAAGGTCAATGCAAAGGTGTAATATTAACTGAAACTGAAAAAAAATAGAATTCTTCATACAACATATCATTTCTTGCCCCCTACACCCTTGACAATTACTTTGAAGAAATTCTTGAAATAACTATTTTCTAAAGCAACTACTGTTTCTCTGTAACCTTATCCCTTTCTAAATCATGTTTTTTTTCTGTTCAAAAAGTAAGACCAAGTAGTCATGAAATAATAAAAGTTTTCTTGCTTACATCATTGATGTTATCTTTCAAAGTTGTGAGCCATGTTTTGTCACAAAATAACAGAGAGAGATGTTTAGCAGCAAGCAAGTAGTAGTTACACCCTTGCTTATTTGCAAAAGAACCTTTTATACTTTTAGTTCATGTTAAGGTATTCTTTATATCAGTGGTGTGACCTTTGCCAAGAAAAAAAAAATGCTGAGTCCTATACAACTAGTAACTGATGAGAAAGTGGAATCTTTCGTTCTGCCAATTACAGACAGTAATTGCCATGTAATGAAGTTAATGTTTTGTAGAATTTACAACCTGATATTAATGGTGTTTCCTTGCCACCCTGTCTTATCCAACTTAATTTTCGCCCAGCTTTTTCACAACAAAAGAAACAGGACAATGTGTGAAGGCTCATTAATTCTATTTAGTTTTAATTTTTTTTCCTCCCTTTTTTTTCTCCCCGCCTCCCGGAGGTGAAACAAGAGCCATGTCATCAGGCCTTTCCGTAAACTCTGGTTCATGTAAGGGTGAAAGTTACAGGCTCTGCACAGCAGCTTGCACCATATAAATGCTCTCCTTTCAATTTCAGCTCAGGCTGTTTAATGGCCATGCCGTTTTATTGCCTTCTTGATCACCAATTACACCACCAGGAACAATGAGCCCAACACTTAAATGAGCAGGCCTCAAATTTGCCTTCATTTGCCAACGTGTTTCATAGCAACACTTTCTTTGAAAGAGCAGATCACCTAATTACGAGGATGAAGATGGATCAGAGTTTGAAAAAGGCTCTCAGCCCCGGAACAATATGCTAACCTAACTGTACTCTCTGTACTCTTACTGTATTATTGTGACCCCAAGCTGCCCTTCTAGCACTCTGCCTGACCTCCTGCCTCCAGGAGGAAGCCGTGCCTGCCCTCCCTATCTCCAGTGTCACTGCAGAATTTGGGAGGGTGCCGCTGAGACTGGTGACAATGGAATCTAGGAAAAATAAATCATAAGACAGAAACTAGACAAATTGAGGAACCACAGGATACCAAAAGCATTTCCACATTATTTTGGTTTTGCCACTAATGGCTGAAATGAATAAATCAGGATATGTTAACTCCAGCATGCTTCCCAGGGCAAATGCTAAGTGCTCTTATTTCTTTGTTAGGAATTAAGAGCAGGGTTGAGGTATTGTAGATGCCTGCTATTCTACCAGGAATTTGAAGGACTGCTAATATATTCAAAGTAAACACAACTGCAGTATATGGCAAAAATAAAAAAAAAACCTAAATGGAATAAACTTATATATAAGTTCAAAGACTAGAGTTACGGGAATTACAGGAGTTTTTCCTGTTTAAAAATATATCTTAATATGAATGTATAGTTCCAGATATCTGCTTACATAAATCAGTCACCTAACTATTTTGACTAATGCTGGAAAGTGCCATTGGAAAAAACGTGACTACCCTAGAATTAAAAAATCAGTGTGTTTACTGCACATGCCATACTATTTCCCTTCAATTCTGGTGTTGTCTCATTCTGAGGGATGTGCCACTGGAATTAATCCACTGAAGTAAAAGCTAGATTACAGAAATTTATCACCATGGAAAGATTTCTCAAATTACTTCTGGAACTATGCATTAGTATTAACACAGATGGACTTGGGGTTTGTAAAGATATATATATAACTGATGACAATATTTTTTTTTGCTGTTTCTTTAGGTTTCCAAATTTTTCTGTTTGAAGTTAGTTCATATCTAACCATGTAAAGATTTATGTATGTAGTTAATTTTACATTCTGTGTGTGGTCCCAGGAAACATCCAGTAGCTAACAAGTATTTGCAGAAGAGAGGCCTTTTTTTAAGAGTGCAAAAGTCTGTGGGCTAATTGTTACAACAGAATTATGCACTAATAAACACACTTAAGCGTTTACTGCAAAGCAGGAATCAAGATTAATTTTCAATTTTAACTTTATTGCTTCTTATCTTCCAAGACTGTAAATGTATAGGCTTTACATTACAATAATATAAGTCTTTGTGTCCTGATTTTCCATATGAAATAAAATGGAAAATTCAGAGCTTATGGGCTTGGGTAGCTGACAACTGCTCCATTTTCTCACTGTGACCTCACTATTACAAAGTGCAACAATCTCACAGGAGAAACGAATCCTCTCCTTATGATGATAAAGACTTCAGAAAGACAAAAAACTATTCCAACCATAAAATCCAGGTAGATCTAATCTTTATATACTAGAAATACTTAAGTCACAATGCTAACTGATTGCAATCAAAAATTCCAATAAAAGTGGTGCTTGGTGGATTTAAGATCTAAACATTTAAAATTTTATTGTAACTCGTCTTTCTCTTGTGCATAAAGGCACTATCTAAAATATGGACAAGCAAATGAAAACATTAAAAGTTATATATTAGTTGAAGTTCTATGCCAGAATATAAAAAATATTTTGTAATAAAAAAATGTGCTTTCACTTGCCCTCACTCATAAATACTTGAACAGACTTTTCTAGTACATTCTCAGGATTGACAAACAATGTACCAAAAAAGTTCAGATACAAAAGATGAGATAAGAAATGTATGAGCAATTAAAAAAAAAACAAAACCCATATAATAACAATATCAATTTGGCAAGCTGAAAGAAATTTATTGCAATACGTGCAAACAAATGGGTATATAGCACAGAAGTAAGAGCGTGGAAGGTAGTGGTGCAAGAGGAGAAAGACAGCTTTCAAAATTAAAGTGAAACACAGGCAATGATAAAATGTACATTCACTGAATACATACCATGAGAAGCTGAAGATAGGGGAATCTCATGCTCCCAGCACAACTTAAACTTGAAAATGCTCTTGGACTCAGAAAATGCTCTCACTAAACAATCCGGTTCCCATCACATTTATACAGAAGGCAGCTGGACTACGATATAGTAAATGCAAAATCAAGCCAGATCAAAATGAGATTTAAATGTCAAATAGCTGCTCTTAAACCACCATGAATATGTTCTGAGTGTATGGAAACATCTTGCTTTATTTTTTTTGTGAATTCCAATAGCAGAGCAATTAGGTCGGACAACAGTGCTCAGTAACGCCTTATTCTGATTCAGAGAGACTTCATGTCATCACAATAATTTCAAAATACAGAGGTACCAGACAAACACAGCAGTTCTATTTTAAAGGCAGTTAATTACCTAACACCCAGAGTCTTTAAATTTACCTTCATGAACTTAAAATTGTCATTTCAATGGAAACTTAAATGCGTTTTAAACAAATACATCAATAAATATTTTTATTTAAAATCTATAAGGGGTAGGTTTTACCTCTAAAGCCAGTTCTTAAAAAAGCTCTCTGTGGAGGGAGCAGTCCAGTAGGGGTTGTACTTTGACAACTACAGCAAGATAGCTGCCCAGAGCTAAAAGACACTCTGAAATGGAATTAAAAACATTATTATTAAACCAAACTTTACTGCTTACTGGTAAGGATAAGTGTTTAGTCTTCTGAGCTTTTTGATTGCTTGGCTGATGAAAATGTGAAAACTTGTATCTGTAAGCAGAAGGCATAAACTCTCCTCATGATGTGTCTAGCTTCAGAAGTCAGTTTGCTGAAATCCAAACTTGCTTGCCAGATATTTTAATTTGTCTACAGCTGTCCTTGTGGGCAGGGTGGGGCAGATGAAAGCATCCTGATGCAGAATCCTTTCCCAAGCTACAGCTGGCAGGTTGGCTCAGACATCTGTGAGTGTCTGTGCACTGGAGTGTGTGGTTGAGCCAGAGAGGGAAAAAACAATATTGAAAAGACAAATGTTTAGAAACTATTTCACTTGTCTGGTATGTAATTTGGTTTTGACTTACAAACATGTTGGGCTTTTCTAACTGTAGGAATTCCTCAGAAGCAATACTTTGAGGGGAGGTTTTTATTTTCCATTTTCCAGGACGCATTGATACCCAATGGAACATGCAAATATTCAGCAGCTTCCCATCACTTTTTTATTAGAACAAAACATTTGCTTTTGTACAGTTGTGATCTTCTTGGCAGGGAAAGTAAGAGCTGCATGATCACTGGCATAGCCTTTTCTTTCTCCCCGTTTGTTTTTCTTCCTGGGAAAGAGGGCTACCTCAAAGTGCTGACATAAGACTTCATTTTGCTGTGTGTTGCTCAACAAAACGTTGTTATATGAACCTCATATGGGTTCTGATCTTTGCTTTAAAAGATCATGCTTTTTGGGAACATATGATCACAATGCTAAGGTAAAAGAAGTTTGAAAAGAGACTAGTCAAAAAATGGCCAGACTTCAGGGCTCAAAGGACAATAATCAGTGTCTGAATACATAACTAATAAGCAGTAAGCAATAAGCAATACTGAGCTGATCTTTTTCAGTTGCTTGACTAAAACCCAGCATGACAAAGATAAACTTGCAGATGATACTAAAATGGAGACAATAACAGGAACTAACTGTAGAGCTGTAGAGTTTTAATTCAAAGTGATTCTGAGATACTTTAAGTTTACATCAACAGAAATCTCCTGAAGTTCAGTGAGGAAGTAAGCAGAGTTCTGCTCTGTATCAAATATTGGTACCATTTCAGAGCCAACAAACTGGTATTCAGTTCAGCTGAAAGGCCAAAATGTTACAACAGATATCAAACTAAAACTGGAGTTAACTGTACACTCTGTTCACAAATTATATTTGCCAAATGTGTGTCTAGTTTTGCTTAACCTAGTGCAAAATAGGTGCTGAAAAACTTGCAATGGCCCAGTGGCAGGGTATCAAGACAGTTAGGAGTCTAAAGTATTAGTAAGCCTGTGACACAGCCTACAAGGAGATACTGAGTAAAGCTTGATCTGGAATAAACGAGTCTTAAGGGTGGGAATCTGTGAGCAGCCTACAACTGGTTGAAGGACAGTTAGGAGGATAATGGAGCCGGGTACTTCTCATCAGTGATAAATGATATCTCAGGGAGAAATGACCACATATCATGGTTTGGGATGTTCAGACTGAATATTAGAAAAAAATTCTCCACTAAGACAGTAGGGTAACACTAAAACAGAAGGATCATCCAAATGGCACCCAAAGGTATAGCAGAATCTCCATCCTTGAAAGTTCTCAAAACTTGGCTGGAAACTTGGTGAACTGATCTAGTGTTTGCAGTAGACATTTCTTGACTGGGACTACATGATCTCCACAGCTCCCTTCTAACCAGTACTTCTATGATTTTATTAAAAAGCATGGTAGAAAAGCAAATATAGAATACAAGAGCAAGTGTGCTGCACTAAAGAGAAGAAAAGGAGCTTGAAGGTGAAAGATAAAACAGCACTGAAAAAGAGCTGCTCTCTTCTTAACGCACAGAAGAGGAAAGCAGGAATTAGCCAGGGCTGGTACTGGAAAAGAGTTTGTACGCAGAGTACTCACAGGGACAAGGGAAGAGCAATTGATCTACAGATGGATAGCAGTACATAAGGGAGAGAACTGAGGCTGTGGACCAACTTGAAGAACAGGGAGGTCCATATAAATATGGAACTTCTCATTTAAAAGAACTGACAGATATGTGACAAAAACACCCCCACACTAAAAATCACAAAGGCTCTGCCCTTGAAGTTGAAAAGCATTCTGCAGTCAGTGGGAAAGAAGCTGCTGATCATGCTTTGTATCACTGTAAAACTTCCAGTGCAGTGCAGCAAGAATACTACAACAAGACAGAGAAAGCGTTTTAGTGGTGCCAAAAGGTATAAGACAAAGAAACAATTTGTGCATGAATAAAACAATATCAAACCATTCCATCTGCCATGTTCTCTCCCACCAGAAGGAACCGATGGAAAGAAGGAACCATCAGAAAGCAGAGAAAGTCCCTTTCCCCACCCCTGGCAATGATGGGAGGTGGTATCAAATAATATCTGGTCCTGACCACACTCTCTGTCACAAATGAGTGTTTTAAACTTGCTTAAAGAATCACTAGCAAAGTTATCAGCAAAAATCAAGTTTAATTTAAAAGTAACAGCATATCGAAGTTCATTGCAAGGTTCACTCTACTACTTACCAGATGGTTAAAGCACCAAGAAAAAGCAAACAATATAAGTCTAGAGTCACTCAATCCAAACTGAAATGAACACAGAGCTATTTAAATGGAAGCTATAGGGTGCACAGGGAGACAAAAGGATAGGAGAGGGTAAGGATAAAAAGGAATACAGCCTAAAGGCCCAGGAGCACTTAGCTAAACTTAAACTTAACAGCATTTAAACTTAACAGCACTTAAACTTTACAGCATTTGAACTTTAACAACAACTGAAGGTAAACAATTTAGCAAAGGATTCATACAGAATTTACTATACCACAACAGTAACTTCCTTGCACATCTAAAATACCGAAGTACCTAGGAGAACAGCATTCCTACTACTTTTGATATGGCATATTCACACTTGCATGCACACATGCACGAAGAGTCTGAACTAGGTACCTGTGAATAATTCCACTCAGTGAAATACTCCCTTGGGGCGCTTTTGCGTGTTCTCAATGGGCAAAGGGTTGAGCCTCGAGGAGTGGGGTATCAACCCAGGATCCTTCATTGTTGTTTAGTGATCCTCCAAGTATAGCAAACTTGAGAGTTTGCTGGCTATGAGAGGCATCCCTCTCAGAGAGAGATTGCTGGTCACAGCTCTCTGCCATCCAGGAGAGCTCAAAGGATCTCACTTTGGGCTGCATAGTCATAGTAATTTCATGCTGGCTGCAATTTGGGTTGATAACTTTCTCTAACAGTTTGATGACAAAAAATATTATTCCTCTGGGTTGTTATTTAGGAAAAAAATAAATTTTCAAGGCCATTTGTTAAAAACCAGGAGCTTGTTAGACAGGACCAGTTCCCGGGAGCAGACTGTTGCCAGTAAGCTCAAGAGGAGCTCAAGGCAGGTGCTGTTTGTCAAGGTTGAGGCCTAATTACCATTTCTCAAATAATGGTGCAGCCACACCCACCTCTCTGGCTGCTGCAAAAATTAACCTCGTCCTGGCTGAAAGTAGGACGTGCTTCTACTCTCTAAAGAGGAAGGTTGGGGGTGATGATTAATAAGAGACTAATCAAGGACTGTTGCTGTGAGGAAGGCATGGAGATGTTAACTCAGAACATCCATGGGTATGTACATGTTTTCCCTGGTGACAGGCTTGTTGTGACTCATAAGAATAATTGAAAACTAATCAAATGGCTTCTCCTGAGCTTAGAGAATGCTAGCTAAGTGAAGTAACATAAATGTGGGGAACAAGAGATAGAGAGAAAGAAAAAAATAAAGCAACAATATCCATGAGAACACACAAATTTCACAAAATCAGTGAAAAGCTTATTCTTTTCACTGGGAAATTGTGATCAAATCACCAGTAGATGAGTCAAAAACCCAGAAAATCCTAAACTACTAGTGCAAGAAACATGTTGACTAACTGAATCTAAAAGTACTGTAATAAAGCTGATAAGACTGTATTTGGGAAGAGTTAACACACAATTTTTTGAAGTCTAACAAGGTTAATAGTCCTGCCCATCATATAAAAGCTTAAACAGCAATTGCTGCAGAAGTCTAGTAGGGTGATTGGAAATCTTTTGGAGGAAAGTAAAACTTACTCTCCTAAGTTTTTTAAGCTAGTGTTAGCTGACATCAGTGTTACCTAGGAGCATATAAAGAACAAAAAGGGAAGCAAGCGACAAATTAAAAGGCAGTGTTGAAATAAACTGGACTTTAAATGAAGATGCAAAGGTTTTTGTCTGAAATTAGATTTACAGTCTTAAAAGACATCAATTTCTGAAACAATTTTCTAATAGAGGACAATGAATTAAAAAATTAATTGCTTTCCAAAGTGGAATTCAAAATGTTTGAAGTTTAATACCTGAGTTTAATATTTCAAGCACAGGAGACCAAAATTTATGAGTCTGGAAGTTCCTTAATTCTTCCTTTCCTTTATTCTTGTTTCATCATCTTTCAGTGCCACAACCCTTCAACAAAGGCAAGTGTATGTTTTGTTTTAGGGACCTCTTTGTGGATTTTAGTGAAGCAAGGTAAGACCTACAGCACTGATCATAGACAATAGCTTCACCAGAGACTTTGGTTCTTTTAAATGAATTAAGAACACTTATAAACAAAAGAAAGACAATGCTGCAGTTTTATTGTATACATGTAATCTTAGGTAAGGTATGAAAACAGCAGTTACAATGATGAGCAAACATAGTTTAACTAAATCCTTACCTTTCATGAAATTGTTTAGTGATAACTTCCATTCTGAAATAGGATCTGATATCCTTCATATGTAATAAGTTGCATCTTGAAAAGTCATCACAAGTCAGATGAAGTCCCAGGTGACTGGAAAAAGGGAAAGATTGCACCCATCTTTAAAAAGGGTAGCAAGACCCTGGGAACTACCAACCTGTCAGCCTCACCTCTGTGACGGGGAATATCATGGAACAGATCCTCCTAGAAGCTATGCAAAGGCACATGGTGGACAGGGACGTGATTCAAGAGAGCCAGAATGGCTTCACCAAGGACAAGTCCTGTCTTACAAATCTAGTGACCTTCTATGATCAGTGTACAAGGGAAGGGCTACAGATGTAATTTATCTGGGCTTCTGTAAAGCCTTTGATGTAGCCCCCCACAGCATCCTTCTCTCTAAATAGGAGAGAACTGGATTCCATGAGTGGACTGTTAGATGGACAAGTAATTGGTTGAGTGGTCACATCCATAGGGCAGTGGTTAACTGTGGACATCAACGGGAAGTGATGTCCCTCAGGGGTCTGTATTGGGGCAGCTGTTATTTAATATCTTCATAAATTACATAGATGAAGGGATCCAGTGCAACCTCAGCAAATTTGCACCAAGCTGAGTGGTGGGGTTGACACATCTGAAGGACAGGATGGCATTGAGTGGGACTTGAACAAGTTCAAGATGGGAGCGCATGAGAATCTCATGAGGTTTAACAAGACCAAGTGCAAGGTGCTGCACTTCTGTTAGGGTAACCACCAGCATCAATACAGGCTGGGGGATGAAGAGATTGAGAGCAGCCCTGTTCAGAAGGACGGGGAGGTGCTGGTAGATTGGGAGGCTGGAAATGACTCAGAAATGTGCACTTGCAGCCCAGAAAGCCATTTGTGTCCTTTACATCAAAAGCATGTACAGCAGATTGAGGAAGGTGATTCTGCCTCCCTAGTCTACTCTGGTGACACCCCACTTGGAATACTGCATCCAGTTCTGGGGTCCCCAGCACTGGAAGGACATCAACCTGTTGGAGTGAGTCAGATGAGGGCCACCAAGATGATCAGAGGGATGGAGTACATCTCCTAAGAGGCAAGGCTAAGAGAATTGGGATTGTTCAGTCTGGAAAAGATAAGTGACCTACATGTAGCCTTCCAGTATCTGAAGGAGCCCACAAGAAAGATGGAGAGAGACTTTTTACAGGGGTGTTTAAGGACAGGACTCAGGGCAATAGCTTCAAACTGAAAAAGGGTAGGTTTAGATTAGGTATTAGGAAGAAATCCTTTTCTGTGAGGATGGTGAGGCACTAGAACAGGTTGCCTAGAGAAGCTGCAGATGCCCCATCCCTGGAAGTGTTCAAGGCCAGGTTGGCTGGGGCTTTGAGGAACCTGGTCTAGTGAATCTTTAAGGTTTCTTCCAACCCAAGCCTTCTATGATTCTATGATTAAGATTATTGTTCATTCAATAGTCCTACATTCCTTTAGTAATTAAAGTTTACATGCAGATTGCATCATTATAAAAAAACCTCCCCACAAGCACAGAAAAAGCAAAAAAAAAAAATCATCTTGTAAATCCTTAGCAAGAGAATAGGTACAAACAGATGCTGAAGTTGAATGGATGTAATGCTTTATGCAAGTTAAGACTAACTTAAAAAAAAATTGTATTTTTTTACTATCAAATGTTTTATTTTAGGGACTAACACAGCTAGCTGTACGTAAATCAAGAACCCTTTTGCCTTTTACTTTCCAGATTCTTTTTTCCCCCACTATGCTAATTAGGATACCTTGGTATATTGCTTTCTGCACCAGCGATCAAAAACTATGTTTTCACACCGACATTTGATCAAGCTTGGATATATTCAACCAATTTTTGCTTTTGCATGGAAGCAAAATCTTTCAGAGGACAATGACCATGTTTACAAGTTAGGAATACCTAGTGAACATCCGGTGACAATTCCTGGAGGGTTTCAGAAAGCAATAAATGTTGTCTCAAGGATAAAGATAGCCAGTTCCACAACTCAATTGCTTGCAGAGGAACCTTCAGAGAATTCTTTACCTTCTGGCATTTTTGTACATTGCTGTTTACTTAGTGTTCCAGGATGTTCCTTCAATAAAAGGCCTGTTATTATGTTGAATGAATCCCAGCATGAAGTCATATTCCTTCCTAAACGGGTGATAGCTGGACTTCATAATATTTTTTTGGCATTATAAGCTCAATAAAAAATAGATCAGGTACAAAAGAGTAACTAAATGCTAGGGATCATCTTCTAAGAGTATGACATCATTAAAATAAATAAGAAATTAGGACATGTACCACAAAATGAGAAGAAATTATGACACTTTTCTGCTAGTGGTTTCCTAGGATCATCACAAAGTAGGAAGTATATGATACTAACATATTTATTGGACTACTAGAATTATGATTTGTATGACTGACCCTACATTTACAGGCCATTTAAGCATGAAGAGAAGGTTCTGAAGGAAATTACATTTGGAATTATTCTTTATTATTATTATTATTATATTTCCTATATGATAATACTTGTTTGTGTTGGTTCCTGAAATTCTGAATACATATATAGCCATCTGATATAGACCAGTCTGCCCAAACTATAGACTAAAAATATTTTCCATAATCTTAAAATAAACTTTGGAAGCCAAAATAAATGTGATGGCATTTATAGCTATGAAATATACTGTATAAAGCAAGAGACAATGATAAAATTCAACTGAACATCATTTAACACACTGACTAAAATCTATGACAGAGATTTAATCAAAAACTAAACATGAATAATTTGATGTACACCCTGAAAGGTCTTGAATTGCCAGTTAAGGTTCTAAACTTTTTCAGAATAGCCACATATCGAAAAGAAGAAATATGTGAAGGAAAATTATGTTCTTAGAGTTGTGATCTGGATTAGTATAAGACAATGTAAGAAAAGGAAGAGTAATAATAATGGTTTGCACATGAAGATTTTATCCTGTTCCAAAACACCAAGAAAGTACTCATTTATATGGTGATGAATGCATATAAAATTACTAATATCTACACCGAAGTACAAGCAACTGCAATGTGTGTCATAAATACTAGATATATTAACTGTAGGCAAAAGTGATAATCTTTCAGTTTCTTGAGATACCATTGCTGTGACAACTGTTAATATATTATACTTTTTTAGTACTGATAGATATAAGAATTTGAACATTTCCATCTCTTAACTTTTACACAACATGTAAATAACATAGCGGATTTTTTTTTGTAGTTCTTTATTCTTCTATTAGTTTATCATATGACTCTCCAAAGCCAATCCTACAAAGGAAATAAAAAAACAAAGCAGAAGAATAACTAAACCAACTAGGCAATATGGTTGGTTTATTAATTATATGTGATAGTGAGGTTTTCTTTATCCTTTCAGACATGTTTTTCAATTCTGTTTACACCTTGATTCAGAAAAAAATGAGTTTATTTCTGGATCTTTAATATTGCTATCATCAACTTAACTCCAATGCACATGCTGAGGAATCAGCAAAGAATGTTTTAAGAACTCATCTGACAAGCAAGACATCTCCAGATGTGTTAGGGAATACAAAAAGGGATACCCTAGGCAAGCACAATATATCATCAGTATTCCCAGTGTCACCTCAAGCTGATCTAGCTTCTGGCTTTGCAAGAGACACTAAGGGACAGGGAGGAAAGCTCAGAATCAGAAAGTGTCTGTCTTAGACTATTTTTTTCATACAGAGTCAGAATATGTACAATTCTAGTCTTTTCACTGAACCTTCAGTTATAAGATTAAAGAGAACAAACTTTTTGCACTTTAAAGAAGCTAATTATATACCAATTCTTTAGTAAAGCTACGTTTTTTTAAGGAACTATTCAAACTTTAGAGGGATTGCATTATCAAACAGAGGTACAATTAAGAAAGGAAAAAATTCTTTGATGAATAAAGTTAATCAGTCATAATTTTATTAAGGATGATGAAGCTAATTTAGGTATAGATTGATAGCAAAGTAAGCATGATTTGTACTAAGATATCATTTATGTTCATATTATCTGTTGATTAAGAAGGTTCAAAAGAAGCCTAGAATATGTAATATACTCTGTTTTACAATTGAATTCATTGTTTTTCAGTAGAACCTTTGCAAGTACACGCATAGAAGATGCAAGGCACATCAGGATGCTACACAAACAAAAACTGCTCTCAAGAAGTGGTATAAAGGTATATATACAGTATGATTCTTTGAATATAAGTCCTACTCTTTGCAAATAGCCTTTAAATTACTGACTAGATTTATGGTTCACATAAAAAAAATGCATAATGTGGCTGTGTTTTACTTACAAAACTTGCTAGTATTACAAGAATGCCTAATTTTCAGAAAAAATTTAGCAAGACCTATAGCTCATAACAGTTACTATTTTGGTAGATGCAGTTCAACATTTATTATCTTTATGTACTTATTGATGCTAGTCAAAAATATTTGGTAAAATTTCAATGTGTTGCTTTTGCATCCACTACAGTAAATCATCTCAGAACTTATGTAACAATCATTTCTATAAATAAAATACTTTCATCAGAACAAAAGGAGGTGGTTCTAATGCAGATCATAAACCAGTCATGCTACATAGCAAAGGTCCCCAATTATTTCAACAGTTTATTTTCAAATGTACTTAGTTAATGGTTAAATAACCAAATCCTTTGTGAAGTTGCAAAATCTCATGCTTGGAAAACAGTAGTCATCGTTAATAAGTACATTGTAATTTCACTAGTGATACAGTACAGCATTTTGTGTTCAATGACTTATGACAGATTTAGCAACATCCTGATTTATGAAGGGCAAGCATTGACAATTCAGCAAGTGATAACATTTACTCATAATACTTAGTTTCCAGTATACTTTATTTCAAAAGTAATGTTGCAGCTAGATGCTCTGGAAAATTGTTTCTATTGCATAGAAAACTTTGAACATTTATATGATGATATGCACTGACAAACTCAACCAAATGCACACATCTAATACCTCTTTGCCTTTTTAACAGAAAATATGTGGATATTTAGTTATTAATTAATCTCTCATTCATTTCTGAAATTGAAAACCAGGACCTAATGTGCATTAACCAGCTTATATAATTTGAACATATATACTAGCAGTGATTTTTCTTTCCTTGCTTCATATTAAGTGCTTCTTTTTGCAACACATTTTTAGATGTGAAATAAAGTCAGCAATGTTTCCCAACATTATAATGCATGCCAAGGTCTGATGACCTTTTCTTGCAATATGGTGTAATATGGGTTTGTTCCCATATTACTTTTTTGTAATCTAAGGAGTCAGTAAGATATAGGTGTAACTATAATCCTTTGTGTCTTTTGAATCTTATCTCTTCTGTATCTATGGAATGTTACAATACACTCCTTTTGGGAAGAATAGCATCAGATTAGACAAACACTGTGGAGCTTTGAACACAGAGGATCACAGTTTACACCGCATGTTGAAACACATGCATAAGCAGTTATCATTTCAGCAGGACTGCTATTCAAATCTTTATTTCCAAGAATGACAACATGGAGTTTGACAAGTGATTGGCAGATACTCTGATAGAATTTCTGAAACCACAGCAAAAAATGTTACATAGACTTAGATATAGTTAGAATCAAAAATATAAACCCCATTTTTCCCCCAAATCTGGACTTAGCAATACAAGGTTCAACTTAAGTATTTGTATAGGGCTTTTTTTCCCTAACAAAATGCAGTTTGTGTCTGTACTTACAGAAATAGCATTCAGTGACTCAACATTTGAAAGCACTGTTTTTAACTTTCTAAAGAGCAGTTACCTTTATATTTTTAAGTCAGAATTATTTATATATATATATATATATACACACATATGCATTTATATATGCATACATATGAATATATATTCAAAATCAACCTTATGTAATCATAGATATAGATAGATATAGATATGAATGCAGTCACATAAATATTCACAAAACAATAATGTTCCTTACAGGGAAAACCATACATAAAAAGCTCTAAGTTAATGATTTCTTTCTTTTGTCCCAGGAGGACAAAACAACAGAATAATATTACATTACTTAACAGTTGAACTTTACATATTCAAGAAGTGTGAATTGAAACGACAACTCTGATATCTCAGTGGTGTTATGTCATGGCATGACTATTTTTCAAAACAGACAGCATCACTGGCCCATCAGACTTCACCTGATTATTGTAGACTCCCATTCCAGCTGAGTCTTCCTGATGATATAAACTAGCTACTTGCTAATTTTTATGTGACTTTCATAAAGGAAATGGGAGAGATTTTTATCTTCAGCAACATGTCATTAGGTGAAAATTTAAATCACTTTACTGTAGAGTAATATGAGAAATTTCAACATTTTGGGAAGCTATGTCACTCTAGTAAAAGGTGGTAGATTATGATTGTAAAACAAATATTTTGTCACAGGAGACAGCATGGAACATGTTATTCCCTATTTCATAGAATCACAGAAATGTTAAGATTGGAAAAAGCCTCCAAGATTTTCAATCTTTGACTAAACACCACCATACTCCTGGGATGGTAACTCCACCACTTTCCTGGCCAGTCTGTTCCAATGCTTAACCGACCCTTCAGTGAAGAAATTCTTCCTGATGTCCAGCCTAAACTCCCCCATTGCAGTGGCCATTTTCTCTTATCCTGTCACTAGTTGCCTGAGAGAAAAGACTATTCCACTTTACTACAACCTCCTCTCAAGTGGTTGTGGAGTATGATAAGGTCTCCTCTAAGCCTTTTCTTTTCTAGGCTAAACAACCCCAGCTCACTCAGGTGCTCTTCCAATGACTTCCTCTCTGCACCCTGCACCTCAATGTCTTTGTGATATGAGAGGTCCAGAACTGAACTGCATGGCATCTACTCTGCTCCCTTTCTACCAACTGAGTGAGCTGGTTTCCCTGAGGATAGCTGGTCTTTCTGTTAAGATTGAGGCAAAGACGGCAAATTTGTTTAATTTGTGTGGTACGGCACCCAGCTTTATGGCTTCAAGGATAATTAATTTGGCTTACCTTCCTCTGATGTCTATTGTCACAGGAAAGTTACTGAGCAGTGCCAGCTGTGGAGTACAGTAGAGTCTTATGCAATAAATAGATGTTCAAAATGAAAACTTTAGACCAAGTTCCTAAAATTTTAGAACAAGAAACAGAGAGCTGAACACTAAGTCTAGCCTAGCCTAGCTGTCTGGGCACCTTTTCTATGTCTTTTAATTGGTGATAACAAATATTTAGACCAAACTAGACCAAATAGACTTCTAATCTATGGACAATTAAAGTTAGCTGAGATGAATCCCACTTCTGAGTGTCTTTCTTCATTGTATTAATTGATCCTGATAAGATTCACAAGTGATTTCATCTGGGAAGTGGGAGCAGACAACACAATACACCACTCTCTCTCTGTGTTGCTGGTAGCTGCAGCACTGGATTATGAAACTTATTTCAGAATCAATCTTTTCCACTAGAAATCAGTCAACTTATTTCATGTTTCTATTTTTCATTTGGCCTAGCTTTTTTACTGAAGTTCAGCAAAACTTGTGTAGTTGCAGCTATTAAAATAAATAAAATATTCATGGTGAAACACAGGATTACTTACTGGAGATACCAATGAAAAAAAGTCAGACATAGATAAAACCGCAAGCAATGAAACTAAAATTTTCTCATTAAGAATATAAAGTTTGGATATTGAATTTCATCCAAATGCTAAAGGGTACAGCATGCAACACACAGGAGAACTAAAAAAATGGCTGATACTTACAGTACACAAACAAATTAGCAGGAGCTGACCGAAATTATAAGGGTGTTATTGCACATTAAAGTTAGATGTCATTTCCCCTAATTTAAGGGTATTCCAATTAGAGTTAACCTGAAGGTTAGCTACTTTCATCTTTATCATCTTTTTGATAGTGTTAGCAGAGATGTTGTGGCATCACAGAAATTATATGCATCATAAAAATGCAGCTAATTATCAGTGAACTAGTCACTTCTTATACAGAATTACTTTAATATCTTCAAGCGAATGATTGTGACCCATTTGTCTGATAACACCATCCATTATTGACCCACGGCATGTCCTGTCTATCTCTCCTTTCTTAAGCTCTAAGTGTTTGCCTGACATTGCATTTTCTCTTGCTGGAGATGAGAATAGTTGGGGTGTTGGGGGAGGTTAACATTTAGCACTCAATGGGATTCTTTGAACGCCCTGAATTTTGTACTCAAATTTCCTTTGCATTTGGAATACAAGAATTGTTTGTGCACTGTCAGCATGAATATGATGTGGAGATTTGTGTTAAATAAGCATCAGAAAAGACATTGTTTTATTCATTTGTTATTAAAAAGATACAAATCAGGACTATGTTTTTAATAGGAAAATTATTATGTAACATTTCATAAAGTTTAGAAAGGATTCTGGGGGATCACAGATTTTTTTGGTGACTAAACTTTGTTAAAAATTCTGGAGAATATATGAAAAAGAAAAAACAAACTTTGAAAGACTTGCTTTGAAGGATTTCTTATCATTAGCACTTGAGTTTGATTAAACTCAGAATTGTGTTGATTTTCAGGGTAAAGCAGGATTAAAAAAAAAACTTTACCTTTTGAAATATTTCTCTACATATTTTAAAAAAATCTTAGAAATAACTACTGTTCAGTGAATACATTATTCAAAGAATTTTTTCATTTTTCATTGAATAAATTATTCAATTACTTTTCTTCTGAGTATTTCACTAGCTTTATTATGGATATAATACTATTCATCCAACATATTATTCTACAAGAATGTATATTATCTAAATAAACTGTTCAATGAATATTTTTCCCTATAATTTTCCCAGTTTTATACTTTCTTTTTACAATATTATAGAATAATTCATAGTTTTCACATCTGAAGACAGACTGACTGACCGTGAAAAACTGCTGAAGTGAATCTGAGATTTCCTTTTTTTGTACTGAAACTTTATCATTCAAAAACATGGAGGTGGATGTGGATTGCATTTTACTCATTTCAAGCCAAACCATATAGAACCTAGCTGTTAGAAATTATAGTAGTCATAATAACAGACTCAAAATATAACAAGATGACAAAAATGAAAGTCTATATGAGCTACTTGCTACAGAAGGTGGACTGATATGGCAGATACCACTCCCACAGTTTGTTGATATACTTGGTCTTTGACTGTATTATAGAATTTCTAAATAATATTGCACATAAAAAATACTTGGGAAGGTTGCTGTGCATGAGGGACCTTTTTTTTAACAAATGGTTCATTAATATGTACAGTTTAAAGTCTTTGACTGTCTGAAAGATTAAGGGCTACTACTTTTACTTCAAGGACTCAGTTGTCCATCTGGTCATTAATTACCCTGTGAATTGCCTAAAGGCTTCAGATTACTGTTAAATTAATAAAAAGCATATTAAGAAAAAAAATAAGTTGATAATGGACTATGAAATATCTTTTGCATACGATACCATTCAACCAAGCATCGTGTCCTTTGCAAGGAGACACGACATAGGTCTGCAACAAAAATTAGGAAGGCAGAAACCCCTATTGTACATTTAAAATGTTGCATTAATTTACTGGATGTAAGTAGTCTTCTGGAACTTCATGTTTGCAAGTCAACACTCGAAGAACTTACTTCTGGGAACACAGGATTGGAATGGATCTTTGGGAAACAATCTTTCTCTAGTATGAGACATTCATGTTGTGCATCTATATCAGGTTTCAAATGTCAGGTTAAGATGATTCCAAGGTGGGGTTTGGGGTCACTTTCTTATACCGTTAGAAAGACTGACTTAGAATCTCTTAGTCTTGATGGTCTTTCTTATAATTTCAACCTGCATTTTCTTAGGGCAATTTATTCATGAGCTAACACTGTTCATTGTTAGCTTAAAAAGCTCCCTTCTGTCCCTGATTTATTTCTGTCCTGATGAATAAACAAGGACAATGAAAACACAGAGAGCAATATAATCTTTTCCAGCCTTTATTGTATCAAGGGAAGCAAGTAAGCTTTTTTATTCTTTCATGTTCTCCTTGTAGGAAATTTGTAATGTAATCAAAACAAGTAGCAAGAACAGTATATGTATTTAATATGTAGCAGATCTAGCCATGAATAAGGTATCCATTGTCTGACCATCAGCTAGCATAAAGAACAAAAAGTCACTGCCTGCAACAAGGCACTAAATTTCAGGCCCAACAAAGGGACATAAACACCGTTTTGTGTGGCTATGGAGTGTGAGTTTTCTTCTTCCTGGTAAGTGCAAAAGAAGTCCTTATTCTTGTGATAAGAACACCTACATGTAAAATGTCCATCCACAGCTACACATGCTGTGATCTTCCAGGACTTACTTCTCAAGGCAGAAGCAGGATGGCAGAATGTTCTTCTCTTCAGCTGGGCATCCAAGCTGCCAGCAGTGCAGGATTCAGAGACAGATGGAGGCAAGGAATTCAAAACAATTCTAAAGGTTGGTAACTAAAACCTTTAAAAGAGATATTCTGGGTCCACATTCTGGGCTGCTGCTGTCATTTGCATGTGGCAATCATATACTATGAACGTTTTGCTGAATTTAATTGTTCGTGTTATTAGGCATAGAGATGCAATCCCAGATGTCGCAGATGCTATCATTGCAGCTAACTATATTCAGAAACCTAAGTTAGTGTAGTCCTCACACTCAGCTTATTAGATACCCCTGAATAACATGCAAAGAAGCCAATGGACTCCTCTGGTTGCTGCAGGAAATCAACAAAGGAAATTCTGATTACCTCAAGTTCCACTGAAAGTATCATATCTTGACCAAAAATGCAAATTTCTAATAATATTTTTGTCACAGATTTGAAGGTTTGATATATACAACCTCACTTAAAGAAGTTGTGAATATGTTTCACAGCCACTCTAATTATTCAGAGCCTCTATCATAATTATACTTGACAAGCCAAGCTTTTATACTGTATGCTCTCACTATTTTCTCTGAAAGCACTTTAATTCCTTAGTCGTATTTTTGCCAAACAGGTGTTGGCTGAGGAAGATTGTTGTGTTGACTCTTGTTTCATACAAGCAGGGCCCTCAACAAAAGACAGTATTTACATGATTAGTGGACTACATAGATCTGTCTTCACCTTTCCAGCTTGCTCCCTCACTTGCTTTCATATAAACAAAAGTGTTTTGATACGGGTTTTGAAGAAATACCTGGAATGGCTCTTTCATCATAACAAGCTTTTCCATTATTGAAGAAAAATGACAAGTAGAGATCACAGAATAGTTGAGTGCAAGTCAGTGAAACTTGGCAGACACTATTAGCTCTTGGTTCACTATCATTAAAACTTCCTGTGCAGTATTATATATGGTAACTACAGGACTTTTAAGCCTTTCCTGGAAATATCAAGCCTCAAAGAGTCAGGATGATACAAGAGATAAATATTACAGCACTTTCCCCAATAATATCATGAACCAGAAAGAGAAAAACATGTACAAAGGAAATTTTGATATTTGTGCAAAAATCACAAGCAGTGAGCCCTCTTTCTTTCATATTTAATAAAGGTCTTTCCAGTCAGCTGCAGCTGACGATAAGTGTAATATCTTTAAATGGTTAATCCAAGGATCACAGCTCAAGTGCTTTATGGGGTTAGGAGCAAGGAAAGCTGTTAGTAGACTCAGTGTGCATTTCATAAATCCAAGGATTTTTTTATTCCTTTTTTCTTTCCTTTTTTATTTTTTTTCCATTTTTTGTTTGGCTTTCTACTATATCTTAAATGCTTTATTTTTCAGAGGACAGATAAGACTTGGTTCTTCACATAAAACTACAGCTTAGCCATTACTCAGTCTTTCTCTGTTACGGAAAAGGTCCTGTCTGTGCACAGATGTCTCAGATTAAATTGTATCTCACAGTCCTTACAGTGCTCAGTACTAGATGAACTGCCAAAAGGGCCGTAGGCAAGAACTAAATTGCTTTGGTTTCAGTACACAGTGAATTTGGCTCAGACAAGCTGAATCAGTACATTAAATGCGAATCCCTCACAGATTTGAAAGCAGCCTTTAGCACAATTATTGACTGTGAGTGATGATTATGTCTAATTGAAGGAGACTTTTGCTACCTGTAGCTCAGTTGGAGTCCATGAGAGCCACAGCAAGGCACTGCATCTTAATTCAATGTTCCAGCTTGAAAGAAGCAATTGAACCTAAATCCTGAAGTGTATACACATGGTCGATAAACTTTAATAAACTTTACAGGTTCAGTAACTAGACTGAGTGTATATAATTCAATTTTTTAATTCAGGAAGGGAAAAAAGCTAACAAGTATGTTAGGCTACAATAATGTATTAGTTCATCTCATGCAGAGGCCCTCTCAGTAAAAGGAAAAGATATAGTTTCATGCTTGTCTTTGGAACAAGTCATAAATCTGCTGGTTTATATACTTTATTAATGCTCTACAGGTGGGAGATTACCAGGTTACTTGGGTATGACCCAACTTCCAGTAAATTTGTGAGGAAAATAAAATAATTTGACAATTTTGCATCTTTTGCTACAGAAGTTATGCCAATTATAAAGAGAAATGAATGCTTTTCCTAATAGATTCTGCCTCTCTCCCCAAGACTTTTTGGCATGTTTTCATGGTATAACAACAGTAGCGTACAAAAAAATGATGATATTCTATGTCTCAATCCTTAAAAAAAAAATTTATTGATTTTTCTCAGTGAACAAAAATAGATATTCTCAGGGGCCATACAATCAGAATTGTGTTTTCCTTCTGTTCCATAAAAAAGTAAAAATCTGTCAATGTGTTCACAGCAAACATTTTTCTCCCACAAACATTTGTTGTGTTCTATTAGATCTTTTCTAGGCTTAGATTAGATTCCCTTGGCACCATTATTATGATAACATTCACAAAAAGCTCTGTGACAAAGTATTTTTAATATTTTTCATATTTTCCGTGAACACATGACTATGTGAATCATGAAAACTTTCCATTTAAATTGTTTCCTTACTAAATAATTGATATAACAGGGAAATACAAGCCAGACACATTAGCTGTTCGCTCATTCTAGGAGATTGCTTACGTATTTTGTAGGTCTGAGCTCTTAGAAAAGAAAAATTAATTTGAATCTTGCCTTGAAAAAACAGGATACATTGCAGGCTGCATGAACAACAGATAATGAAGGATGTAAAGAGAGATCTATGATAACACATTTTGGCAAAATTCCATAATCAGTAGTACACAAAAGCCCTGAAATTTATTATGAAGTATCTACAGTTGCTACATGCAGACAAGTTCACACACCATTTCTACTGTGTTCATTTCAGGCTAACAACCGAAGAGTTGGGAGTATCAGAACTATGTATGTATTCTTTATGTATAATTTCTGCAATTTCCCAGATTTAAGGCAGTAACAGCCTTGAAGTGGTCTGCTAGCAGAAAGGTTTAAATTCACAGCACCAACTGCAGTCTCATGGGTTAATAGATTAACTAATGGTGACACTTGGAAATTTTATACGTGAATAAACTTCATGAACAGCACACACACTCTTGTATGGTTTCCTGGTATATAATAAGAACAAATATGTTTTTCCAAGGTTTCAAGGAAGAGTAGTAGCTTCCTCTGTTCCTCTCACCTATACTTTACTTTTAGGATTCATCATTACTAAACTCATTTTGCCTGTACTTACATCTTATCTACTTCAGCTCTTTGTTCTCTTCTGGATATGCTGTTTCTTCTGCTCTTCAGATTTTCTGATTGTAACTACCTGCATTCAATTCCTTATTCCTTATATTCCTTATTCCTTATTTACTAACACCATTTTCATGCCTTCTCATGTTACTCACTTTAACCAAGCAGTCATCGTCTTCTCCCCCTAGCTATGAAATCTTGGTATTCTCTACTAAGTGCCTTGTGTTTCATTTCTCTTTCAATACAATTCCAGTCTGCCTACTCTGTTCCCCTTATGTCCTGGGTCTGGCAGATTTCCACTATCAGCATCATTCTTCCCTGAGTGTTTCCTCTAGTTTCTCTGAACAATCTCCATTCCAACACTAGTCAAATTTTTCTTCTCTTCCCAGGTGTGCCAACTTCTTCTCAGTCTTTTCCCCTCTCTCATGTTAACTATGGTAAGTGAAAGAACAAGTGAGCAGATTTCCTCAACTGAGTTCTGTTTCCCAGCAGCACTTCAACCCATAGGCACCAGCAGAAAAATTATAGGGTGTATACATTTCTGGAAGGTCTTCCTTTCTTGCTATTGCTTATTTATTTTTTAAATTAGTAATTTATAAAACACTTCTTGCAGTTACGTTTTTATAGAAGGGAAGTTAAGGACTGCTTCAGAAAATAAAATAGTGAAGAGAAACATGAAGCTGGTACAATTTAAAAAAAACCCAGTGGTATAAAAAATTGGGACAGAAGGGAATGGAAAATTTATACAAAGTTACCATAAATGTTTAAGCCCTGTTGATTTTTTACTTACAGGATCCAAGCTGTCATGTATATATATGCAGAACTGGCAATGAAGTCAGCAAAACTCCATAACACAATATTGCTTCAATTTTTTTATGTTGTTGAAAATAAGTATTATTTTTCACCATGCTTATTCTTCATTAGCTGAATTTTCTTAGAAAGGCTCAATGAAAACTTTACAACCATTCCCCAAAATTATTTCAGTTATTTTTTTACTACCTGTTTCTTTTATATATTTAAACTTGAGTGACAGAGCTTGAAATGAGCAGTTACCAGAGAAGTGTCTTTTGCTATCTTCAAAATTACCCATTTCTTGACATGACAAAAACGTGTTCATTTGGTTTCTAGAGACCTGTTGCTTAAATTTCCAGCCTTCATCTCTGTGTTAATTGTATTCGAAATACCAATTTCACTGACCATGCTTTATCTCTACACCCAACACAGAAGACAACTGTTCTACAGATTAGGGGAGTAACATTTGGTTTGGCAGTAAAGTTATTATGAATGAAGTCAGTAGATCACTCTCAGCTGTCAGTCTGTGTTTCTGTTGACTGATATAATTTCACTGCAATTAGTTTTGTTATTGGAAGTACTGGAATACTTCTACACTGAGAGTCAGGGGAGATACAGTTGTCCATTTTATAAATCTGAGAGACTTTATAACATCTCTGGTCCTATCCCTGGGAATAGATTTTCAGTAGCTAACATGATAAATCTTAGATTCTGCTTTTCCAAATGGAGGTGCCACGAAACTAAAGCTGAGATGCTATATCCACAACCAGAAACCTCCCACAGACAGATATTCTCTTGAACACAATTGGGCAGGAAGCAATAGGTTCCTGAGAATGGCAGCAGATCCCATTTCCTGGTCCTCACTGAATATTGAAGTCCACAGAACCAGGAGCTGCTGTCTTGCACAGAAGCAAATATGTCACCTACTCAGTGACCAGTGGCATCTTCTCTCTCAAGCAGAAGGGCATGCTGAACTACATTCAGTGTCTACCAATACATTGAATCTCTTATTTAGAAAAAGGCAGTGGAACACTGGAACAGATTGTCCAGAGAAGTTGGAAATGCCCCATACCTGTAAGTGTTCAGGGTCAGCTTGGCTGGGGCTTTGAGCACCGTCGTTTCATAGTAATCTCTGCCCATGGCAGTGGTTCTAAAACCAGATGAGCTTTAACATCCCTTCCGATCCAAACCATTCTATGAATATCACCCTTGAAATGTTAAAATTTGCCCACACATGCACTGCTCAGAACCTGGTTCTAAAACCTACAGAGAAAATTCTTCTTTGAGCGTGGGTCACACATAGAAAAACACAGCTTACCATTGCTAGAAATTACTTTTGCGCAAGGGACAGAACTCTGTGCAGAGGGTCAGAAGGTCCTAAGTTTCAAATAAAACTGGTCAAAATTATTCTTTCCCATAATATATATTTAGAAAAACTTTCTTGTACTAATGCATAAAAAATGTCAAACTTTTCCCTTTTGAGATTTTAATGAAAATTTAAAACACTGAAAAGTAAACTACGCAACTCCTATTTACAAATTCATCAAAAGATTGTCTTTCATGGAAATATTTTTCTTCATGACATACTGCATTAGAAAAAAAAAAAAGATAAATTAAAACAGACTTTGAAATATGTTATTCTGAAAGTGAATTTTGGCATTTTAAAGTTATTTTAATTTCATTACCTTTACTTTATGTTGTATCATATTATTATAAAAATAAGTCGGAAGCAAAATATTTCAATCATTTTCAGAGAAAATATTTGACAATGTGTTTTCATTTCATTTCAATATAGGAAAAAAAAATCAAAAAATGAAACAACAACAAAAAACAAAACCAAAATGAAACAGAATAAAAATTTTTTCTCTGAAACACAAGATCAAGTCCTCATCCAGTTGTATTTTTTGTCCCACAGGCCCTAAACACCCCTCCAAGAACAGATGTGTTATGAAGAAAGAGCAACAACAAAGTTTTTCTTTATTTACTCCATTGGATTGGGGTTTAACTGAATTTAATTTCATTTGGTCAGACTTGTTCAACACAGTCTACCTTGGGTGATTCCATTCACTTAAAAAATTCTAATAAGACATCAAAGTGATATATAGTAATCATATCACTGAAAGTATATTATTAGCAAAGATTAGGTTTATATTTGCTAACAGATAATATAAGAAAACAGCTATAGCTATGCCAATCATATTTGTATAAATGAGATGAATTCTTACAAGGTTCATAACTGCTTTTTGAGGTCCCAGGAAAACATTTTTATGCACTGGTAGCATACATTTTAGATGTCATATTTGTATTAAACATTTCAAGTTGCATTTGCTAAAAGTTCCTAGATATTGATGAAGAAAAGGCATGTATTCTATCTAAAAAGAAATGAGATATTAGGAACTTAAAGTACCTTAAGTCTGATAGCAGCTGGTGGCTACAGGACATAGTTATAACAGCCTTTTGAATTCTGTCTAGGTTAAAACTTCTCTAAAATTATAGTCCTAATAATCAAAACTTGAGTTTGGGGATCTGTTCTATGTACTAGGGATATATACAATATACAATTATAATAATTGTGTAGATTTGATCTGGATTTTTCAGATAAATACACTGTGCAACCAGTAGTATCAAAAGGAATAAGTAACTGCACATATTCAACTATAAAGCACAGAAAAATTGTTTTTTTCAGGAAGAATCTCAACACTTTTTCAGAAATCCCATACCTTTAAAATGTCTTACACTTTGTGAATTTTCTGTTCCTCAATTTTGGGGTACCTATCACAGTAGAAACTTTTGCTGACATACAATAAACTAGTTATCTCAAGTATTTATCCCAATTAATACTGAGAAAATGGTGGTGTACTGAAATCTAAATGAAGTATTAATAGCAGAATAAACAATTTTAAGTCATGAAATTCTGAATGCTGCTTTTCCTTCAGTGTGGTTCTTCAGTATAAAGGCATATCCTATACTTTTATCATATGTATGACTAAATTGAATTCTGCATTTAACAGGGGGGAAAGGTTTCAGAATTATTTACTGTAAAAAGCCAAAGCCCACATCTCTGATTTTCAGCAAAGCTCACTTAACACTCTGAAAAGTAAAAGTCTGAGATTAGGTTTTTTTATCTGTAAAAAATCAAAAAGCCTGAACAAGCAGGCCAAGCTTTGTGGTCACTGAGCTTAAGGAAAGGATTGTCTTCACAGAGGATGAAAGGCATCCAGTGTTTCTGGACAATCTGCATCCACGTTTGCAGGTCTGCATCCCTATTGTTTCACAAAACCACTTGAAATTGCTGGTCCTATTTCCATTCCTTTCACCTGACCCCACCAGCATAGCTACCCAAGCAACTGAAGGCAAGGAGATGATGGTGTGAATACTGATCCTCAGCTGCTTGCTGATTCTTGAGCATCACGTTTCCAGCAGTATAGAACTCTACCAAGTATTCCTAAATAAATAATTCCTAGATAACTAATCCAGAATTAGACATTGTCTTTCAATTATTGTTTTTTTAACTAGCTGTTCGTGCTTCTTATAAATCCCCACTGCAAGCTTATCTGCCAGTCAATTTAGTGTGAGCAGCACAGCACACTCTCTATGTAAATGGTATTTGTTCTGCAGCCATTGCAAGTTTCTTTTCAGTATTTTTAACATTTAATTTTATTTTTCTGTACCAGTTTTAGCCCAAATCTAGTTCATGTCTTCTTAAGTCCAGGTCTATTTCCTCTGGTTTTAAGATTCATTTAATAACCAAGACAAAAGAAATTGTGACAGGAGGTGCATCTGTTTATTGCTAGTTTGAATTAGACTGAGTATAAGCCTGTTAGATGGAAACTGTGTGTGTGTTTCTGTGTATGTGTGTGTTTCACGTTGCACTGAATAAAGATGATGATAACATTTTTCATATAATTATCATTTTAATTTTAGAAGTTTTTCTCAAAATATTTGAACCATAAATTGTAAAATTTGAGAAGAGATCTTCAACTAAAAATTCTGATCAATAGGAATAATGTGATATGATCCACTCTATAAATAGTGTAATTAGCCACCTTTGAAAGTTTTACATGTATGTGGCATACAAAAAGTGCTCATGGGAGGTTTGAAACACTTACACATACTTGTCTTGTGGTATTGATACTTTTTTATTCCCATTCATTTAACACTGAAATATGGACATTTACTTCCACCTGGGAACTGACTTGTGACTCCCTCATATTCTATGAGATTATACCTACAAATCCAGAACTTAGTAAAAAACATGGCACTAAGTCAGGTACCTGCCGTTTTGCTTAGCCAATGGTAATCATTTCCAGAAAAACACCAACATACCTGATGCACCATGGCTGGTCCCAGGTACAAAAGGCATTTTCCTGAAAATTCAAAATAGAAACATGTATCAGCTCAGACTTCAACATGTTAAGTCAATCACATTAAACTCTACTTTCAAAATCACATCTGCAATTGATTATAAATACACTACACAGTGTGTAGAGTTCAAAATTCATGAAACTCTGAAATTATTAAAATATGTCCCCAAAGAGAAACAGTAAAGTTTTCTGGACCAGAAAAATATTATTCTGTGATGAAAAAGCACATGAAATTTGCAGCAGAGGCAAGCTTGGGTAGAACAATTAATTCCTTGTGGGATCAGCATGACTTTTCATGCCTAACTTCTGTGACAATGACAATGACAATCAGAGCACAGTTTATAGAGTTCCATGGACAAGAGTGAAGAACCATTTTCAATTTTGCATTAAATGCACAACACAACATTGATACAAATGATATCAAATTCTGCACCATAGGGCAGAAATATAATGCAGAATAGTTCTTTTGCAAATTTTTTGTGTTTTGTTTAGAATTTAAGACTGATTTGATATTTTGGAAACATTCAGTAGGTGGCTACTAATGCTAACTAATTTCAGTAAAGGGTTTATCAATTTTTACACCTGCTGATCAGGTTCATTATTTGACTTGCTGTGAACAACATCAGTTGTTCCCTTGTCAGGGAATCTGTCATCCAGCAGAGAGTCTTATCACACGTCAGTGGCCCTAAGAGGCAGATGATGGGGGAATTTGTTTGGTAAAAGTGTGATAAAAGTGTGACATTCCACTTAATAATTATGTTTTCATTGAAGTAGAAAATTTCGTGTTTCACTTGTACCATATAATGGTATCTGGAAGTGGTTTTCTTTCTAACCAGGCCATTCAAGATCTATGTTGAGTGTAAGTGATTGTCATTCTGCATTTTAGTAGGGGCAATAGTGAATGGGTCTAATGTAAAGATGCCTCTGACCTAGAGCAACCAAAATGTTCCCAGCCCTCCTAGCATCATGATGGATAAAGGTTATTCTGCTGCGTAAGCAAGTCTGCCCTCCTCACACATATATACAGAAAACTGAGATCATTCCTGGATTATTCCAGCTGGCTTTCACTATATCTGAAAAAGGTTAAGAATGCACAGGCAGCTTTTTATGTCTTTTCCTACCAAGTGCATGTCATTTCAGCAAACAGATACAATTTGATAAAGGCTCCTTATAAGAATTATTATGAGCATTTTATTTTAGAGGAGGGAAAATAAATAACTGTTTTCCCTTTCCTTTGTGGCATGCAAACTCCCTTACATTTACACATTATGCAAACTTCAAGGAGAAAGCAGTTAGTATGTCAGAGAACCAGCGATGATAACACTTGAGCAGAGCAGTCTGCAGCAGTCTCTTTAGTTTCACGACAGGCACATTAGTTTGGATGTTAGCTGCTTCTCCTTAATTGGATTGCTTGCATAAATTGCAATACAAGGTGGACATGTGATAGCTTTCTTTTTCACCAATCAGTCATGTCAAGAGAACCTTATGTATTTTATATAGAAAGTAGAAAAAATGATAATTTGAAGAGATGAGAAGATGGTGCAGGGTAAAAGCTGATATTCTTCCTTTATAACAGATAGCCCCAAGTTGTAGAGGCCATTATTTCTTGCATTTTCAGAGCAAATGAACTTGACAGATGGCTGTGTCACCTAAACCCCTACCTACCAACTTGATTATGCAGAAAACAATACAATAGAAAAGAAATCATTACTGAAGGAACCTGGTTAGTCCACAGAGGGCTGAGCAGTGCAGAAGAACAAAATTACAGTCATGGAATTGAACAGCAAGAATACATTTAACATAAAGTGGGTTACAGCAAGGCAATCAGTCATGGCTAAAGCTATTGTCTAGGCTTGCTTGCATGGTATATGAAGTAATCTGTCATCTACCACTGAATTTATGCTTAGTTTGTAGTAGAAAAATACAAAGGTTTTGCCAGGGCATGTTCTGGTAGTCTTAAGTAGCTCAACTGTGGATCTATGAAATTAAAATTATGGGAATTCAGGACATTTTTTCTGCTTTATATCTGTTTGGGAGGACATTAACACCAAAGTAGATTCTTCTCCCTTCTCCCCTGTTATTCAAACATTAACCAAATCACACCACTTAAGAAAAGACAAAAAAGACTGGGCAAGACAAATACTCAGCAGCAGTCCAGGTTACCCAGCTCTACCATTACTCCATAAAAAGTTACTCTGAATTTTCAGGAAGTCTGGCTACGGATGACATCCAACAAGGCAGGATCAGAACAGAACAGGGCAGCATCTATTCCTGATGGCCCAGTGCCCACTTAGTTAATTTTTACACATTCTTTGCAAAAAGATAAAATCTCTTATCAATGTGATTACTGTTTCTCAGAGGTATTATTATATGATCTCATACATCATTTGCAACAAAATGGGCTTCCAGTCTCTTTCTGTTTCTCCCAACAGTTTCAAGCAATACAATCTACTACTATATGCTTGAGGGCTTACCACCTGGTAAGACGTCATGTTAGCTAATTATTTCAATTAACTACTTTTGATATAACCCAGATCTTCTAATTTACCATTAACACCAATGAAAACATCCATTTTAGTATGCCATATAATCCATACAAGTGGAAAGTTCAGTAGCTTTCATTTTGTGATTCCCTTTCAAACAGTTGCTGAAAAAAAATCACATCCTCAACAGAAAATACTTCATTGCTTTTGTCTTGGAGTGGCTACATACTTTGTTTATAACAGTAAGGTAGCTTGCTAAAATAGTTGTAACCAGATTTTATTGGATTTTTTTTGTTGTTTGCCCTGCAATGAAGAATAAATATTATGACTTCAATTTATTCTAATTCTTTTTCATGAAACCATAATCAGGTCATGAACCAAAAGGACATATATGGCTAGACTAGAGTTATCTTCATATAGGAGACTCAGATTTGATAGATGTTGTCTTCAGTACTCAAATTCATTCTGTAAATTACATAAAGCCAAGATTTTCTCATTCCATTTGTTCATTACATAATGTAGTAACTTTTGTAAAATCTTCAGACAGCTAAAAGTGAAAGAACCCATCAAAAAGAAAGCCTAATACCTCCATCACCTATGATTTGATTAATAAATTTACAACAAAACAAAACAAACACAAAAAAATAGAAAGACATTAAGTATTTTGTTTAGTCAGGGGGAAAAAAGTAATACATGAAATATAGAACCCCAACCTAGATTTTTTTTTTCAATTCAGTCACAATCTCTTTTGTAGATATATAATTATTTATCTGTGTGCCATCTTTCCTACTGTTGACATAGTGAATTTACATAGTCACTGTACAGGTATATCTCAGTAACTGCAATTTGGGACTCAACTGGCTAATAAAACACAATTAAAGTGCATATATTTGCAAAGCCATCGAATTACTTCCCTCTGTGCTGGTGTGTTGAAAAGAAGTGTTTCTCAGCACAGCTTGGGTCCCAGCGTATCATAAAGGAAGCTACACCACCCCTTCCTCCTGTTTTGTGCAACATCTTTCTTTCAAACACAACATGATATGGATTATAAAGTTAAAGAAAAAAAGATCCCCAGATTAGCTAGATCTTAAACACACCTAAAATCACCCTGCATCTTTTTCAACTCAACTCATTCCTTCTTTCTTTCATGTGGGCTCTATGCCCAGATTTAATACTTGGTGTGTTTGCTCTCAGAGAGGTGAATTAAAAAGTTTAAGTGCAAGTGATAAAGAGTCAAGGCTGCTGGAAAAAATTAATTGAGTGGGGAACAAACTCTCCCTACAGAACATAGTGGACATACCTCCCTCCTCCTCCCCCCCTCCCCAGAATCACAGAATCATAGAATAAGCCGGGTTGGAAAAGACCTCTGAGATCATCAAGTCCAACCCTTGATCCACTACCACCGTGTTTACTAGACCATGGCACAAAGTGCCACAGCCAGTCTCAACTTAAAAACCTCCAGGGCTGGAGAATTCACCACTTCCCTGGGCAGCCCATTCCAATGCCTGATTACCCTCTCTGTGAAGAAATAGCTCTTCCTCAGTTACCAGGCTTCTCTGATATTCAGTATGTACATCACTGGTTTTCACTGTAAAAAAAAAGTCACTGTAACAAATCACTGGAAACCTACCCCTGTGTCAGGTCACCAAGCACCCAGGAGTAGGAGTCTCACTCCCAGAACTCCTCAGCATCCTGAGAAAAAGATAAGGAAGAAGATGGAGTCTCAAAAAAAGAAGAAACTCTGTCTTCATTTCTCTGCTTTTTGCTATCATATTAAAACTCTTTCAGCCAGGTAAATACTCTTTGAGATAGTGTCAGCATATGATGCAACCTATGCAGATGATGCTTTCAGTATTTATCCAGTGCTGAAATCAGTAGCAGTTTAAACAGCTCTACCACATCTACTTTTGGAGGATTATGTCTCTTTTCTTGGTCTCAGGTCCAAAGAGTGCATCTTTGGAATACCTGGGGATTGAGATTAATTTGCAGGAGCAGAGAAGAGTTCACATGAGGGGTGCCTATGAGGGGTTATTAATACTGCAGAATACCCCAAGAAAACCAGGTATTTAACAATGAAAGCTTACCTACAGAGTCTAAATGTAAACCAAGGGTGAGATATGTGTTAACTATCTTGCAAACAAAAAACTTTGCCATGTGAAGCTTTCTGAGTCCATAGAAATAGACAAGCAAGGGAAGAAATAAGTTCTGTAGCCTGAACAGGGTAGTTTAGACTATAACTACTCATTTGGAAGAGGTTTTCTTATGGAGCATACTGGGCAAATACGTGCCCAAACTAAAATTGAAGCACTCTCACAAGGAGACACAGAAGAGCAAACCAAATCAGAATAATTCAGTGGGACAGGGCATCATCCCCTCTGGAGTTCAAAAAACCTTTAAGCAATGGTGTAACTGACAAAATAATGTAATTTCTTATAAAAACAGAGAAAAATAACTTGGCAAATTGCTCAACCACCTTCATAAGAACTGACCCTAGTTACAGCAGAGCAGAAGGGCTTATTTTGGTGTCTAATGTACTGAGAAAAAGGAAGAGAAAACCACAGATTTAAAACTCCTAAAAGAATTCGCTAAAAACTTTTGCAGTACTGAAACTAAGCCATATTTTTCCCACTACAGCAACTCTCCTGCTCTAGCCCTAAAAATAGTGACGTCTTTGCCATACCCAGAATTTAGACACACATACCCCTAGATATTGATATTATACATTTACCCATATTGTGGAAAATGTCCTAACTACAGTAATCTTTTTCAGTCCTTTTGATTCTTATTCAGCTCATCTTTGAAAAATAATATTTTTCTTCCCATCATAGTTCCATTTCTGAACTCTTGCTACTTCCAAAAGATCATCAGGATATTCTATGAGAAACGCAAGGGCTGCAAACAGGCCAGGAAAGAACAAAAGTTTTCAAATATGTCTCTGGAAGTCATTGGAAGGTGATGCTTCAGCATCCAAAATGTGAAGGCCATTGTGGGGATACACCTGACATCTGGGGAGGAACAATAATTAAATTCTAGAGACTGTATTTATTAATTTATTGAAATATGTCTGTATCTCCTCAAATCAGATGTTGGGATAGAGACTAACAACTAGGTTCAAAAAAAGTTCTCCTTTTCCCTCTGTGCTTATTAAATCTTGAAAGAATTGAATAGTTCACTTCCTTTCCAATAAATTCAATTAGTTCAGAAGTAAAATTTTTTTAACATTGAGAAGATCATTCTTATGTCTATTTTACCTGAAAAGCTCACAACCCAACAATCAGCAATTTAACACAGCTTTATCAAGACAGTTAGCTTCCCGATTTCAGACATTTTACTCCCCTCTTTTCACATGCAGTCAGAATTTTGCCAAAGCAACCCACACTTCTCTTGCTACTCAAATTCCCAATATCCGTCAGATTAATGCCAGGATAGGATGTAACAGTGATCCTCTTCTGCTGATGCACTCCGTACTCTGAACAAAAAAATATCTCTCATTTAAAACTAAACAGCAGATTACAAGAATCACATTCTCCCTCCTCTAACCTCTGTCTGTGTTTTCACTTTATCCAGGGTAGATTTTGATCTCAGCTTTGTCATTTCCTGGTGTCCTTTCAGCCCTTCACCTGAGTCAGACACATGTTCCTCGCGGGTTGAAAACTGCTTTGGGGGGCAACTTTCCTCATGCTTCCTGTTTAGCATATCAGCTGCTTGTGCAGCTCAATTTGTATGTGTTTTTCTGTATAGTAAGTAATACAAAGCTTTTCAGTTACTGTGTGAAATAAACATGTGTGATTACTTGCTCTATTCGATAGTATTAACTTATCAGGGATATTTTATTTTGGTTAGTCGGCTGAGTGCTAATGATATTGTAAAATCTAGGGATAAGAAAGATATCACTGAGTTTCTCTCCCAAGCAGGATACAGTTGTCCCCAGATGTATGTCAGATAATGGTTGTTCATCTTGGTTTAAATAACAATCTCACCTTGAAGTTTATACCTTGTCTTTATTTCCCCAAATAATGATATTACTATTTGGAGTTTTTATTAAAAAACTATGCTTTTTTCCCATACATTGAATCTGCAAACATAATTAAGAACAAAAAATTGATCTGATTAGTTGCTGACACTGCAATTTTGCAGCTGATGACGTGCACTTCAGTAAGTACTATTCACTGGCTGTGGCCACCTTGCTTGTATGCTGCTAGAACTGGGATTCCCTCAGAACTAACACACTTCACAGCAAGCCCCGGGACTAACTTGGACTGCAGGAGTTTTGTTGACATGTCAAGCTGTGAGACCCATTTGCTTTCAGTAGCAGGTGACCAGATTCCTGGTACTGGTATTAAGGTTGATAGGATATTTAGATGAAATCAGTCTAGGCCATCACTCCCTGCCCACTGACATGGAAGCTACATACAAAATGGGTCACTCTAATGGGTAGCACGTGATCCTGTTTTCTTCTAAAGACCTTATACACAGTATGCAAATGTGAAACTGACACAGCTGTGGTAATTAAATACCTGTGTTTCATTGGTTATTTGTTTGCTGAAATCCAGTTCTAGAAATTAATAAGTATGTGAAATGCTCTATGAATTCAAACTAACACATACACGTAACTATATCTAATTATTTGCTTTGTAGTGGCTGAGGTGCAGTAACCTGTTCTCTTTACCTGTAGGCTGTAGAAGAGTCAAAATTCCAGGACTTGATCCTGTTGCTGCCTACTCATGTGTTCTGCTTATAAAAAAGTTAATTGTGTACTCTGACACTGGCTTTTAAAGATGAATCTCACCTTGCTCTAAGAGCTCAAAAACCGCTAGAGTTTGCAACTTTAATTCTCAAAAACTTTGCTTCATATTCTACAACATGCTGCAAGGCAGTTCACAATTCTTAGTTGTTCACAGCATTAATTTACTTTATTGATGACATCATCAGTATTTTGTCACTGTAGAGTTTAGTTGTCCTGAGTAAAGCTGACCATGGAAGTTTTAAACATTGATTTTTATTTTTTTTCCATTCTCTAGCATGAGCAAATGATTTATCATCTTCTTCTGGGACATCAGCCAGAGGCAAGAAATAGCTCTATGCTCTGAAGTGACTTATACTAACTGTGTTTTTAAAACATGGTCAAATAATATGCCATACCTGGACATAGGAACATCAACCAGCAGGAAAGACAGAAAAGCTTTTTATACAAACAAATAACACTGCCACATACCAAATGGAGAAGCCAATTTTCTTTCAAAAATAATTGAGAGATTTCTTTCTCTTATATTTGAATATATAACATTTTGAACTTGACTTTTATTATTTAAAAATCTCTGAATAAAAATATTGTGAAATCCGTGTCAAAATTGGGAAAAGGAAGAATAAAACACCAGTTTCATGTAGAAACTTTTTTTCTCAATAGGGGTTTTGATTTAAACACCACTAATTTTATTAATTTTCTATCCTTGACATTGTATCACAGTACAATCTTGAAAAAACAAATCTAATGCAACAGAAGACAGAAGAATTACAACCATTGCACTACTTACAGAGGAAACATGAAGGCAGGGATGAAAAATAATTTCATAGGATTCCTATCTCTCTGTTACTTCAGTAGATTCATGCATGTGCATGCATGAAAGGAAAACAGATTGGATGCAATTAGATGCTACATTTCCTTAGGTGACAAAGCTGGCTATTCCCTGATTTATGTAGCAGTCCCATAAGCAGTCATATTGGCACTACTGATACAGCAGGAGAAGGAAAACCAGTAGTACAAGGATGGAAAAAACTGACAAAATGTTAAAGAAAGTAGGAACTCCTTATGCTGGAGGGAGAGGAAAAACAGCAGACAGTTGGAGGAATGCATTTTACAGATAAAAATTAATTTTAATTGAGGGAACAACTTGAAATAATTTATAAACAAATTTTTAAATTGGTGTCAGAGTTAAAACATTTCTAACATGCAAAAAGCCCAGAAATAAATAGTGGGAAATATGTATATTTTCACTTTACATATATGCAGTCTAAGCAAAAAGAGGTGCTTTAGGCATATGTGGGTAAGTAATGACAAACATTTACATTAACTGCATTTGGTCTATTTCTTATCTGCTTTCTTGCATTTTTACTTGAGGAAATTTTTGGTCTCCTATACGTTCATTTGAAAAGACTGGAGGTCAAAGATGACATATTTATAAACATGTTATGAGCTTTGGTTACATGCAGAAATGCAATTTATTTTTTGAGTGAATGGAAATCATTTTGGACAGGACTGAGACTGTCTATATAGGTCACATCATTCAGTAGTTCATACAGTCATTTATTTACACTACTACGAGGCCAGGTTTTTGGTTGAGGTAAATGAGTGTAGTTTGATAGTTATATGATGCTTTGCTCTCCATTATTTTGGTATATCTGCCTCATATAGATAGATTTAAAATAAAAATTCTTAATTCTAGGTGTTTGGATGCTCAAGAGAATTAATTTATTTCACCCAGGCTGTAGTACTGACACAGAACACTTTCTGGTTTGTTTTTGTTTGTTTCTTCGTTTGTTTTAATTATAGTACATTCAAGACTGTTAATCCATCAGAAAAAAAAATTTAATTTGCTATTAGGTTATTGCAGTAGTAAATATTTACATAAAGTCAGACAAAACATGTTAAAGACTACTAGGGTCCAGTCCAATGGTAAATCTCATAAACACTAGATTATGTTAGATAAGAAGATAAAGTCTGAATTACCTTTTTCTAAAACTGTTTCTACATGGCAAAAATTATCCTAAAAAATAGAAGTTAATTCTTCCTTCTGCAAAAGTGAAATCAGTAACTATTTTTTAACAGAAATGAATCAGCTCAATATTTTGAGCTTTACTGAGATTTCTCTTTGTATCTTTCAAAATCCATCAATTTTTGAAAAAAATTACTTCTGAATACTTATTTCTCTCTGGAAATAGGAGTTCACTACACCTCATACCTCTTGTGTAGTTATGCCCTTTTCAGTGCATCAGAAGCGCAGAATTTTAATGTTATTTTATGTATTTTAACTCCTTCAGGCCTTGGATCTTTTTAGTGTGTGATTTCACCATCTCGTTTATCCGCCAGACTCTCTAAGGCTGTGATACTTGGGGTACAACAGTGATGCTCAATGAATATTCCAAAAAGTCACTACTCCCTCCTAATTTAACTAGTCAGGGTAAACAGGTTTTAAGTAACAGTTTTAACACTCTTTGCACAATCATTTCTGCTGCAGGAATTACTTGGAAGCCACCAAGAAGAGAAATTCTCTTCCTTCCCTCTGTGTCGGACACAGAGGAAAATCTCTGCCCCTCATTTCGAGGGATTCACATAGGTTGGGGAAGAGCAGGCTAGTGCCGGCTGTGCACCTGATGTGAGCACCATCTGGCAGTTGCAGGGTAGGGTGACTCTGGGGGAACACTGTCAAGAGCACTCTGCTGCTGCTCTAAAGAGGAGTAACATCAACATCTTGCTGCTAGTTTTAGCATATGTGATAACAGACTGAGACTGGACATGACCACTTCTTACAGGACCACATTTCCCTTGCTGATGAGGGATCCATTTCTGTCTTTATACTACAAGAAATATGAGTTTGGGCTTTTGTGCCTTGCTTCAGTACACAAACCAATGTCCTGATTGTTTATCTTCCAAATCTACTGTGTTCCAAGGTATGTGCCAAAAACTTTTAGGAGTTTCAGGTTACACTGTGTAAGATATGCCTGCAAGCTACAGCACTGAATCCAAAGGAACATTTATTTCCTATAAGAAGAGGTAACTCCTGAGGCAGATTGGTTTTAGCACACAAGATGCTGTAATAAACCACTTCCCAGGTGTTACTTGGAAAATAAGTCAAAGCAGGAAGCTACCAGAGGCAGCCTACACAAAGAATAATCACAGGAGCATATATTGGCACTGAAAGTTAAAATCAAATACAAATCTCAAGCTCTGAAATGGCATTCTGCTTGCAGTCTTTGTTCTACCAGCTACATACTCATGATCCTTTATGTGCAGGCATTATGTAGTGTTCTTTCAGATATTTGAGTGAACTTATAAAACTGTCTTCTGGAAAGGGGGGCAGAGGAGTGTTAGCGAGAAGAAAATAAATAAAACAAAGATGACCAGAAGAACTGTGGTAGACTTGTTCATGTCATATGAAAGTATGTGAAGAATTAATAAGAATTAATTCCGAAATACCAAAATGTTCTGGTAAACATTGGGATAGGTGTAGTTTAAGTTACTGAATTAATAGAAAGCTGAGTAAATAAATTTGTACCCTTGTATATAAATCCCACAGACTCCTAGGAGTGTTTTCACAGCTGCAGACAACAACATAAAATAAAAATCATTCAACAACCCAAGAAAGGTCTTTCTAGGTCTTCTATATTTTGTAGGTCATATTATCATAGAACCATAGAAGGATTTCAGTTGGAATGGGCCTTTAAAGGTCATTTAGTCCAGCTCCCCCTAGAGCTAGATCAGGTTGCTCAGAGCCCTGTCCAACCTGGCTTTGAATATTTTCAGGGATGGGGCATCTGCCACCTCTCTGGCCAATCTATTCCAGTGTTTCACCACAATCATTTTCAAGAATTCCTTCTTTATGTCCAATCTAAATCTGTCATCTTTTAGTTTAAAAAAATCATATCCTCTTGTACCATTGTAATAAGCCCTCCTAAAAGGTTTGTTCTCATCTTTCTTATAAACCCCCTTTAAGCATTGCAAGGCTGCAATGAAATCTCCCTGGAGACTTCTCCAGGCTGAACAACCCCAGCCCTCTCAGCCTGTCTTTGTAGGAGAAGTATTTTTTGGGACCTCCTCCAGACTTACTACCACAGGTCCATGTCCTTCCAGTGCTGACGGCCCCAGAACCGGATACAGAACTCCTGGTGGTGTCTCAAGACAGCAGAATATCAGAATCACTAAGATAGCAGAATCATCTCCCTTGACTTGCTGGCCATGCTGCTTTTGATGCAGCCCAGGACACAACTGGCTTTCTGGACTGTGAGTCCGCTTTGCTGGCTCATGTCCTGGCTCTCATCCACCAGCACTCCCAAGTCCTTCTTGGCAGGCTACTCTTGATCTGTCCAGCCCCCAGCCTGCACTGATGCTGGGATTGCCCTGATCCAGGAAGAGTACCTAAGAATTGGTCTTATTAAACCATGGGCCCACTTTTTGAGCTCGACCAGGTCCCTCTAGATGACATTCCATCCTTCAGGGCAAGTCAGCTGCAAGACCCAGCTTCCTGTCATCTGCCCTTGGTGTCACCCTCTTAAAGGAGTACACCTTTAAGGTCTTTCATTGCTGTTTTCTTTGCTGTCTCCTATTACCTTAGGAGCCCCTGATTTATCTCTATAAGGCTTCAAGTGTGCTGCAGTGTACCCAGCATGTCTCAGAGCA